>NC_142204.1:60639893-60948693 GCF_049639895.1 Pseudopodoces humilis | reverse complement strand
TATTTTAAAATACGTAAGCATTCATCCTGTGATAACCTGACACAACTTCAGCTTGTTTGTGACAATTAATGCACACGAAACGTAATCGTGTACCGAAACTGGCAGCAAGAACACTTAAAGTTCTAAACTCTAAGCATTAAAAGAAATAATAAGATTAACCACTATGAGAAATGAAAAATCTTCTGTTTACTACTGAGAGTAAAGTTCATGCCCTCTAAAAATTTTGTTCTCAGAAAAAGAACATGTGAACACTGGATCAAAGGGCATGACCTGTATTAGGAAGGAAATTCCATACAGTGTGCAGTTGAAGAAGGTGAAATGGACTTCTGGTTATTTGCACCCCTTAAACAAACAAAACCACATAGAAGATCAGCAAACACTAATTTTGATAAAGAAGAAATCTGACCTTTGTGTTCTGTAAATAACGGTTAGCATTGCAAATGTTACTGCAGTAAGCAAACCATAGTCTAGTCCCAGGAAAAGAGAAGCCACAAAAGCTACCACCCAGATGGCCTAAAACAAAGAAAAGGTCTGAATTATTATGCATATTTTCCTGTTAACAACAAAAACAACAGTATAACCCAACCTCAAAACCTTTGTATCACTTCTGATCAGGAACAGGCTCTAATGTAACCCACCATGATGCCAGATGGGAATTACCTTAACCTTTCAGAAGGGCATAAAAGCTCCAGGCACTCTAACTAACATCTGACTAACTGTCACAGTATTAATTAATGCCTTAAGTCCTGTTCTCCAAGGAATCCTGTTCTATCATCTTCATACTCCAAATACCTTAGGATAAAAAAAAATAAAAAAAAAATCAAGGCTTGCAAATAGCTGTAACTCAGTTCCATCAGCCAGTTCATCCAGGAGAGAAATGCCACCAAAATATTCCCTCCAATACACTTTTAGCTCTGGCCCACTCCAGCCAGGTTTTTGGTTTATCTTAAAAGATGGCAAATACCTTCAAGTGATTTTCTTTGTTACTCTGTTTTCAAATTCTTCTCAGACATTCCCACAGCCTTCAGTGCAGTTCCTATAGCAAAACTGCCAGAGCTTTGCTTTTACTGCAACCGAACTACTTCTGACCTGACTTACAAGATTGTTGAGCAACAACAAAAATATTCTTGTCTCCAACAGATCACTGTCCCAGGGTACTTACAGCTCCCTGTCTTCTGCTTATCTGCAATACAACACTAATTTATAACCCCTTGGTAAGTTTCTATGCTGTTTTGGCGATAGCAATGAATTTAATATAGTAAAATATATGCACTGAGCTGTGCAATACTCACCAGCTCAATCCTACTGGTTTTCCAGAAGTACATGATATCTCCAAACTGTCTAAACATTGTCTTCAGGTTCACCATGATAATTGCAGCTAGCACTGTCTAAGAACATTACAAAAATGCAATTTTCAGAAGCAAAATAAACCAAATGCCAAGTGAGATCTTCAAAGAATCACAAATAACAACTTCTGTACTTTATAACTGATATAAGTCCACTGAACAGATGTTCTATTTAAAAACCCACAACTTTTTAGGTAGTTCAGTGGACATGTGCTTTTACTGCAGCTGCAAAAACGGCAAACCTATTCAGTTCAGTTTGATTTACTCTTTCCTAGCAAGAGGAATCACATGCTCCTATACTTCCTGCTGCTACACTTACAGTGCCTGAAGCAGTAGACTATAATCTTAAATTCATGTTTCTCTACAACATGCTGAAACAATTCCTGCAACAGACACATAGTTGTAACCCAAGGTCCAACTCCTATAATAAGAAAGAAGAATTGTGTATTGTCCTTTGCATAGCACCAGAAATAGATTTTTTTTAAGCCAGAAATGTACTTACATAAATATATTTTTATACAAATAAGTATAAATTGCAGCAAACCCAACTCATTATGCTGAGCCATTATGCAGCCCCAGCCTTCTACCAGCCAAGATGTGACTTTAACTTTTTAACCTCAGTCCAGAATTCCTATGCTGCAATTGAATGTGGCCAGCAGGATTAGGGCAGGGATTGTCCCCCTGCACTCGGCACTGGTGAGGCCACAGCTCAAATCCTGTGTTTGGTTTTGGGCCCTCACTACAATAATGACTTTGAGGTGCTGGAGCGAGTCCAGAGAATGGCAGCGGAGCTGGGGAAGGGTCTGGAGCACCAGTCTGTTGAGGAGCAGCTGCCTGAGAGGAGATTGTGGTCAGGTGGGGACTGGACTCTTCTGAGAGGAAATTGCCTCAAATTGTGCCAGGGAGGTTTAGATTGGATATGAGGAAAAGTTTCTTCATAGTTTGTCAAGAACAGGAACAGGATACCCAGGAAGTGGTTGAGTCACTGTCCCTGGAGATACTTAAAGCGAGTAGATGTGGCACTTAGGGACATGATTCAGTGGAGGGCTTGGCAGTGCTGAGTTAACAGAGAGACTCAATGATCTTAAAGGTTTTTTCCAACCTACATAGTTCTAAAGGGGAATGTTCTAAAGGGGAATTCCTTGGAGGTATTCTTATGTTCTAAAGACAGATAGGATATCCAATACTAAAAACAACAACAAAGAGCACAACGGATCCTTCAAAACATTGTTTATTTCTAGGCTAATTTACAGCAAAAATCCACACAAAATTTAAAGGTTTCTAAAAAATTTTAAAGGTTTTCTGTAAACTGCTGTTTACTAACCCTCCCACAATCTCAAGTTTTAGCAATACTCATGGGCCTCTGTTCCCAGTCAATGCAATGCCTAATATGCAAAACTCCCTTACCTGTGGAAGTGGTTCAAAAAGGTATCCAATAGCCACAATTACCAACAGAACCATAATTGCAGAGAGTGTACCTGCAATCTGAAAAAAAAAAAAAAAAAAAGCCAGAGATTATTTAGAAGTGTCCTCAAGGGGAAATATTACTGATTAGCTAACCCCTTGTGCTTTCAACAAGTCTGGTTATTCAAATGACTTTTGACTCCTTCCATTTACATCACCCATTTTGCCTCTCATGTCGCTTTCTATCCTGACCCAGTCTGGATTTGAAACATGAGAAACTCCATTTATTTCTTCTGGCCCAGGCACAGAAATATGGCCATCTAGATAAGCTTCAGACTTTAGTTTTGGAACTCCAAAGGGTAAACTTCATTTGGCTCAGGATTTGCGTATTCTACATACTTGAGTTTTTCCACCGGTGCTTTCCTGGACAAGACTCCGAGACATTGAGCACGTGATTGAAAAGGTTTGGAAAAATGACCCCACAGAGTTGCATATTCCCAAGGCAATAAGTTCCTGTGTTAAACAATAGAGCAAAAAAAATCTAAAGGCAGTTACACTTAGCAGGTGTACCAAGCTGGAACTATCCACAGACATTAACAACCACATCTTATTTATAGTGCTTTCTAGCAACTTCATTGTAGAGAATAAACAACCTAATTGTAGCTTATAGTTGTAGTTCCCACACATGCACAAGCTGATGTATGTTAAATCATCTGTGTAGCGGTTTCAGTTCTGTTAAATAAAGTTTCTGATGAAATGCTGGAGACATTTCCCATGCCTAAATGTCAGAAGAACTAATCAGACTGAAAACTAAAATGAATGACAGCACTGCTTGTTTTAAGGATTTCTTCATCATGGAGATAATTTGAATTTTAACCCTGAATATACATGAAAAATGACCATGAGTGAGGTCAGAGCTCTGTACTGCATTTCTGATGCCTAAGAAATTATTTGCTTATAATAAAGCCTCCCCAGACTACTCTGCATCTTGCTGTTTGTAACTGAGTGATTTGAGTCACACATTTCCAATAGTTCTCAATGAGTTTTTCTCTTTGTGTTTGTACAATCCTTTTTGGATTCATTTAAGCACTTGGCATGAACTTGTACTGTGACAAGGAGCTCTACACTTTAACACCCAGGTAAAATAGCATCTGGCACCTCCTGAGGAAAAGATTTAGATGCTTAACTTGGGTCAGTGATGATTATGTTTAAGATAAATAGAGCCAATTACATTCATGCAGCTACAGCTTTGTCCTCTTCTCTCTTCAGGTAACAGAGCACAATGACATGATGGATGAGATTCACCTGACCAGATGTAAAACTCTGTAGGTAAACTTCATTTACTCTCAAAAGAAGGCAATAATTTAGATTAGGGGGTAACAGCTGATCTGTGCTGTGTCAGATGTATGCTCTAGGAGATGTGTTACAGCACAAGAACTCTGTCTCCCTTGACACCACAATGATATTGACCAATAATCCAATTGAAGTATTGATTCTAAATTGCACAGGAAGGCCAGAGTAGGTGAGGACATATAATTTCATTTTAGGGAGTCCTAAACACAGTCCTTATCACTCAAATCATGCTCAGAATGCTAAGTACAGACAGGACTAATTGCTACCCCAGAAAATGACAAGTTGCCAATTTGCAATAGGCGGGAATAAAAATAAACTATAAAACATAATTGAAATTTTTAAATTCCAGACAAGAGTTCTTTGACACATAAGGCACTGTATTTATCACACGAGACCTCTATGATTTGCTGCATTACAGAAAGCGAAGAAAATGTAGCTGCTCATCAGGACAGTATGGCCAAGTAATGTCTGTCCCAAAAATTAATATTCATGTGTATGACCAAGTATAGCAGAAAGAGGTTTCCCAAAATAAAGCTAAAAGTAAAACTGGTTATTTAAACACATCCAGAAAAAAAGAACTTAAACTAATTCCTGCCCTTTAAATGTGTAGGTTGTTAAAAATCTGGCTGGATTCCACTAAATCCTGAAAAATTTCATTTTTGCTAATATTGCACTCTACTTTAACAATGTAAGAAAGGTGCTACTGAGAATTTTCAACAAAACAGCCCTGCTACTTTTACCTGATTCCCATCGATGGTGTAATCATGTTTAAGGGCAAAGGTCTTGGCCATTGATACAGTCATTGAAAATCCAACTACTGCTATTGCTACTGCATCCCCAAAAATTGCTGGGATTAGCTGAATCTCAGGAACTGCTGGTGCACGTAACCTTGGAGATGAAATTAATATTTATAAATTAATATGATAAGAACTGTATGCAATACAGAAAAGGCACAGTCTTAATAAGAATGTATCATCCCTACCCTTGAGGAATATTCCCAACAACATCCACTTTGTATGCCTCATTCAGCTTCATTCCAGCTGAAACTCCTGTGCCAATAATGACCTAAAAATCCACAAACAAATTTGTAAACATTATCTAAAAAGAGATAAAGCCACCTGAAGAGATATGAAGGTTAGCTGACTATGATTAATACACACAAGGGGTTACATTTATTTGTCAATCAGTTTTCTATGAGTTAGGGACTAAAAAAGCAGACAAAAATGAGGAAGGATCATGATTCTCCCTTCATCATGTCAAACTCATCCTGATTTTACAGTTTTTTTGTAAACAGTTAAATGGAACATGCTATGGTATGATATGAATCACTCCATTTCCCTTTGCCTAAGCCAAACTCAGGCAAATTAGTGTATTGGAAAAATTAAATGCAAGGGCACTCCTGTCTGTGTGCACTGGCTTATTTGAATGTGCATACCCTGTTACCTGTAAAGAGAACTGATGCAACAGCAAAGAAAGGAACACTGTTTTGCTATTGCCTATCAAAAAATACCCTATTACACCATTACTCCCTCACCTCTCACCAGCATCCCTTTTTTTTGTTCCTTCTACCTAGATTGTGCCCATAGCTTCAATTATTCCATTTCCTGACTCCATTATGTGCAGGTTTTTTAAGAGCTGTAGTAATTGGAGAACTCATTTTTAAATCAAATCACTTTTAAAGGCAAAAGGTTGTCTGAGCTGTAGGCTTTGTGTGTATTATGATAGTCTGTTTTATATAGGTATTTTAGAATAGTTGTTTGAAACAGAATCAGTGCTGCAGCCAGTTATCAGTCTCAGAAACAGAGAAAGGAAGACTTATTAAGTCCTGATGACTCCTGCTCTTCTTTCTGCTACTGCATTTCAAAAAGCAAGCAAGTCCTGCAGAATCTCTAAACAGGCATCTGTAAGCACCTTCCTTCAGGAATGGGTTCTGAGTTCTCTGGCTCCAAGCAGGAAATTCCCCTCAAGACACTCTGCATTGTCTTGCAGAGAATTAGTCAGGTTCCAAGGAGCCCAAACTCCTGGATAAGAGAGGATTTTACAATACACAGATACCTACCCATTGCTATAGGGAACTGGGGGTGTTTAAATTGTTTTTAAATTCTTTTTTATGACTTTATGCTCTCCATATGGGCATTCCAGTTCTTAAAATTAAGGGAATCCAAACCTTCAATTGGATCAAGGCTCAGATTAATTATGTTCAATGGATGTTACTCTCAAGCTCAGTAAGATAAGGTAGAACATGAGATAGTTTCTACAGCTTTAGAATAGTTATGAACTTTAGCCACAGAATTTCCCAACTGGCTTACCACAATGATCTCCATAGGAATAGGAACTGGGAGCTTCTCTTTAAACCGGAAATTGATTTCCTTGCCAATCAGCAACAAAACAATGCACGTTAATCCAACAATCATTGCAGCAATGTTGGTTGTTGTTATTTTTGAAAGCACGGCAGCTATGCTCTGTAACATAACAGAAGCATCATAATTATTCTTAAGAAAACGGAATCTTCATGGAGATTTGCCACAAAAGAGCAAATTATACATTGCTTTTCAGCTGTGCTTTCGTTCTAAATTTATAACCGCAGTGAACAAGGGCCTTACCAAAATACCCATTGTTCCTACAAAACACAGAAGACTAGAGTATCTCAGTGAGAGAAATGCACTTGAATCATTTACAGTATCAGTGTTCCTTAAAGGGGACAAAAATTTGGAGAAAAAACTTTAATGGGGTTAAAAGCCTAAACTAAACCATGTCTCTCATCCTAAACATTTCCACATATTCCTCAGTGGCAGCTACCTGAAAGCAATAAATGCAAACTCCTTCTAATACCTTCAAATATTCTTTGGCCAAGTCACATTTACTTAGAGCTGCATGAACTATTCTGAAACAATAAAGCTGCTGATAGAACTATTGAGGTTGCCATAACAATATGATTAAATAACAGTGATCCTGCAATGCTGCTGAACTGGCCATTATTCCAAATAACCTTTTAATTGAAAATGCTTACTATAAGGGTGTTAGAAAAAAAACCTGCTGGAATACACAAGTTGTTAGAGGGTAAATAATTCCCCATACTGATTATTCCCCCTTCTTCCACTGCATTAAAATAAATAAATAAGTAACTTTTTTGGTTATTTATTAGGTCTTTGAAAGAAAATCAACATACTCTTCCATATGCAGATTGAAAATTGGTTGTTATACATTCAAGATGTCCTGGTAGTATGCATCTTGAATTTATAACTTTCCTTCTATTTGTTTGGCAATTAGTATGACTGGTTCCCAGACTGGTGAACTGAACAGCAAATTTTGGAATTAATCATTAATGCAGACTTGTTTCCAAAAGGTTTGTTATATCTGCACAAACATACAAAATAGAAGTATTTTCTATAACCTACATGTAGATGAAATCCTGAAGCTTCATTATTGCCTAGCCATCAATCTGCTCAAAGCTTAAGTTTTCACAGACATCTGAGATCTTCCCTTTTCATCCACTGAAGAGTGGAAAGATTCTGAGAGTAACATTTCCTAGCTTTGAGGAACACACCTGATTTACAGTGAAGCATTCCAGGAACACATTTTCCCCCAAGGCACAAGAGACTTGTTTCAGTGAACAGTATCTGTTCATATTATGAAACTACATTCAGCAGAATCCTAAAATCTGCCCATCTCAGACTGTGCAGATCTACCAAGTCACACTTGGGCTGCACTTTCAGATATTCATATATTGCTATGGCATTTAAAGACCTCATACCCAGAGTTCATTTCTGAAGATTATTCCACTTAGTGCCAAATAATACATAAAAACATGAAAAAGCTTAGAAGCTAGATCCAGACAACACAGAATTTGCATGTTTGGTAAGTGTAATTACTCACATATACAACTGAAAGGGGTCCACTGTACCGGCTTGTCTTGATGCCAAGAAGGTACTTGAACTGGGAAACAGAGACATGAACTGCAGCTGCAGTGGTAAACCCGTGCACCAGGGGCTCTGTTAGATAGATGGCCACAAATCCAAATCGAAGGAAACCTAAACACAACTAATGAAAAAGAGAAGCGCCAACCCTGTGACTCCAAGTATCGTCTGGATATAGCACACACACACCCCCCTCTCCTTTCCTCAATGCCCAGGCCAGATCAGACAAACCTGAACTTGGCTTTTCTAAAGCCAGTACAGTAAGCAGCCATCAATGCACCCAATCTTCCATGCCACAGGCAGATCCAGTGTGAGATATGGGTATGTATGTACGCATTGTTTGTGTGCATTTATGGACAGATTAGAGAACATCAGCTGAGTTTTTGTGATAGGACAGGAAACAATGAAAAGGGGGAATAACCTAACTTTTTTCCAGTCCAGCTAAGATGCCAGATAAAGTCCTGCCTCCAATGCATCCATCCCCAGTTCCATTATGTAGCTGCCATAAAGCAGCCTGTATCCTACATGGAGCGGTGCAGGAGCACAAGTCTGTTTACAGGGGACCCACCGTGACCCAGCACTCCCTGCAAGTCCAGCAGTAGCAGCTGCCCTTACAGCAAACTGCAAGCACATACCTGGATAAGTCCTGAAAGAAAGGCGAGAGCCACAGCTACCTGAACCCTCTTGGTATCCCTAGCACTGTAATATTCAAGGACATCTGTAATATTAGTAGAATTAGAGTCCAGAGAAAAAATTTCATCAGGCACTTCTCTTACAGCAACACCACCAACCATCATACTAACCACAGCAAAGGTGCCTGAAATAAGAGGGAGAGGAAAGTAATTACTTAAAATCCTGACAAGTTTTTTTTTTTTAGGAGTGGTTCTTATTGAGATATGCAGAATTAAACTAAAATAAGAGTTTTCTACCTTAATAATGTATTTTTTAGTCCCCAGATTTGTTCCAGTACTCAGCACCATTAAAGCTAGTTAGATAGTAAACATATACCTCGGCAGTAGGCAAACACCATCATTTTTTTCTATCTCAGTTTCTATTTTGCAAATTAAAGATTCATCCTGGCCACACAGACAGCTGACTGCAGCAATAAAATCATAGTTCAGGAGTTTGCAGCAGCCATTTCTAGAACTAATCTGGTACAAGATGCTCTTCTATCGCTTCCCAAGTAAAATAGATGAACTAACAATAAAAAGTACTGGTTATGTTCCATACCTTTGTGTTTCTTCTATGCACTTATATTTAAATTTATGGAAAACAACTACACTTTCTACTTCTCCAATTTTATTTTTTACAGCTTTATTAAACACACACACAACACAGACAGACTTTCAGTTATCCATACAGATATACCTATTGATATGTGCTTGGAGGTTCCAAAAAAAGTATATAGAATAACAGGATAAAATGAAGAATATAGGCCAAATACTGGGGGAACAGCTGCCAGCAAAGCATAGGCTAAGCCTAGAAAACAGACAAAAATATGTATGTTAGATAAACAACAAAAATAAACCATCTGAAGCAAAGGGATTTCAGCCTACTAAAACTAAACACACCTAATAGGAAATCTAGAGACTTGTCTCAAGTTTAAAAAACAGGAGATCTTTCAGTGAATAGTCTTGAAAATGTATAATCCTCTAGGGCAGTGCCTAGAAACATGATGGGGTGAGTCAGGAAACCAAAGTCCCTAATTCCAGTCACTGCAGGTGTCTGTGTTTGTGTGCACACTTGTGCACCTGTTTTGCCTTTGTGGGTGGAAGCACTCCTTAATGGCCAACAAATCCCTTTTGTTACTTTTGTTTTTGTCTGCAGAAGAACCTAGTTAGAAACACCCATACCCTCAAAACAAGGGGGACACGTTTGACTTTCACTTCCTTTTCTGATCAGACATGGTGCTCATGGCAACCTATAACTGACTAAACACTATCCTCCTCCCTCACCCCAGAATAACTGGGATGATATAACAGTTTATGTTTCCACAAAACATGCTTCAAAATGTAAAATAAGCAGAGAATGATTTCTGACAATCTGTAAGGTCACAGAGTTTATACAGTCTGGTATTCTTCCCAAAAACAAAGTCCTTTTGGTCATTAAGTCTGGTCCAGCTCTATGCAGGGGAATGCAATCCACATCATTCCTATCTCTAGTTGGGTCTGGCAAGCACAGCTGTGGAGCTGTGGGGAGAACAGCTCTGAGGAACACCAGGGAAGAACATCTCCCACCCTCTGTGTGACTCAGGGTGTGCTTGTCATGGGACCAGGCTCACAAGCAAGTGGTGTACACCATGTGATATGGCACATAACTGTCCCCCAAGCAGTTGCAGCCAAAACAATAGCTCTACACAGCTTGTGTTAATGAGAACTTACACCAGAACAGAACAAATGGGCCTCAAGGAGAAAACACTGTATCCTGGCTCGGCTTGGTTCTGCACTCTCACAAGTGCAGGTTGGTAACACCTGTGTATTCTTGCCACACTTGGGCAGACTGGTCCAAGTGAGGGGTAAAAATCTCAATGGGCCAGTGCCAATTCCAAACAGAAGCAATGGTTCTCCCACCATGGAGAGCCAGTGATACCCAAAAACACCTCTCCCTAATAATTTAAATTGGGAGACAAAGCACCACATTACAAAAAAAACAAACAAACAAACAAACAAAAAAACAACAAAAAAAAAGAGCTAAACCAAAGGGGCCTTCTGTGCCATTCAAGTGCTCTTGTGCAGTGTAGTAACTCACACAACCTTGTTCTAGCCCTAAGCAATATCTGAGTCCTAACCAAAAATTAATAATCTCACCAAAATTGGACTGATGGTATTGTTTATTCTCTTGCTCAAATGAGCATTTCATTAAGTACTTGTGAAACTCATCCCACATATCTTCTCTCACGCAACGGGTACCTCTCCCGACATCAGTCAACACCCTGTGTTGTAACAGCCTGGCCCTTAATATGATGATGAACTTAACAGTATAACTAACCAGAACTGAAAATCAGTGTTCTAAACTGGGAGGGTGAGTCTGTGTGAAGTTCCTGATCTGAATACCCTTTTATTCCCTTTCATTTGTACTGGCATTTTCAGAGACTGTCAGTGCCAAGGAAATAAAAGAGATATTGACTTGATAGGAGGTCATGACTTAAACACCGTGGTCATTGTAATTCTGCCTGGAATAATTCCCAGGCTTCTTTGAACTCATTCTTGCTATAATTACATCCATTCCAGAAAAATGAAAGTTCAACTTTTGTGTTTTTAGAAAGGGAAAGATTAGGAGCAATTTAAGGGCATGTTTACAGTCACCAAATGAATAGTGTTTACTTTAAAAGAGAGTCACAAAATTAAGTATAAAGTTCACTGCTGACCACTTAAATTTTAGTGTTCCTTCAGGTCATGACATAAATTATATTTCAGTATACAACTGGCAATGTTTGTGTCTCATATATGACAGATATGCCTGAGAGTTAACCACATGAGCTATCAGTTTAAGATAAGTTGATGCTTCCATGTGTGGAAGAAAAAATAACCTTAATCAAAAAACTTACACAAAACCAGGAAGATATGGAAATAAAGAAATGATCTCCACAGACTAACTTAGGGTAGTTAATTATTTTAATGGGTTACCACCTATTAAAATCTTGGATTTACAGATGAATTTTTCAGACCTGCCTCAGCTTAAAGTGGAACAAATGAGGGGCAAATATGAAATAAGTCAACACAGAAGTAAACTTATGCTTAATTACATCACCATATGGACAGGGCTCTGCACAAATCAAAGAATTTTCTTGACTCCAAGACTTCCCAGAAAAATCTACTGAGACTGTGGCAGCTATTGTGAAGCTGCCATTCCCAGGGCGGTGGGCACCCCTTAATGATATTCCTTAGAAGTGCTATTGCTTTCTAACCTCCTAACACTTCTGAAACTGCTAATAGTAAGTGCTGGGCAAAACAAAGGATTCTACTGGTCCATTCACCAAGAGGTGAACAGAATAGTGAACACTGGATTTCTCTGACTTCCAGAGCCTGCTCCTGCTTCAGGAATGGGCTCCATTTACAGTGACACTTCCAAGTCATTTAATACAAATTACCACAGATTTTCAGTCTTGTTACAGAGGGTACTTTTGAATTATTTCCACCATGTAAATCACTGCCCACTGCTATGGTTCCAGTGTAAACTGGTGACTTCTAGCCTTAGGTATCAGTCTTTGAATTCTTGCATGTTCTTCTCTTGTTAAATTGGTTACTTTGTCCCAGTTAGTCTCTGAAACATAATGTCTATATGTCTGTTAGGTACTGCTACCCTCTGTAGGAAATATGCCATGACTTTCATGACAATGAGATCAGTAAATAATATGGTGCATTCAGCAAATGTTTAGACATGCATTTAAACTGTGAAAAGCTAGTCTGCCATTGAGAACTGTGGATATTGATTAGAGAGGGAGCTTCTCTCAGAGTTTGGTGCATATCACTGACTTGCACTTTAAAGGGAACCATCATTCTGGGCTGGTCTGCAGAATCCATGCTGATCTCCACACAGAGCACTGACATACACATTCTGTTCTCAGGAGCATCTGTTTCAGGATGCCAAGCACTACCATAAAAGCACATACAGAAAAAGCAAAGAAGAGAGAATTATCCAGATGTATCCAGAGGTACACTCACCTTGAGGAAGCTGCATGATCCCAGTGCTTATACCTGAGATAATGTCACCCAGTAAGTATTCCTTTACCGGGTAACGAGGAAGCCATTTTAAAATTGGTAAGAAATTATAAAGATGGGACTTGGCTCTCTTAGAAGAACAACTGGAAATACAAAGCAGAAAGAAAGTTAGACACTAGGGGACAAACAGGTTGCAAAAATTCTTTTCATCCCTATATAGGAAAATAGCTCCTTAACAGGCAGGCTCAGACTCCTGACGACAGTAATTTCTGGACATGCTAAAGCACAAACAACTATGCTTCCAGTTAATTTAGCCCTTAATCACATGTTAGTGCTATTCACAAACAAGACAAAAGTCTTGTGAGCCTGGAGGTCAGTGGGAAGTAAAACTTCCAGTCTATACACAATTGAGTGGTCACACAACACCTTTTGCAGAGATCATTCCTAGTAACAAACCCCCTGAGCATAACTTGCTTCCTGATAGTGGTTTTCACTCATCAGAGTATTTTGCAGTGCTTTTTCCCATTTACTAGTTCCGTGCTTTATACTGGTTTGATCATAATGTTATATATTACTATGCTTTAGATTTTTTTTATTAATTTAATCAGTACTTATTACTATCACTACTAGTACTGATAGACCCTTTCAGGCTATTTGAGTGCATAACCCTTCTTCACCTGGAAAGGAAAGGCACTGAAGCCAGCAGCACTGACCCTTGTGGCTCTTAGCAGAGCTATTAACCTTTTGAAACCCATGACTCATGATAGAACCAGGAAACCAATATCTCTATCCAGTAGTGCTTTGCATCATATCTTGATTATACTGTGGTAAGTTTAACCTTGGCTAAAAATGTAACACAGGGATTGTATAAATGCTTTTCTGAATAGGGGAATTGCAAGACAATTGCAGAGATTTATTAGCATTTCTGAATTGCACTGTGAAGAAGCTTGTTGCTACAAGTGAGAGAGTCATCCACACTTCTCCATGGTTAAGTAGACTGTATCACAAGAAGGAGGATTTTGATCCAGTTTTTTAAATTCAGGACAGATTCAGTTTTCTGAGGTAGAATTAAGTGTCTTTACCATTGAAGTAACTCCATAAACCAAAGCAAATCTCCTAATGTCAAATTATGTGAACAGGAATACTTTATAGAAAAGCAATTCTGTTGTCCTGCAGAACAAGGTTTGAGAAAGAAATGGAAAAAACTCTGCAAATGAAGCATGGATAAACATAAAGCTAATGAGAACTTTGCTAGAACTTAAATCCCCTGGTATCATGGAGCACAGCTAAAGACATTTCACATCTAACCAGATGATTCCAAGGCAGTTAATTAAAAGCTAGAGAATGCCTTTAGTAAGTTCTTATTAGACTAATAATTTAGAACTCTACACAGCTATCACACTTCTCCATTCTTCTGTGAAATGATAATGTGAAGCACAAATTTGGCCATAAGTATTTCCACACAGAAAGAATAGATATTTTTCTGAGTCTTATGAATTTATGTCACGCGATTTGACTAATACTTCACATTCCTAAGCTGCATATTTTCCTTTTGCACTTTGATTGCAATTCAACTGATTTATCCAACATTTTCTGATATAGTTATACATTAACATTAAAAACACATACACAGCTCCTTCCCAGTCTTGCTGAATAGTCAAAATAGAATTAGTGGCTTTATCTTATAGGTTTCTTTGAAGAGATTACCAGCTAAGTGCATGAATCAATTAAGAATTATAATATTTCTAACCAATAAAACAAAGATAAGACAAAAATCCCTACCGACAAGAATGTGCAATCTTCTGCCCTAAAGTCTGAGTGGTTCTCTGTCGCCTGTGCAGCTGTCCTTGCAGAAGCTCCTGGTTGTATATTGGTCTCTGTACACAATACATCTGGGTTTGCTCAAGACTTGCTTCTTGCTCTTGAGCATGTTCCATAGCTGATCTCACAGAGTAGCAGTGAAGGAAGAACAGTTCCACGGTCTCCACTAAAAAACCTGGTTGCAGACAAAATAAGTTTGGTTTCCTTTTTAATTCAGATTTGGCGTTTCCTTTCAAATAATGTATTTTGACAAGCAAGAGACAAGAATTGTGATTACAGCCTAATTAAATAGTCTGTAACAGCAGTAAGAAAATAAATCACAGTCTTCAGTATATGCAAGCCATTAATTTATGCTTCTCTTGTATAATCAAAGCTTTTGCATGAATTACTTTGTAAATAAGAGCTGAAATGAACTTGGAAGGTTGTATTCATGCTTATCTAGATTTTCCCTCAGTTTTTAAAGAACGTGTCAATGTAGGAGGGAGATTCCCTTATTGCTGAGTTACTTCCTGCTTACTCACAAACTGGCATGTCCATTTTCAAAAGACAGAACTCTGACTTTAACACTGAGAAACACACTTCTTTCTTCCAGATTGTCAGTTGCTTCCTGCATCCATCCACCTGCTTTTCCCTCTACTTCAGAAGCTTCTTTTTATTCAAACAGCATCTCAAGGATACATAATCCACTACTTTCAAACAATTATTATTTCGAAGGATGTGCCACTTACTGCTATTCTCAACCTGCACTGACTAAAACAGGAATCAGGAGATATGCCCAGTTTTAAAACTAGCCAGAAGGTTTGTAGAGATCTATTTGTCTGCCTGATTCAGTGCCACAAACATCTTAACATGTTTAAAAGACACTCTGCTACTCCATTGCCCCATGTTTGCTGCTTTCAGAAATACCAGGCAAGAAACACAACTCCCAGTTCTGAGCAAAGTGACAGGGCTGCTATGTTGTTAGGCAGAGATGCTGGCTAGTGCCACATTCGATGACAGGACGTGAGTGCAGTGGGAAACAGAGCCATCATTATGAACAAGGCCTTGGGCTCAAGTCCAGCAAGTCACTTAAGCATGTGTTTGCCTTCAACCAAGGGTGCTAACCCAGGGGTGTTCCGTTTTTAGCTGTACATCAATACTTTTCTGGGAAAGAGTTACCACACAGACATTAAACAAATTGCTACCTAAACACTCAGACAAAGCTAACTATGATTCGTCCAACATTCTGATTCAGCAAATACAGTCAGACCACCGGAAAAATACCAATATTGCTATCTATGCCTTCACTCTGATGAAAGTGCTGGAATTTTCCACTCAGGTCTTGGTAGTCTCCTAGAGCTGACACAGCCTAGCATCTCTTCAGTTCTCAGTATTTCATAAGCAATATTCTCCCTAGTCAGCAAGAAAAGGATATTTTTACTAAAATTGTAATGTTTTATTTACTGCACACCCTATATTGACTTCAGCTTTATTGTATGAAATAAAGGTGATCCTACTTGAGGATCCATGATCCCCAGAAGTCTCTTCAAGCCTCAAAAATTCTGGGATTCCATAATGATCCCTTATGTCATTATTCACATAGAATCTATCTTTTCCAGTAATTAATTTATGTGTTCTGGCAACATTAGCTTTATCTAGAAATTAAGAAGCAATTTTAATCAGTCCTAAACAGAAAATCCACTCAAATTAGAACAAAAACTGCAGCTGCATGTAAAAGACACAAACCAAATCAGTTCAATGACTTGGTTTTGGCCAAACTTCTCCAATGAAATGAGAATGCAACATGAAAACATTTTTAACCAAGGTTTTAAAACGTGCACCCTGCCTTCTTTCTGCTACAAAGAACTGCAATGCAAGACAGTGCCCTGCTAACCCCAAACAATTCAGCTCCTGAATTTCCACCTTTGAGTTTGTTTGGCTTCTGGTAGATGGGTTAATATATGGAAGAGCCACAGGAGCTTGTAATGTAAATCTAGACCTGGAGAGGTCTGGACATCTCCAGTTCTCTACACATGCTCCAGCTCTTCCAGGTACTATAAGCATTTACAGAACAACAGAAGTTCCATCCTGCCTGTGTTTTTCATAGTGAAATAAATTATTCAAATGGTGTACTTGACTAACTGAACAAGGCACAACTCTAAATCAGTTACTCAGATCATGGCAAGTGTTAGTTTGGAATACTACCAGAGGTCACAACCCAAGTTTCACCGTCACTCAGTCTGAAGGTTTTTAAACTGCAGATTGAATGTTTCTGATTCTGTTAGAATAAGGAAGTTACACTGCACTGAATTGTGAGAACCAGCTAGAAGAAAAGTTACTTGAGGGAGGACATGATAGGATCTTATCTTTACCTTCAGGAGATACAAGAACATGGAAATCAAATCACATGTCATTAAAAGAGATCCTAAATCTACCTAAAACTACTGCTGGACATATCACATTCTTTTTTTCCATGTCATGTCACCAACTTCATCTTAACAGCCCTGCCTAAGCACGTTCCCTGCTGGCAACCTAAAATACTAAGATGTAGATAATAAAGTAACTACTAAAATCTTTTATATCATATCTCTCTTGCAAAAGTATACAGAGAGCAAGACTGAGATGGTTATCTTTTAAAGAGATGATACACATTGTCCACAGAGTAGCAAAACAGTAACATTTCATGACTGGTTCGACTGTCTCTCCAAGTGTATGCTGTAGGACAAACTGCCAACACAATTATCCAAGGCTCAGAAACTGAGCCTTACCCTTCACCCCCAGAATGCTTGAAGAAGAACAAAAGCAAGGTACTGTCATTTTCATGAAAAGAATGCTTACTGCTATGATTTCTGAAAACTCATATACCTTTATCCAGAGGAAGAGAAAGGCAATAGTGGTTACTAGAACACTGCTTTGTAACACTGCTTTTGGTGGTTGCAACACCAACCTTTGAACTTCATGGCAAGAATAAAGTTAAAAAGCTGTAAGAAACCCTGTCATTAATCTTATCAGCCAGATAACAGTTGAGTTGAAGTAGTTAAAATCTGTATGCAAAAGACTTAAGAGTTGGCAGTTCTTTATCTGACTGATAAAGGCCTTATGTCTTTACTGCAATTATCAAATTGACGGTGTTAAAGAAAAAAAAAAAGTGAAGCAAACATGAATTTATAACACTATCACTAATAAATTAGCACTTTCTCTTCCCAATCTTAGCTGATAAAGGAGGTCTGTCAAGCCATCTGCACTGACTCTTGTAGAGGACAATAATTTTCGATCCAAATCACATGAATCAGAGTGCAACCATAAAATTTATACGGACAGAGATTTGACTGTTGTTCCTTAGATTCAAGATACAACTATGTGAAGAAAAAAGCAAGAAGCTGGAGACATTAGGAATGGTGTACTGTGTGACTCTTGCAGCTTTCATAGGCACTTTCGCTCCTAACGTGTATCTAACCTGAATGTGTCTGAACTACCTAAGGAAATGGGGGAGTCAAATCCATTGTCTTGCCTGTCTTAAAAGAGCAAAACCCCTTTTGGAAGCTAAGCACAAATTGCTTTGAGTAGCAGAAAAGCACAGGTGGACAGTACCAGCACTGTGCTAAAGTGTGTCCTCTGCTAGAGAATTCCAAGTTTGATCATGAACTAAAAAGTCTACGGAATATTTTTTGTCTTCAAGCTTACAAACAGAGGTGACTGCCATCAGCCAAAGGGCTGGTGGAGATACTGTCACTCGATGTAAAATATGTTCTCCCAAATGTACTCTGAAAAGCAGTTACTGCAAGGTCTGTTCCTACTGTCCGAAGAGCCAAGACACAAAACCAGGTGATTTTAGGAACCACATAATGGCTCATTTCTTTCTTTCCTCTCTGGACTCATTCCCCAGTGCCCTATGGCCTTCCATTTTTCACCCTGAGTGACATGTACAAAGTTGTTTTTAAAATAAGCACAAAGGTGAAAAAATGACTGGGTGGGGTCATAAGGAATGTGTTCTTCTAGTTTTATTGGACTGTTCCCATCATTCTCATTTCTCCTCCATTACTCCCATTAAATCCACTAACAACTAGATATTTTAAACCAAAAGCCTTGATGTAAAACTTCATAAATTTAGAAGTAACTTAATAAACAAACAAAATTTTCCTTGTGTATGTCCTAATCTAAGAAATGCACTCCTGTAGTGAACCTTCAGGGAAAAAAAAATCATGACCTTTAATTTCTATGCAGCTTTTAGACAGGCAAAATTTCCACTCTATTCATTAGAAAGGTAAAATTATTACATTAACTGTGTTTGGTTGTGTGACAAAAGCTTCTCCACACACCTAGAGTGTTACTCAGAACAGCAGGATGGAGAACCTGGACAATACCCTGGGGCGCTGCTGCCAGGGCCACCACATGAGCTATCAGCCTATCAAAAGCTCAGCAGCACCAGTCCAGAGTAGTATACAAGGGTCACCTAGGAACCCTGGGCCAGCTCTGGGTGTGTGAACAGCATCTGCTCCTCTCTAAGAGTAAGAACACTCGGGCAGCAGAAGGGGTCCTGGGAAGTCCTGGCCAGTCACACATGTGCACATGATGGTCTGTACCAACAACTGAAGTAGGTTGAGGGCTCATATGTCCAGCTCAGCTGGGAAGACTGGGATGAAGGAGCTACTGGACAGACTGTGAGCCTGTGTGCTGGAGGGATCCACCTTGCAGATGTGTGATGTACTCTGCATTATGTACCTATAGTCTCAGTACTGGGCCTCCATCCTGCTTAGCTAGAGAGAGCAGAGGGGATGAAGCTGTCAGTATTGCCTCTCTGATATGCATGACTTGCCATGGACAAATGTAAGTACACTGTGTATGTGTGTTCTGTGTGTGTGTGCTTATGGAAAACACATCGTCAGCCTTGGTACTGCTTGGATCTGGGGATATGGAACAGCAGCAGCAGCCCCACTTTCCTCAGGCTGTTGAATTCAGTGTGATATATTTCCCTCTAGTGAACCTATCGTAGTCACTGAAAAGAGCATAATAATAACATCAAGCATAAGGATCCTTCTCTCAAAATGGTAACAAATTAGACATATATATATACACACACACTTAAAAATAATAAGATTATGTAACTGGTAAGAGGTAATTTATATTTCATGTTTCTTGCCAAAAAATACTTAAGTCCCCAAAGGTTTACTCCATGGACTAATGAATTCATTAGTGTCTTAACAGTGTCTCTTATCAATCAGCAATCTTATGTTTGTTTTCATCAACAGAATGTTTTAGGAACCTGTTATGATGACTGATTTGTTTAATCTATTCCACATAAGATAAACACCTGGAGCACTTTGAGTAGAAGAACTTTTATATCTCAGAGGGAAGGAGACCAGAGATGGCTTCTGTTTCTAGTGTAAACACATTGATGACTATAAGAACCCATGGCAATATGATCATTCTTATTACCACTTTTTGCAGCTTCAGTGACCTTGGATCCTAGTCTGCCATCCTCTTTGCCTTTGCCAAAAGCAGTAGCTGGTGATAGTGGAATCAGTAAGTCAACCAGAATGGTACCGTGGCTGATGACCCCTTTGTTGTGCTCAAGCCAACTGATAAGGGCATATACCACCTCAGAGACAGGTAATCATTAGCCAGCTTAATTTTCCAGAGAAAATCCACTGCCAAAAAACTTTGCTGGAGCAATTTTCATCATAAAGCTCCAGCTGATCAGAGGAGATAACATAAATCAAGATCATCCATACACACCAAGCTAAACCAGAACAATTTCTTTATTTCTTGTGATCTCAGTGCAGCAATGACCTCCAGCAGCTGGTTCATTTTTTCAGGCAAAGTGGAACATGCAGAAAGCAAACAAATGTTTGTGCAGAAAGAAATTACTTCATTCTATGATACACTCTTCCTTCTGCAGAGAAGCCAACAGAAGAATTCTCCCCTATCTGCTTCATCAACTCTTTACACACATCATTACCCTCTCAAGTGCTGCATCAAGTTAAAAATAAACAACAAAAAAATAGAAGATTGTTATTTATAACCAAAATCATTTCAGTCATCATGTTTACAGTGCAAACCTCTCAAGTCACAGAGGAAACTGAAGGATAGTAAAAATGTGTGGGCAGAGGAAGAAATGACGGGGGTGCAGAGAGGGAAGGAGAAAGGGTTTAGAATGGGATTACAATTTCTATTTCACTTTCACTGCTGAAAATATGGTATAAAGTAACTACATTACTTAAGTAACATGAGGTTTTGAAAAGTCTCCACGGATCCTCTAAAAGGCACTCTTTCCTCTGCAAAACAGGCTACAGCCAGTGCCCTGCCTGAAGAAATTCCTGAAGAACCGATGCTTCTGAAAGGCAACACAATTTCAGCATAGGGCAGCCACTCCTTGGGAAAGTAGTAGTGCTAACTATTTCTCAAAGCTGCAGCTCTCTTCTGGATAGTTCTGAGCATTTCACTATCCATATCAGGATCTGCTAACATTTCATTCTTGGAAGCTACTTTATAACACATTTTCTGTGTTTTTTTTCTGCACTAGGTATCTAACCAAATCCTACATGAGAACATGACTTATGATAGATTCTGTCCCCATTTATGCAACTGTTGCTTGGTTAAGATGTTATCTAAACAGCAGCATTCTCCTGTCTCCTATGTACTTGAATGTTGTTTCATGATCTGAAGGTGAGTGCCAGGCAGTGGGAATAAACTTCCTCAACATTTTGATGCTAAGGTTACTCCTAAAAGCCGTAAGTGCACAGCCAACATTGTCTCTGCTTGAAATATTTAAAAAGCCACTGTGAGCAAAGAAAGTGTAGAGAAATTTCTCAAATAAGTGTTTCACAGCAAACCTCTGCTTTATTTGCAGCCCACCTTATGGCTTCATATTTCTTCTGTGCTGATGAAATTTTAATGTGAGACAGCCTCATGTCTGTTCTTAACTGCACAAACAAAAAGACCAACCCTCTTGGAGGTGAAAACTTTCACAAATGGCCCTTTAAGTGTGTTTTGCAGAACAACCCTGTATGAAAAGATTCCTGCAACAGCTACACTAGAACAGGGTGTCTTGATGAAGGAATTGGAAGAGCAAGAAGGGTATCTGGGCTGAGGATCACCAAATGAAATGAAGAAAGGTTCATTGAGTAATCTTCTGATAATTTCTTCTTGGAAGAACCTTTCTTTCTCAGGAACATATATGCAAAAGAAACAAATGTCACCAGAAAGCAAGGAAGAAAAAAAATCAGACTCACTATAACTGTAGTTAGACTCAGGTCACCTGTTCAGCTATACAGGCATAAATGAAACACACAAAAAAATCATATATATATAGATTTTAAATATGAAACTGGCCAAGAAATTTAGCTGGAATAATATAATACAAAACTGAAAACAAGCAAAAAACAAGTACTGCTCAAAATTCCAAGAAGAAAAATGCAATGAACCAGAGACAGTAGAAAAAGAAACAGTAAACCTGAAAGAAATTGCAAGGGCTTAGAAAACAATGCTATGTCAAAGCTGTAAGCTGGGGCAGGATCCTGGTAAAGTAGGATATGCAGGATTAGATGCTGACCATGCTGAAGAGTTAAATGAACTCAGGTACAGCTTCCTCTGGGAAAAGACTTAAACCATGTTATGCTATAAAGTTAAGCAACAGCAAAACTTCAGTATTTAGCAAAGACATTACAGTTGCCTGCATCTGTGAAAGATCTGTCATTTTGTTACTGATGTGACTCTTCAGATTTGGCTGATCTTAGCAGAGCTCTGTGAGAACAGGAATGGGCAGCTCCCTGTGGGCACCTCTGAGTAACAATCCAAGTTTTGTTCTGCATGGGGTATGCATTTTTCTATTCCATGAAAAACAGGTAGAAATTCTATAATCCCTAATCAGTTCAATTCTTAATTGAGCTTAATTGACCTGTCCCTACTAGACTGAACTTCAACAAGGATGTTTCAAACAACAGACACGCAGCAATCTTTGATTTGGATTGGAAAATTCTGTCTGTGCCTTAGAATGGCAGAATGGTGGAAAGCACCTTCAAGACTACCTATTTCCAACCCCCTGCCATGGGCAGGGACACCTTCCACTAAAACCAGGTTGCTCAAAGCACCATCCAACATGGGATGAGAGGTTTTCTGAGGAATTCTCAAATCTCAGCCCTGCCTCAGAACCTAATTTCCATAAAATAAATTAAAAGGAGCAATTTGATGTTTGCTCTAGCCCAATCTATGTGTCAGACAAAGATTTTCAATTAACAGATTAAAATCTATTAATTAGCTAACCCACACCCTCCCCAAAACCCACAATACTACAAGAACACAAATAGAATTGGACATACAAAAGGGTATGCCACAGTCAAAGCACAGCAGTAAAACTTGATCTCCAGTCTGGGCAAAACCAGTAAGTTTTCAGTGCAGGCTGGAGAAAAAAAGAGATTTTACCCAGGCAGTAAAAATATAATTGTCAAAAACCTCACAGGAAGACAAACTCACTGTTCTTTGTCAAATGGAAGGTTTTCCCAGCTTGCTATTGCACAAAACAAAATAGTTTATGCAATGTTTTGAAAAGATTAGCCCAAGCTCCTACATAGGCCAGTGGTTCATATATGTACTCTTTTAATCATAAAAAAATCTAAATCCTATCAATGCAACTGACTTGCAAAACTCATTCAACTGCCTGCACAAATTTACAGCCATAGCTTCAAACTTGTGAAAAAACTTGATATTGTCTGTGTATAGCTTTCCCATTACATGAGCACACAGTAAAGACCTGCACTTTGCTACTGCTTTTATTTTTGAAAAGCAAAAAGCTATAGATAACTGGTTAGAAAATAACAGCAATGGCAGGTCTTGTAGCCATATGATGAAATATTATCAAGGCCTATCAAGAAATACTGTCTAGCAGGACAACATTCTGCTGACTAACAGATCTAGGGAAAGAAACATCTGAATAACAATGGTGTTTAGTTCATTAAAGTTAACTGGGAAATCAACAGGCTAATTAGACCTTGAGAGTTTTAGATTCAGCATGGTTTTCTTGTGCTAAAAGTTAAAGGTTATGAAACAATCAGATAGAAAAGAAAGCTTAAGAAAATCAGCTCTTACAGAAAAAATACACCAGCAATAAAATAGAAGAAATTGCAGTCAGCAATTCATTGGGCAGAGACCAAGAGAGGCAGAGGAGCTCATAGGACTCTGTGCTTTTCTAGGCAACTCAGTGGCTGCACAAAAGTCTTGGTTACATTTACGGAGCCTACAGCTGCAATTCATATTAATAGTAGCTCAAGATAATACTGGTCTGTCTATGCTATAACAGTCAAAGCAGACAGACATATGTTCAGTTCTTCTTTCTCAAGTTATTAGCAAAAGAGCAACAGTGTGACAGCCATGTGCTAAATCTGTGCCTATTTTCTATGGTTTTAGCATCACTCTAAATAATAACATCTTTCCTTGTGGTTTTGGAATATTTAAGCTCTAAAAACATTGAATTTTTGGGGACAGACTACTATACCCATGAAAAATTGTGTGCTAAAGGTATGATTTGAACCACAGTAATGGACTAGAAATTCAAAACAAAAGGCAAGATGTAATGGTTGTTCAGTGCTCCAAGTTGTAAGATCTGATGGCTGAATCCAATAAAGCATTTTAGTAAGTATTCAGCTTAGAAAACAGGGCTTGGTTTGTGCCAGAGGCTAAAAACAGCACAATTTCCTAGGCCTTTCACCTAGATTATGCTCAATCATCTGCATTTTTTAAAATTACGTCTGCCTTTAAGCAAACTGTTACCCTGCACACAGAGTTTGTACAGTATAAGCAGAAAAAGCACATCAGCTCCAGACACAATACTTAGAGGAAATTAGTTTAGAACCCAAGCATGGATGCAGCAGCAGGCTTGTTTCTTACTGGACTTAGAGCTTTCCTTCACTGAAATCTGATTCTGAATACAACTCAATATTGCCCCAACTCCCCCCATAAATATATGCAATGAAGCTTTAAATGCAATGAAGCTTTCAGAATGAGACTGATGAGTTAAATATCCTCAAGCCTATATAAGGGAGTAAATGTTATTGCAAATTAATATGCTTTATCAGCTACCAACAACAGCCCTGTATGTGTGAAACTCCATTCTCTTCCTATACCTTTTCCACACTACATTTCAGAGATGTTTCACAATACAGTGCAAGACTATTAACAAAACACTTCAGTTCAGAAATAATGCTAAATGCAGAACTGAAACATCTATCATGTCTTGGGAAGGCTTAGGACTGTCAGAAACCACACATTTCAAAGTGTGATTACTGTTCCTTGAGGAAGGCAAGATGTGATCCCCACAGAGTTAATTCAGTGCCAGCCACCTGCATGTGCTTGCTTCTGAAACAGTAAACCACCTTAGTTTTTCTATTTCTACAGCAGCAGTAAAGCAGCATCCTACTTAGGAAAATTCTGTAATAGAAGAGACAAGACACCTGTTAACCCAAAATACCTGTTACTGCATATTGACATTTTGAAAGTCTGTTTTCAGATTTAGTCTTCCTTTGAGAAAACTTCAGCCAAAATATTCCAGTGACCAGACCCTTGTTGTCAGTCATCGACATCAAAACCAATGCTGTACAACTGTATAACTGTGATAGTTATGAAGAATTATGTATATTCTGCTGATTCATCTGCAGAAATAATGACAGCAACCTAATGTTTTTTCTTTTCCTTACTACTGGACTATCCCTAAATGCTTGCTGCAACAGCCACTTGGGTCCTCTGAAATTTCGAAGTATCCAAAAGCAGGTTTCAACCATATTTCAGTGTTCAGACAACTTAAAATTTTGCAATAGCAGCATGAGCACGAGCATAGCAAATTTAAGCCTACTTACTTTTCTGTCTGGCTTGTCCTAGTTGCTTTCACCGATCCCTTGTAAGGAGTTCAAAACGTTCCCACAGTTCATGAAGCTGAAAAACACCGACATAGGGAAAGGCAAAATCTTCCTCTTTGCCTGAAAAGTGGGAGGGTATGAGAAGGTTGCAGGGAAACAGTTTAATTGAGGCTTTGGAAAGGTTTTGACAGGTTTTGAAGCTGATTCATTATCACTAGTAATGAAGTGCAGAGCAGGTAGTTTTTGTCGCTACAAGACTTCTTGGGAGAGTCGCTCTGACCTAAACTGACAGCCCGCAGCTTACAGTCGGAGGGGTGCAGCCACAACACGAGGAAATGACTGATCTCTCCCCCTCCCTCCGGCTTCCCCTTGGGTGCTGCGCGTGTTTTACAGCACCGAGCGGCGCGGGCACCGCCGCTGCCCGAGAGCCGTTGGGAGGTGCGGGAGGCGCGGAGCGGCGCTGGCCCGGCTCTGCCCGCCGGTCGCCGCTGGCCCCGGGCTCGCCGCTGGCCCCGGGCTCGCCGCGGGCCCCGGGCGCGCCGCTGGCCCCGGGCTCGCCGCTGGCCCCGGGCTCGCCGCTGGCCCCGGGCTCGCCGCTGGCCCCGGCTCGCCGCTGCCGCACGCGGGGCTCGGGCCGCTCCTCCGGGGACGGCGGGGAGCGAAAGGAGCGGGGGCGGCACGGGTCGAGCACACAGGCTACCCACGGCCCCGGGGTGACAGAGCGGGCGCCACAGGCACCAGGAGATCCCTACCCCACCAACGCTCCACAGCGAGGCTCGCTCCCCTCAGGGGAGATCTGCTCAAGGGGAAAGACCCCCTCCGCCACTGACCCCCCGCCCACCCCCGGCCGGCCGGTCGCGCTCCGCTTACCTCCAGCCCGGCACCTCCACCGCCGCTCGCTCCAAGGTGAGGAGCACAGGGGTGCGCGCGGCCGCCAGCCCCCGCCCCCCCTGCCCCCTCCCCCCCCCCGGGCCCGGGCGCCCCTGGGACCCGTAGTCCCCTGGCAGCCCCCGCAGGGCGCGTCCCCGCCGCGGCCTACGAGTCCCAGGATGCCGCGGGGCCGTGTGCGCCCCCGGCGGTGCGGCCTGCGCGGGCGGAGCCCCGCCAGTCCCCCCGCCCGGAGAGAGCCGCAGAGCCGTGGAATGGTGGCGTGAGCGCGGATGGAAGAGTCATTTTACATCACCGAATCCAGCCGTCAACCAAGCAGTGCCCCTGTAACACCGAAACCGCATCACCCACGGACTGATTCTGACGCCTCTTTAACACCTTCAGGGATGGTGACTCCCAACTCCCTGGGCGACCTATTCCAGTGTCTGACCAGCCGAACTGTTCAATTTTTTTTCCAAGTGTCTAGATACAATTTTTCATTAGGGGCGCAAAGAATATGTAGGTATCAATTTCATTGTGAATATGGAGGAATTAGTAGTGAAATACCTTCACAGATCTCATCTTTAAGTCCTTGGTTTGTAATGTTTTCCATCATAATGATAGCTCTCTCTTGCCCAAGACAAAAATGTTTTCTCACCTCCCAGGTTTGGGTTTGTATACAGAATTTGTAGAAGTTTTTTTTTCCAACTTGGAAACTCATGCACTAAGAACATGAAAAAATTTGTGAAACTGGTCTTCCTTGACATGGTAGCCCTTGTTAGAATTTAAGAGTAACTGAAATGTAAAAGTGAAATACAGCACTTTAAATTTCAGTATTGTCAAACTGAGAAATTTCAAGGTCAAAACAATTCTAAAGTTGCTTTTGAATATGAGGTTTGTTTACTCAAAACAGGCTGTAACAAAAAGGCATTTTGTTGAAAAAATTCAGTGAAAGATAATGCCATGTGCATCAGACTTCTGTGGACTGATGTTGGATGCCATTGTTACACAGAACTGGGTAAGTGGAAATACTTTGGGTAAGGCATGTTTGTTGATGGAGTTGTTTATCCAAAAAGCTAATTCTTTCCTGAACTTGGAAATCTGTAGCCTGTGTTAGAATGCAGGTATAATTCACTTATGAGTTTGTGGCCTGGTACTGAAATTCTGCCATTCTTTGTTACCAGTACAACATACATTGCAGTAACATACCACGGGAAGACTCGTTTATGCACCCTGCACAAAGAGAAAGGAGAAGAGAAAGCCTCAAACAAACACAGATTAGCAGATTTCCTGCTTATAAAATCCACCCAGGTATAAAGCATTTTGAATGTTCCTGTAATCCTGAGGATTATGTTTCACTATTTGTGTCAATGGTTGCATTTAAATACAAGATGGTTTTAATTTCTTGCGTGCATTTTAGTGTGATGCACTTGAAGGTTACTAATTATTTTTATTGCTTCTTTCCAGCATTGTCTAAAATGGTAAAAGATGCTGTGTTTCTTCAGCTCTGGGAGAAGGACAGGGATTAATATAGTGCTAAACTCAGTAGCAGGAAGATGAAAAGAGGATTTTTTGGTCAAAAAAAGAATAGGCAGGGAAAGTTAATACAGAATAAACAATACAGACAATTCAGGAGAGTAAAAACACTCCTGTGGAGGATAATTGTGAAATATTAGTTAAGGATGCACACACACCACTGGAGCTGTGTGATGACAGAGGGCTCAGTGTGAGTTTTGGGTGCTCAGTGTGAGCTTTAGGGGCTCAGCTGGCTGTCAGGGGATGGAGCAGCGGGAACCACTGCTCTCCTGCAGCATAGGGAAAGCTGTGAGGTACTGTCAAAGACTAGATCCAGCACTCACAGCTGCCTGGAGTGGAGCTCCAGCTGTTGGGCTGGTTATATCTCAATGTCCTCTGACAGCTGCTGATGGTGAGTATGGGCAGGGGAGGTAGCTGAGGGGCTGGGAGTGCAGAGTTCTGACACTTCCCATAAGGAACATCCCAAATGGGTCAGATGGGAACCATCCACTGGCTCACTCCTCATCACGCCCTAACTACTCTCATGGGTCTTCTGAGAATGAAACAACTTTCTAAGGCAGAAAAACCCCTGTATATATTTGTAGTCTTACAGAGGCCCTAGGACAGGTCAAACCAGCTGAATTAGTAAAGCTGAGGTGGATATTTCCATATGAAGTGAAACACATTTGATGTACAGGAATTTTCCCACGGATTTCAGTGGCAGTAGGCTTGAGTCTCAAATGCTGCTGTTAATTAGTTGCTACCCACATCCTATACAGACATATAACTCATGCCAAGCTTTGTAATTGTCCATAATAACACAATTATTCTAGCAGAGGCCCAAACATTGGGACATTTTCCTTTTTTTGCACTGAAGTTCCTTGAAAATGGCTGAACTCAAATAATTTAAAGTTTCCCCTGAGAAGGGTGTGATTTTAAATCAGCTAAGCTGTGTGTCCAGTTGTGAGTATAAACCAGTTGAATGGCTTTGCATGTACTGTTTCTAGCCCACCTGGAGCTATAGGGGATCAGCAGAGTATGTGTGTATGCGCATGATCAGTGTGCAGAGAAGGGGGAACCTGGGTGTATCAGCCATCTTCATGGTGTCAGCAATACCATCCTAATGCAGAAGTGGCCCTGAAACCTGTGACTACACGGTACCTCCCCGAGTTCTGCCTTTGGCCCAGATGCAGTCAGGCAAACAGCTGAGCCTTCTGACATAGCTTCCTTGCCACTAACTTGCACAAATCTCCCCTGAGTAGCAGAGCTCAAAAGCACAACCACATTCTCTGCTTTTTTTAAAGAAGCTTAAGAAATTTGTTTCAGTCTATAAACCTAGCATTTGTCATCATCCTCCAGTATGATATTATTCTATTTCTGGAACAGCATTTTTACTTGGCCTTGCCTTGCTGTGTGCCAGCTAAAACTCTTCCCATCAGGCTCTGCAGTAATTAACCGCACAGGGACTAAGTCTTTAGGCTTGCTGCCAGCTCAGTCCCTTTACTTGAACCAGGAATAACATGGGGAAGAAAAAGCAACAGCCACAAAACATCAGCAACAGAGGAGAACACTGGACAATTCATCCACATGTCACCTGTACAATGCTTGCATGTACATGCTTGCATGCTCATACCTCATGTTTTTTTTTCCAGCAATAAAATCCACCACCTGTGGGTGGTGGGTGCTCTGTCTGCTCCTTCACTGAAGCACTGCAAGTGATTGCATGGACTCAGCTGCTCTGGGTTGCCAACAGCCCTAAACAGCTCTTTAGGGCCATGCTTAACATAGGCAAGCCCTTTTGCTGACCTGGTTTCATTCTGAGGCTCCCTTGCCAGCTCAGGATAAAGGTAGCTCCCCTCTACAGCTGGCTTGTTCCTGTTCCTCCAGCTTTGAGTCACTAGTTAAACCACACCAGAGCTGATCTGAGTGGGGTTTATCTGGGGCCTCACACTGGCTTCCTGCTTTGATAATAACCAACCCCATTGATTACTAATAGATGAATGATGAGGTGATGCTGTGGCAGCATTTACACTCTGTAACATTTGCCCTGAAGGGTTAGCAAGTAAATAAAACAGAACCATGTTTATGGATGTTGTCATGTCTCTTTCCACATGTTTTCCTTTCTAGACTAAACAACTCTCTCTACTTGGAAGGTCAGGGTTCAAGGGTCTTTTTTTCTGCTGCAGTACTTTGCAATCTCTAAAATTTGTTTACATCTGTGTTTAAGTGAAGGGCTCAACAGCTGACAACTGCTGTCTTCTTTAGGAGCACTGGCAGCCATACTTATATTTACTGTGCTTTATCATAAACAGTTCCACTGATACAATGCAAAATGGCATTTTTAAAAAACTGCTTTATACTATTGATTCTACTTCTATAGTTTTGTTGTCTAGTCCAGTATTTACCCAGTTTGAGTGCTGGTACCTTGCTCTTTGACAGTGTCTTGTCCTTGAGTGTATGTGTTTTGTTATTTAATTACTACCCTTTTCTGTATATTGTCAAGACCATGCAAAGCCAGATTTGGTCCTTCAAAAATATTGGTGCTCTGCACATTTTCTTCCATTAAGAAAATGTTATCATCTTTGGATGAAGCAAGCTTGAGAGAAAAACATTTAGGCAAAATTACGAGAACTTCAGGTTTTGTTTACTTCAGGAACTCCAGTGGGTCAGAGTTTAATTTTTCTGTGCTTATGTTTCATTTCTTGTTCTCCTTATTCTACTAGAACATGGCTTAGTGAGCTGATAGGAGAAATGAGGAAGATTATAAGGCATACTGAAGAACTAAAAGTCAGTTTTCAGTGTTATGCCTGTGAAAATTTTACACCAGTAGATAAGCTTATTAGTACACTTTATAGCATTTTTATTGCCATTGATTATCCTTTGTGTCCCTTGCTATTTTAACAACTGTTTAATGTCAGATGACTCATTGCTTTCAGCCATATGGGAGGAACAATAAAAAAAACACATTTACTGAATATACCATATGTGTATGCTGTGTGGGGTGTTCTAGGAATGGAAAAGGAAGAACTTCCTGGAGTCTGGAAAGGGCAGACGATAATACCACTTGGGAATCTTCCAGTGAGGAAGAGAAAAGCTAGTGCAGAGTTTGTGGTCAGTTTGGGTAAAATGCTTTGTGATGTTCCTCTGTGGTTGTGATTGCATACATTATTCAAAGGAAATAAATACAACTGTGAAAAGCAGCTTCTCTAGTTATGCTGATCTCTTGCCTGAAAAGTCAGGCAATGTGCCTCATTGTATCTAAAATCTTTAAAACAAATTAATTCCCTGGAGGCACATTGGCTGCATACGCCTTTAATATTATCACCCTTCTATTGACATATTAAAGCAAATAAAATTATCTTAAAAAATAGGAATGTTTAGATCTTACAGTTTTGTTTGTTCAATGGGCAAAACTCTTATTACAATGTTTTAAAATCACTTGCCCAAACATAAAGTTGTTATATTCTTTAATACCCTCATGTTTTGTCTTCCTGCTATTTCTCTGAATAGAATCATTATCTTTTTTTGTGGATTGAAAGTACACAAAGTACACTGGTTCTCCAGAAAAGTACAGTGAGTTTGCAGGAGGCTGGACTGTTTCAGCAAGTTTACAGATCATTCAAAGGTCTGTCATAATTTTGACCAAGCCAAGCTTGACCAGTTGGTCACTGAATGACCTCTTCTTTTTTTCTGCATTGCTCAGGTAACTGTGATCAAAAACCTCCTAAAAATTAAACACATGGTTCAGCTGAAGATGGATCTGTAACAAACATCATTCTGGTTCAGACAGGTATAGTGCCAGAAGCAGATGTTCAAGATGTAAGAGCACAGCAGTGCTTTGTCAGTCTCTGATAAGGAGAAACTCCAGTAACTATTTAGCCTGGAGAAAAGGAAGCCCAGGCAGGGCCTTATTGCTCTCCACAACTACCTGAAAGGTGGCTGTGTTGAGGTGGGCAGCAGTCTCTTCTCCCAAGCAGCAAAGTATAGGACAAGAGGAAATGGCCTCAAGTTGTACCAGATGAAGTTTAGATTGGATATAATGAAAAATTTCTTCACTGAAAAGGTTGTCAGGCATGGCACAGGCTGCCCAGAGAAGTAGATGAGTCACCATCCCTGGAGGTATTAAAAGGATGTGCAGATGTGGTGCATAGGGACATGGTTTAGTGGTGGGCTTGGCCGTGCTGGGTTAACAGTTGGACTTGATGTTAAAGGTCTTCTCCAACCTGAATGGTTCTATGCTTCTAAGAATTACCAGCTTAGTCTGTTCGGAACAAGTTTCTTTATGTGCCACATTCTTGTTCTCAGAGCTTGGAAACAGTGGTTTACATTTTTTGGTTTGCAGATAAAATGAGAGTGCGTATTGACCCTGTTTCATTCATTGCGCCAGGACCTGTTCCGAGGACAGTGTTATGCCCAGAGAGGAGATGGGGAGGTCTGTTGGTTTATTTTACTTGTAAAGTGCTGTTAAGTGTGATGTGCTAAATATTAAAAATAACATTAACATTTGCTTTAGATTCTAGGTATTTAGTGGAAGAATTTGGTTTATGATTTCATGCAAAGCCCACATGGCTTGAAAAGTCTAACATCAGAGTTCTTTGTTGACATTATCTTTATTGAAGCATGGATCTTTAGCTTGGTTCACCATAAAGTGAAGCATTTTATTTATGATAATAGACAGTTTAGGGCTATCGGGGCATTATAACGTTGCTGGTGTAGATACAACTTTATCAGAAGATACAAACATGACCCGCAATAGAAACAAACACCGAAGAGAACACAATGAAACGTTCACCGTTTACAAATCACTTCATTACTACAGACACCAAATGGCAGTTACTGTAAGTAAATCAGTTTCAAAGAACTGACTACATTTAGACAGGGAATTGGGAATTTCTGTTTGGGGCTTAATCCACAAATCCTTAGTAGAAAAAAGTTTAATGTCAAGCATTCTTTTTTTATCCACAAAACAATGCTAACCAACAGACATATCAAAGAATAAGACCAAAGGATATCAACACCTTTACAACTACTTTTGCCATTATCTTCTGGATTAGGTACTTTGATGATTTTTTTAATACATTTTTAAGAAGGTAAATAGCCCAAAAATCAGCAGCAAAAATATTACAACAACAAAACAAGTAAATACAGTGCCAATATGTCATGTTGTAGAAGAGAATAGGAAGAGGACAAACAATGATAACTTAATCATATAAAATGACACAGAGCTGAAATACAGTGCACTTAAATAACTATGTGACAAAGAATGTTAAATTCTGTACTTAGTATGTAGGTTTTTATAAACATAAAATCTGAAAAGTCTTTGTGCTTAAACTTTTTTTCCTGTTAAACAGAATTAGTTGCTTACTTCCAATACTGCCACTGTAACTGATATTACAACAGATCACAATTTTCACAGACACATCAACATTAAAACATTTACCTATGAGAAAATAAGTCACTTCTCATTAGTTCACAGTGCGAAAAAGTGGTGTACACTCTGTCTTGAAAAAGGCTTTCAGTTATTCATCAAGCCAGTTGCAGAAAAGTCCTGATACCAGATGCAGTGCTAGATTTAAAGAATGGAAAGCAACACATCACATGTTGGGAGGAAAAAAAATAAATTTCTCGTTTCTTCATGGATATCGTCTAAGTGACCTTCGTCTTCTGTTGTAGAAATGCCTGAGCCCATGTTGCCGTGAAAAATTCATCATGTAATTTTGTTTGCGAGTGCTGTTGAAATTAAAGGGTGAAAAAAGTGTCAGTTTCTTTTATATGTAGTGTAAATTCTTTTGTAGCAGTGAGCCAGTGGGACTGATTCTTCTTTGTCCTTGCAGACAGACTTTTCAAGCCTGTGCAAACTGGTGTGAAGCACCTTTTGTTTAACTTTTGTTTAACTTCTAAGGTACAAGGCAATTTAGAATCAGTCCCACTTGGCTTTCATTTACAGTGAGTTATCTTAGGGAAAGGTTAAGAGCTTTCAGCTAATGAATACTGGTGCTGCATAGGGCCAGACTCACTAAAATTGTATGCACACCTCATAGCATTTCACTACGGGGTTTCATACTTCAGTTATCCTTCTGTCTTTGATCATTAACTGCTTTATCTTGAGAACAAAAGAAAAGCTTTACTCCATTTCATTATCTTCTTTTACCATACAGGAAGTGAAGTACAACACTTTTATTCCGATTAATGTTTCCCTCCCCTAGGCACCCTCTTCCAGAATGAAAGGAAGGTCTGGGCAATAAGCATGATCATATCTGGCAGGAGACCAAGCAAGAGAGCCTACCTGCAGCTGAATTTAGGAAGGCACACTTGTTTGGAAGACCTACCTGGAGTACAAGGCCCATCTCACCTAATGTAGGCTTCTACTTCTCCCACTGATGGAAGAAGGAACCATGAGAGGGCAGATCTGTGAAGTGACAACCTGCAGTCAACAAATCTCCCATTTGTGGGTTTGAGGAATATTTTCACTAGTGAGTTTTGTCTGTAAGAGGTACTTACTCATAATGTAGTAAGTCATACGTTCCTCTCTAGTACATAAGCTTATTTTTAGTGAATATGGCCCTTAGGAAAAAGGAGTAATTGTATGCTTTGCAAAATACCTATGATTCTCCACAAGCAAAACCAGGTTTTTCTGTAGTATGCTAATTTAACCTAAAACAATCTGGTTAACAAAATTATACCCCTTTCAAGATCTAATCTTGAACACAATTGATTAAATTGATTAATAGTTGTCATGTCAAAATCTAGGTTATAAACCTCAAAGGAATTCCAAGTAATTTCCTGACTAGTTTTCCAAGACTTTGCAATTTTATTTATTTATTTTTTTTTGCCACTGGAATGTACATGCAAGAATGAAATAAAGACCAGCTACTGGTGACAGTGAAAGAAAACAGATGTACACTTGGCACAACTTTTGGCACTCTCAGGGAAAGCTAGAGCTCAAGAGCATCTGGCAATTGAGAGTGGGGTTAATGCTGACTTATGCAAGTGCAAAGGAAAAAGGTCTGTGCTGATTTTTAAGTTTTGTGTGAGAGATTGATATTGGTGAGTTTATGTAACTTTTAATGCCACTTGGTAGCTCAAGTGCAAAGCAACTCTGAACATCAGTCTTCATTCTGGTCCTTAAGTCATCAGAGTGGGAGGTCACCCTCACTCCAATGTCAGGTATCTCACTGATGAAGGCAGGAGGGAAATTATGACCCTGAACTCGCTCCTGACAGTGGCTGCCATTGGTTATGAAGCTTAAGAAGTTCTTAATGTTTCCTTTTCTTTAATTCTCGTTGCCTGGAAAGTGTGTGGTTCCTCAGACACAGGGCCTTCAAGGCTGCATCCCATCTCTCAGGAGAGCATCCTAACCATGAGAGGATAGAGCACCTAGCTGCTGGGGATCTCTGCAGCCAAAATACAGCAGATGGGCCTGGGAGAAAGCACAGCCCAACTCAGCAGATTTGCTCTTTGCTCTGGGAACATGGGACCAAACAGAGCCTGTCAGTGTTTGGTTGAAAAAATTGCCATTTCTGGACCTGGTTAAATTTAGGAATGAGCTTGGTTTTGTGAGCCTCAGCTTGGACAGGACTTGGACAGATCGAGCACATGCTGAGCTGCAGTTCTTGGCCCAGGAACCTTTTCTGTCCTGCCTTTGGTCTGCTTATGTTCAGCAACAACTCAGCAGAGATGTTCAGAACCTGTTTTGGACACTGCTATGTGCACATGGCCTCTATTTCACTTCAAATGACCAACCATTTTGGATCTGGCCTTAAAGGGATGGTGAAGATGTTTAAAACAAAGGCATAAAAAAGGAAAAGAAAGAATTGAAAAAGGAACAAAGGAATGCTTACCTAGTAGTGTAGAAGGGATTTACTTATTTTTTTATGTATATAATTTTGTTACACTGGAAAATGAGCCAGGTGTTAGAAAGAAGCATGTATTTATGTCTTACACTGAACACCATAGCAGTGCAGTGTGTGAAAAAGAAGATAAATCTAAATTCTCAGGAACTAAATGCTTTTTTTTTCCCCTTGCATTAATTTAGTTTAGACTTATCCTCACTGACATGAGACAGACTTTCCAACTACTGGTTGGATACCTCAGAAAAATCTTGATGCCTGCTGAAGAAATACTATGATTTTCACTCTTTCCATGGGTACATATATATACCCTATGCATTATAGTATTGTATGATATTGCACCACAAAATCAGAGTTGATCTATATTTATTTTTTTAAATTAATTTTATATATTGTATGTATTTATATATTTTATATAGGAGACAAGCACTGTATAAGGGAGATCAATAGTGCTTTATAAAATCCCAAGAATAATTATATAATATAGTCTGCAAGAGTACTTACACATTCCTTGCATTTAGTGGATGCAAAAATGTTTTCAATACTACTAGTCGTGATTTTAATTTTTATTTTCACAGAATGATTAAAGACTTTACCATATTTTTGCTATTGTTTTCTTGTTCAGAACATCCAAAATGTGCTGGGCAGCATCAAGCTGTATTAGCAATAGACCCTTCCATAATGGAGGGTGTGGTTTTCAGAATCAGTGGTAACTTGAAGACTGCTTTGTGAGTGTGTAATGGACTGGTCAGCACTTGCTGAGCTTTCTGTCTTTTCTGTGCATTCACTGAACCATCAGTCAATCAGAGTAGTTCAGATCCAAAGTTATTATCTCTATGTTACTGATGGAGCACAAAGCAAAAAACAGTTACAGGAGTGCCTGCTATATAATTTGTTTGACAGTTTTGAGTGCACTACTAAAAAATAAACAGAAGATAATACTGCTTGAATTTATGTAAGAAACCCTAAAATATGTTCCAATGAAGTACCTGGAGTTGTGCTAGTGGGATGAAAGCAATATGCTGCCAATACAGAAGAGTAAAGACAAAACTATCCAGGGTACGTTCAAAAAAATACCTACAATAAAGAAATTTAGGAGAAGGAGTCTCTCTGGACTAAAGTCTCTGTAGTCTTTAGTTGAGTATTATGTTTATTGTGTGTTTCCTAAAGCACAATTTGAACTACAGACCTGCAATTTAAAGTTTATGAAAATGGAACATAGCCAAATGGAATGAAAAATATGCAGTACATAACCACAGTTAATACTAATGTAATTCATTATTTGTGTGTTTTTAATTGACAGGGCACAAAACAGGAACAAAATAGAAACAAAAATATTTGGAAAACAAAATTAAACATGAAAAAAGCCTTAGAACATAGCAAAGGTATGTCCCCCAAGATTAGGTTTGGAGTAAATTTTGATGCTGAATTACAAATGCTTTGTTAGGCAGGTACTGTAGTGAAAAAAAGTCATGTGCTCTGACTGAAATTCTGAGGGCTCATATCAATGGCAAATATTCTTTGGCTTTGGTGGAGTCAACACTTGAACCTAGAGCTCAGGAGCTATACTGGTTAGTGTTACCTGTTAACTGCAACAGCACAAAGCAGCTGGGTCACGTGAAATGAAAGCTCTACCTGGGGCCACTGGTTCTGTGCCTAAGGTGTGGCTATGCCATGGTGCACTGCCTGGCTGCGGCTGCATCTCTGTGGTCATTTCTTACAGAAAAAAGTGGGAATTGCCCCTTGGCTGCCCATACGATGCTCTGGGTGCCCTCCATTGGCAAGTCTCACTGTACCCTGTCAGAAGCAGAAGTCCTTCCCATCACAGCTTGGTGAAATTCCCACTGCAGTATGACACAATCTACTGAACAATATCTGCTAACTTTAACTTCCCCCACGGCTATCTGAGGAAGCACTGCAGGATCAGGGCCCTCAGGAACTGTGTGGAACCTCTCAGAGTATAAATGATTTTCCACCAACCCATCATTGACAAAACTTTGTGAAAGAGCTCTAGCTGTAACAGAAACATACATTTAATACTGATTCAGGCAAAGTACTTACCTTATTCTAGTGTAAAACCAATGACAGCAAACAATGAAATACAACACAAGTTAGAAAATGCCTTTCAATGCATGCAGCACTGTGATTAGTCATAAAACCCTGATGAGGTTTAGAGGCAATATAGGACTTTTCGTCTCTTTTGAAAATAAAAATTGAACAAATTATTTCCTCAGATTTCAAATCAATGTTTAGATTTTTATTTTCTATAAAATTCAGCATGCACTTTTTAGAAACATAATAGAAATGTAATAGAAGCACAAACCACATCATATTAAATTTGGCATAAATGTTGTGAATATTCAGATAGTCACCTAATGTTTGAACTACTAATGTTCTTTATTGTAAATATCTTGATACTTAATTTAAATGCATTTTTCAAATCTTTGTTTTTTACTAAAAAAAAAAAGGAAGCCAATGAAAATGCTTTTCCATATGAGCACTTTTTGTTAAATCTAGAATATATAATTTGTATTTAATTATTCCAAAATAAAGATAAACATTCTCTGCACCAAATGCAACATAACTTCTCACTAAATCATTTGTGCCAAAAATGTGAGACTATCTCAACAATGAAGAGCATGGAGTGATGACTATGGAGGGATTCATTCTGTTATCTATCAGTTAACCATAAAATAGTAGATGGAGATAACATTTCTTGCATTCCTTGCACAACATAAATTCCTTTGGATCACATAACAAGTTTTGGGGTAAAGGAAACAATATCAGACCCTTAGTGTTCATCTTATAACTGTCCTTTATTTCTCAGTGCCGTTGAATTAAGTTAATGAGATGTCTCTAAGGGCCTGCCCTATACACAAGGAAATGGCAGTTGTGTAATGCACATGCAAAGAAGTGTGAGGTGTGTGTGCAGTGGGCAGGCTGAGAGCTGTGCTTCCAGAGAAAAACAATGTGCAAATGAAATGCAGAATTGGACATGGGCTGTTCTTAGGGCGGAAGTACAGAGAAAAACACTCTTTCTTAAACCTGGGATAAAATAAATTTTTATCCTAAGAAGAGCCACATGGAACACATGAGAGTTGTGCCCAAAGCTTTCTTTGCAAATGGAGAGAAAAAACACTGCACTAATGAGAAATAATCAGCACTAGCTATAAAAGGGACTGGGTAATTTAACAACTTGTATCCTCTCTCTACCACAGGACAGACATCAACTGTTAAGTTGGCAGGATCAGTTTAATGTATAACATTGTCAACACAGATGTTTGGCTTCACCTGTTTAAAAGAGGTACTCAATTGGAGCACCCTTTGCAGCTGTATCACAATCTTAAAAATACAGCTTTTTATTGAGTGACTCAAATAGTTCATTCCAAAGGGGAATGATTTTAAGTGAGATACAAAAGTATCCATCTTTGGCCTTTTTTATTGCTGCTAGGTATTTTGTGTGCATGTATAATCTGCAGGTTGGTTTTTTTCCCCACAGCAATTTTCTTGGGGGCAAAAAGGAATCAAAGAAATGGCATCCTGAAGGCATGTTTGCTGGTGAGAAGATGGTGGCTCTTGACTCAGAAATCAGTTGAACTGAATGGTGTCATGACCTGGCTGTGCATCAGCTGTAGCAGTATCTGCACTACAACTTGTCAGCTAGGCCTGTGACAGAACTAATTTCAAATCTTTGGATTGCTGAGAAGAGTTGGGCCATGAAAGCATATATTCACAGATATGCCCCTGGGGTGAGCACTGTAGGGAGGAGCAAGGACATCCTCTGTTTTGGATGGGAAATAAAATCAAGAAAATTCTTATTTGCTTTACATCCCTACAGATCAGCTCTCCCTGCTGGCAGGTGCTTTCCCTGCTTGTCCTTTTACTGCAGCCCTTAATCTGCTCAAGGACAGCATGGCTCACTTGCCCATGGCCTGAGGAAAAGCTGGCACAGCACCAAGGTGTGCGCCTGGGGAGCAGGCAGCCAAGCCAACATGTAGGCTGGGAAAATCAGACCTCTGTTAGCCCAGGGTAGTGAAGAAAGCACAAGAGTAGATGTGTGGAAAGCCAGGAATTTCTCTATGTCCCAAACCACACCTCCTGGTGTAGGTTGGTTCCTTGCTCTAACACCTCACAGGCTGAGGCTTGCCTGCTGCATCAACATGGGTACACAGGTCACAAACATGAAAATCTAGGACTGAAACCAGGGCCAGTGAGGATAATTTTGGTGGTTCTGGAGAGGTGTTTGTGGGTCTCATCTAGGTGAGTGGTGGAATGGAGGGTTGTAAGAGGACTGAATGCAGAGCACATGGACCATCAACGGGTTTTTATCTAGGGATGTTCATGGCCTTCTGAGACCAGGCCAGAGTTCCAAAAGAAATGACTTCCAGTTTAGGAGGCACAGATGTTCCCTAAAGTATCCCAGCTTTGGGATGAATAAGCAAGACAGAAGCCTATTGACTCTCCAATGACTCCCTATTATTGGGATATTATTGGAATAGTATCCAATACTCCCTATTATTGGAGTGAATGGGAAGAGGTAATTACAGAACCTTGGTGAATGGTTTAAGTTCAGGCTGTTCCTCTCTGCAGCCCTGACTGAGAGCTCTGGGGTGTCTATTGCCCACAGAGCTCTCCTCTGGCAATCTTGGTGGGAAGGGAGAGCACCCAGAGGACTCTGCCTCCTGACCTCTTACTGGAGAGCTGCCTGGGAAAGGGGGCTTGCTCTTCCCAGGAGGAGGCAGTGCTTCTATACCCTTCATTGGAAAATGAAGGAATATTAAGAATGAAAGCCAAGTCCTATCCCTAGTACTCATGGTATGATTTCTGATAGCCCTGGTGTGTGCAGGATCATCTGGGGTAAGTACTAACAGATACTGATCCAGGCTCCCTTCTTGATACCCTGAAGCATTCCATGGAGGTGACTGTCTTCATCATTTAGCAGGGGAGAAACTGAAGTGCTGGGGGTAAAGTGATCAGTGTGAGGTGGCCAAGTGAAATAGCAGAGCTATAGAAAAACCCAGGTGAGAGTATTTATTGCTAAGGAAGTTGCAGGTTACTTGCAAATAAATCTGAGAAGGCCTAAAGAATATTTTGATGAATTACAATTTCCAGATAGAACTTAAGAAAAACAGAGTTAAAGGGACCTGTCAGATCTGAGCACATGCCAGCATAGGAGCCAGAGGCACCATGACATGTAATTCTGCCCTTCCTGAGGGCAGCATGTCTCATGTGTTGTAGTTAGCAGGGACTGGAACTCTCCATCTGCCCTTTGGGAAATAAGATGTTATGGCACTGTGTTTCACAGGACATGGTAAGGGAGAAATCAGTCCAGTTTGGTCTGTCTTTGTGGATTGTACCAGATGTCACTTGAACAGGGTGGAAATCCTCTGTCTCTAGATATTTAGGGCAATTTTCAGAAGAGCCTTAAAGCTCTTTAACAGGACTAAAATAATAGAAGGGAGGAGACACTGTCTGCCCACCTGGTTCCTTCTCCTGGTAAGGTGTGATTGCCATGGCCATTCTAGTATAACATATCTCACATGACTTGTTACCACTAAACTTGTGTGTCTAGTCTACAGCCTGGCAGATCTCATTGTCAGAGAAGTTCTCCACATTTCAGCCTCAGAATAACTTTTAAAATATCTATTTTATTCCTACTTATGCCCCCTAATGCAGCGCTTGGGCTGATGGTTAACATTATGCCTTATTTTTCCTAGTACATGGTTTGTTCTGTTCATTTTATTTTTAATTGCAAGGTAGAAAGACATGTGAATATTTCAGAATGACCAGTTCCCTTTTCTGTGGTTTCCTAAACATGGTGAACATCCTGCAGGCTCATACTCTTCCATATCTTTCCTGATGCAGCATCATACAGCCATTGATTAACTAAAACAGGAATCATATCCATCTCTCTCCTCTATTCCTTCCCGTTTTAAGGTTAATGTTATGGAAGCAGAGCCCAGCAAGGTGTGTAAAAGCAGCAGAAGGTGTACAGTTACTCAGTGTTGGGACCAGTTTGGTTTGGGGTTGGTATGAGTGCCATGCAAGCTGGTGCTTCTTGGTGGAAAGGAGAACAGGACTAACTAGCAATCAGACAATTCACTTTGCTATTGTTACAAAACATTACTTGCAGTGCTTCTGCTAATTCAGAAACATCATAGCTATAATTACACACTCTGGAAGTTATCTAAGCCTAATTTCTTCATTGCTTTTTTTAAAATTGTTCAGTAAAAAGAATATTTGAACCTATCTATGGAGCAGGCTCGCCTCTCTTTGCCAACCACTGCCAGCGATGAGTTCCTGCCCGGGAAGCCACTAGCATTTCACTTCTACTGGAACTAAATTGTTAGAGAAAAAGCAGGTCATCTCTTCGTGATGCAACACAGGAAAAACGGGTTAGCTGCCAGCGAAACCCATCTCAAGAATGGGAGAATCAGGAGGGTGCAGACTTGGTAAAATCTTGACAAGGGGATGAATATAGAGCTCGGACCATAGGAACCTGATATAGTGAACCCTGTTTCTGAACAGTATCCTTCTTACTAAAAAAAGGAAATGAATAAGGCATTAGTTGCTAACACAAATTTTTAAGAGGCACAACAACATTACTTTGTGCAATAAACAATACAGAAGAATCTTTTTTATCTTTGAAAGGATATCGATCAGCCTTAAATGGCAGCACAGTGTTGAACAGGAATATCCTTTCTTACATCCCAGCAAAATAGTTTTTTGCTGCATTACAGGACCACAGCAATACTTGGAGGTGATAAAGCCCCATTTTCCCTCCTGCATTTTTCCACGATGCACCATACACCCCCTGCTGTGACACTTACTTTGTGTCCACCTTAACTACTGACTGTTGCAGTCAGGGCAGAGCATCAGGAAAGATAGGATTTTAAAGGTTTCCCTTTGAGAAAGGATTCCCTGGGCCACAATGGTTCTTAATGAGCTTAATACTCATGTCATGCTGGAGAAAGTTCAGTGCTTTCTGAGGTGGGGTGGGATGAGATGAAGCTGATACTCACAGGACGACTTCTACGTGGTCCAAAGCCCACTGATCATGACCTGTTCCGTTGTGGCGGGGCTGCCACCAGCGCAGTAAGACTCCTTTCATCCGTGCCTCCCTGTCACACAAACACAAGAGCCTGTGAGGCCTCCAGACTTTTGGTGTTTTGCATATCCCTATTTGTCCCCAAACAGGAACTGAGAGCAAAGTCAAATCACTTTTATGTCACTGAACATCAACACATTGTACACGTAAAACACTTAATAGTTAAAAATGCACACAGGTAGGGAGGATTTTTTCCCCTTATTTTCAAAACAAGTGTTCTTTCTGTTTTTAAGTGCATTGATAAACACTAGCCTGGAATTTCTTAATCAGCCTTCCTCTTAAGTCTTCTTTGTTCAAACTCTCACTAACATTTTTTCATCAACAGTGATGCAAAGATAAGTTATTTTTTAGCAGAAATGTAACTTGTGCACTTAGAGGTAATGAAATGTGATGGGGTACTCACAAGGGAACATTATAAGACACTCTTTGGGCTTGTATAAAGTCCTTTGGCTGATGCTGTGCAATTACTTGCCATGTAATTCCATTATTTACACTGTATTGGAGGAGCACTGCCTTGTCTACAGTGTTAGGATCACTCAGATTGGTATTGCAACTGTCTGTTTGTGAAATACTTCCAATTTGCAAAACAAACATGATTTTGCTGTAAAACACAGAGAGAAAAGGTATTTTCAGTATGCAAAAGTATTCAAATAGGAACAATAGTATTTCTAGGTTTATTGCAGTTAACTTGTAGCATTTTCCAGAATCATTACTTTAACATGCAAAATAAACTGTTCTCACGTCTTTAAAACACAGCTTTCCTTTCAAAATAATAGTTTGCTATGTATAACATTGTTGCAGGCAGGATCGAATTCTGTGATATATCTGCACAAAACTGAGATGGATAAAAATGCAAACGTAAATGAGTGTATGAAAAGTTTAAAAAGGACAAATAAAGGCTGAATATGAGAAAGTGCCTAAAATATATATATATCATATTCTACCTGTGTGTTCAAGTAAGAAGAGAAGAGCCTGATTTATATCTGGACCATTGGCCAATTCATTCTGTTTCTAATCTTGCTTTGGACAACTAAATATAAACCAGTTCTGAAAGCTGTCACTCTGGTAAGAGACAGCACAGGCAGGTTACATTTGTTCTCCAAATGTATGGCCAAAGAGGCTCAATAGATGAAAAAGATTCTCCTGTTCATTGCCAGGTGAATATAATTCTATTTGACAACTGAAATGGGAAAATGACCCTGTAATTACCAAATAACATCTTTAGTCATAACTATTGTGGAGGCACATACAAACATGGGATTTGTCTTATCAGATCAGGCACTGGTCCAGGCAGTCTGGTGTCCAGTCTTTGCCAACAGCTTCATTGTCAGTGCTGGCTTACATAGACAGTGCTCTATGGGCATCATGAAAACATCTGACCTTTACATCTGACATCCTCAGTCTCCATCTCCCAAACGAAAGTCACAAAGCATTTTGCCAACCCTAATGTTTTCTGCCAGCCACATCCAACTGCATGGCACAGCCAGGTCAGTCCATCCTAATCTGTACTGGCCCACATGGCTGCACATGCATGTGAAGAGTTTCCTTTCTCATGAATTGTTAAAAGAGCTGTTTAGGCTCAAACCATTACCTTGCTCGGGTGAGATCCAGAGGCTTGGTCACAGCTTGTCTTACTTGACATCCATTAAAATAGAGTGAATCTCCATGGGCGTAGGGTGCCAGCTGTCCACATCCATTCCCTATCACTCCCCCCTGAATGGTTTCCCAGTTTATTTCAGTGACTCTTTCAGATTCAAAATTATCTTTAATATAGCTTGGCAGATCATGGCTAAAAACAGAGCAGTCATCACCTAAAAATGACACAGCAAGGTTGTAAAACACACAAAAATGGAAAGAATGGAGAAAATTGAGTTACAAGTCATTGTAATTCCTTTCAAGGTTGTGGCTCAATATACACTGTGAGGACAGTCTGAATATATTTCAGCAGATTCATTAATAATGTGCACATAGATATATAGCAGTATCTATATGCACATAGATATACAGACTAAGCTGAGACTGTAAGTCTAATTTTTACAGCAATATAACTTTAAGAACTGCAATACAATTTGCTCCTGTTTTGCATTGATACAATAGGAGAAACCTCAAATTGCTGGTTGAGGGCAGATATGTCTAAAAACTCAGAAGGGATCTGATCTTACAAAGTTATGAGGCTCTCCTGGAAGACATTAAACACTGGCTCCACTCCCACAAAGCACTTAGAGCTTACCAAGGGCACTCAGGTACCATAAGGCATGTGCTAAGCTGCATTGAGACTTTAGAGCAGAACACTCTGTCCTGATGGGGCACAAAGTCCCTTACAGATGCCAGTCACCAACATCTGGATCCCATTTGTGGGATGCACCCTTGGAAGGATGCATGGGGGTGGCAGCCAATTCTGGGTAATCAATATGCCTTCAATAAAGTCTGGATGGACTTTACATACACTGTCAGACAGGAGAGAATGCTAACTCAATATAGAAAGAGTAAGGAGAAGAAAAAGCTGTAATTTGGAGCCCTGAAAAATTATTAATTTTGAATTTGTTACTCAGACACTCCACTGATGAATTTGGATGTGATACATCACTTTGTCTTTTTGTTTAATTTTGAGCTAGACTAGACAGTAGTAGATGTACAAGAGAAAAATGAAAAAATGGAACCTTGGAATCCTTCATCACAGATGCAAATGGCTCCAGTTGTGCAATACCCGTGGCCACTGCACAGCTTTGGGCATGCTTCCCCAATGTACACATGATCAATTGCCCAGCTCTGCTTCTCTAGTTCTTCTCCCTTCTGAATCCACCTGAACTGGGTTGCACTGCAAATATCAAAATCCAAACACTGTATTAGGAAACAGCAATTAAACACATCTGTACAGTGATGTTCTAATACACCAGCAGCAATTGTAACCAAAAATGTCATAGGAGGGGGCTGTGACTCCAATAACTGGAAAGACCCATCCTGCTGCATCATTTGCAGTAGTGACTTCTATTAACAAAAAGCTTCCTGAAGATCATTAATTATGTATCAAATCTAAATAAGCAATAAGAAATAATTTTTAATTCACCTAGTAAACCTAGTTTAATTGTTCCTAGTAAACCGTGCCAACAAGACAGATGTCACTTTATTGATCTGACCTTTCAGTAACCTACCTGGATGAGACATGGTCAGGCAGCTGGATAGTTATTCTTCTCCACATAGAGCTGTTGACAGAGTTATAGATGGTAGCTTCATGGAATTGAAATGGGGAGCAGCCAATGCTATTAGATGAGGAAGGAAGGCAGTGTGTCTGGACAAGTTGCCATGAGTCTGTCCTGTAGGAAGCACAAAAATAAAACAGAAAAACATTTTTGAACAACTGAAAAAATAATGAAAGGGAAACATTATTTCTCAGGGTCATGAAATGGCCTGTTTTACTAAACAAACACAAGAGATTGTCAGCAATAGTTTCCATGCTCTGGAGACACAAATAAACAAGAGGTGAGAGGCCAAAGCACAGGTGCAGCCAGGGAGGATGTTTGAGTGTTGTGGAGCCCTTGGTGGTGGTACTTCCAGCAGTGTGGTACATACATCTGCTCTGGGCTGCATGACAGAAGGATTTATTTAGGAGGCTGCTCCTTAGCCTCCTTCTTACAGTGTTCAGAAGAGTCCCAGTAGAATTTGCTACATTTTCAACCACATTTATTTGAACACAGAATATACTTTCATTTTTATAAATTATAATATGCTGTTATTCTACAGCACATGAGATTGTGTTATTGTTAGCTAGTTAAAGACCAATTTGCAGTTAAGTAACTCCCACTTCATTACTTGGTTCCGTATCCTACTAAATGACTTTCTTGAAAATGTGTTTTCCTGTAAGCACATTTTTAACAGGAACGTGCTCATGATTGTAACTACAAGCTCAATATCATGAATCTGTCAACATCTGGGATAAATTATAAAGAGAATTTATGGGAGTTATATAGACAAATCCCAGTGCTTGCACACAGGCTTTGTTCAGATTCTGTTACAACATGAATAGCAAAGCAATTGCTTTAATAAATAGAAGCTCTCTATGTTTTTAATGTCATACTATTTCTTTTCAGGTCTGTGTATTCTGCTGTCATTTACCTGGCATCCTTTGTATACTCCAGCATCACTGAGTGGAGGTCCCCACAAGAATTTGCCTCACAGCCAACCACGATCTATAGCACAAATAAAATCAACTGCTATAACAAGTCAGGTAGACATTCAAAGTGAAATATAATCAAGTTATGTTCTCCTTTTTTGTGTTTCTTTATTGGGTGTATGAGGGATTGTCAACTTAGAACTTGGGCAAAATCCATCAAAAGTGGATGGAAAACAAAAGACACAGTACTTCAGATACTGTTTTTACTTAAAGAATTTTACTTCCTTGCTTTGGGTATTTCCTAACAGAATCCTAACACTTTATTTCTAGTCCAAATTAAATATCTGAACAAACATTGTTTCTGAAACAAAATATATGGTAGTTCCTTGGTATTTCCAAAAGTGAAGCACCTCTGAAATTTAAAATTAATAATGATAAACATGTGGACATAAACTTTAAATCAGTCCAATTTAGGAACAGAATTATTCTGAATATTTAAAACAATAGACATATTTGTTCCATATTACAGTAGAAAGATTACACTACCCAGTGTACATTACTGATTAGATAATACAATGCTAAATTTCAAAACCAAAGAGAAGCAATGCTAGAGCTGAGTTCTTAGTTTAGAAATAAAATCTTTGCTGTGAGTGGTAAAGAAAAATGGGGAGAAGATCAGGAAAGAAAAACTCTGCAGTAAGAGTTTAGTAATATGAACTATTAAATGCTGATGGGTTATCATAATTTTGGTCTTAAAATAGAGGAAAAAGATGATAGGCTGGGTAAAATAAGCATCTTGGAGGCAGTCTTGACATTCAGTAGTAAAAAACTTAAAAGACTCCTCTTTTATATAATTTCTTTGGTATGCTGAGTGGGGAAGCAGTGCTTTAGGGATTATATTAGACAGTCAATATAAAATAGGCAGTGACATTGAGAAAAGGTGAAAATATTGATCAGTGGAAGATGGAAAATTCTGGAACTATCTTGTCAAACAGAAGAGCAAGCAAAAAACCATAATAAGAAAGTGGATTACTATTTTGATAACCCTGCTTTCATGTTAGTTCCTGGTTTATTTAAGACATGGTGCTTGGGGAATGGCCAAGAACTTTTCTGGAAAACAAGTACTTGTTTCCTTTGGCCCTGTATAGAACTCTGCCTTAAATCAAACTAAAATACTCAGAAATGTTTCTCTGATGGTTTAGGTCATTTTCCATGACACAAGGAAGTAGAGTGGGCACTTCTACTTGAACACACTTGTATTTTCCTTATGATGCTCTTCTCCAGCCTTTTTCTCCCTTTCCTTTTCCGTTCCTTCACAAATTAGGGGAAAATAACTTATTCTGCATGGCATCTATTCTCACCTTAGAAAGCAATTCCTACTGTATCTGATGATCCAGTCATTTCAGGAGAAAGGTATTAGACTTCCAATTCCTCTGACTAACCCCAAAAGCATACAGACAGTCAGAATATTTTGACATTTTTCATTCATGTAGTCTTTCTGGTTCTCATTACCTACATCTCATGTTTTCCTTTAATTTCTAGTAAAAAGTCACTATTAATTATTCATCCAGTTGGGCATCCTAGTTGGAAGAAGATTAATTTCTGGAGACATATTAGATGAATTTTCATTGTGTTATTTACTTTGGAGAGAGGGAATATTTCTTACTTTAAACTGCATCATGTATCCTGGCTGTATAATGAGCTCCCTGGAGGACAGGATGTTGTGTGTTTTATCCTTTTTCTTATTTGGCCAGTAGAGATGAAATGATGGATTTCCACAGAATCCTGCAGTTCTGACTGCATTAGGGTAAAAGCTCCAGTTTTCTTCATGAGAGGTGCCTTCTATTAAGATGAGTTAAATAAAATTACTGCGCTGTCTTGGCAAACATCAAGGCTTAGTAATGAATCCACAGAATCACTAGATAGAGTACTTTAGTGATATGGACACTACATTTATGCTATCTGTAATGACACACAGTAAGCTACAAAGAGACATAATAAAGACATTAATCACCAGTGAGGTGATAAAAATGTTTAAATAATAGTACTTTTAAAAAATATGATGAGATAAAAGCATAATACCAGAAATTTAAATGAAATTAGTTGGACTGAAATAAAAATTTTTATGTATATACACGTGCACACATATACATCTGAATATACATGTGTATATATTTATATATGTATATATGTTTACACATTTCTATTAATAGCATGAAAAATAGCATATAAACAGCATTAATCTACAAAATGAAAAATTTGCAGAGTTAAAATAAAAGAAAGTCTGCTTGCTAGCTCACAGGGCTCAGGTAAGATAAGGACAGATGATGCCAGACAACAGATGAGGTGTGGCAGCTGTTTTACCATCATCAAACGTATCCACCAGCTGGCTGGGGTTGATCTCTGCTCCCCCAATCAGGATGTTATCCAGAGCCCACTGTGCCCGGTCCGGGCCGGGCACCACGATCCCGTTGCTGAGGGTGAAAGGCTGCCACCAGCGCAGGCGCGTGGTGTTGGTCAGGGCGTGCTCGGGGAGGAGGATGTAGTCGTGCCTCACTGAGATGTACTTTTGGTAATCCATCTCATGGAGCAAAGTCCAGGATATCCCTAGAATGAAAAGAGGCAATAAACCCAAGCATATGGTAGAACCTTCTAAAGGATTAAAGTAAGATAATAGGTAACAAAAAGTTATAGCTATGGTCTTCTGATAGAGCTTAACTTCTAAGGATAGTTGGCAACTGTTACTCACTGCAAGTATAATCTTGTAATTGTAAAAAGGAATGATTAACTTGGGTGGAAGCCGCTGATTACTGAAATAAGGCAGGAAGATTATGGAAAACTTCTGAGCAATAGACTAAATTTTAGATGGGGAAAAAAATCTTTACGTGGACAAAAATAGCTTCACAATTAAAAATTAGCTTTTTATTTTGGATCTCTGACAACTTCTCAGGAATTCATGGTGGATGAATACAGAACCAGACTGTAGCTCATCTGTAAATACAGTATGTACTTGCCTCCATCAATGGAATAGTCTAGCAGCACTCCCTCCTTTCTGCAAGTCGGTCTGTGGCATGTTGTCATGTTGTTTTCACTTCCAATTCTCCCCCAGTACTGTAGAAACCTAAGAGTAAATGTATATGATCACATCTGTTATACTTGCACAAATAGAGGTTGCTTTCTGCTAACAGACATGCTGAAATTGTTCCAAATGCCAGCATTTTTAAGCAAGGAACATTGATGCACAAGTACTACAAAGGTTTCCAAAAACATTGTCTAGTAATTTTCATGGGAACCTCATGGAATTCTGCTAAGAACTGCCCCTGGGAGGGAGTAACCCATTGCAAATGTACCAGCTGGGACAGACTGGATGGGAGCTGCTTTGCTAAGAGTTTCCTGAGAGTCCTGGTGGAATGGGAGCTCACCGTGTGTTAAGATGCCCTTGTATCAATGAAGGACATAAAAGAAGTTGGTAAAGTGAGGCAGGGTCAGTAGAAGACACCGGAATGATTGGAACCAGAGCTCAGAGCCAGTGGTCATACACTGAAAAAATAGGAAGTTGCAAATGGATTTAACATGGGGAAAGAAAATAAAAAAAAATATCACTCTGAGAGTAACTGAACACTAGTACAAGTGTTCCTGTACAGACAAACAGTTGGATCTCTGTTCTTGGAGGTTTTTAAAGATCCAATGGAACAAAGTCCTGGACAAACTGGCCTGAATTCAGTGTAATCTGGCTTTGAGCATGAGGTTGGACTAGAGACTCCCTGAGGCCCCTTCCTTATGTGATTTAGCAAACTTGCAGAATTTCAGGAGTCAGAGTGTGTGGCTTCATTAAAGCCATATGGTCAAGAGAAATGATGTTGAAGTTGCCTATGTCATGTCCTTAGCTTCTCTAAACTGACAGAATTCCATTGCTCTCCTGATAAGTCATCCTTTCCAACAGCATAGGAGTGTAATGGGTCTTATATGAGGATACAAGAGAGGACAGCCAGCAGAAGTTCTGCTCAGAACTCAGTGAGAGACATAGCTGGTGCTGCCAGGAGTGATGCCCTGGTGACTGGTGTCTTGCCTCTTTGTAGGACAGAAGTTGCTGATTCCAGGACATTTCTGGACAAAGGGACCTACTGCTTCACCTGGACATGTCAGACCCTTTCCACTGTGCTAGGGTGAGCCTTGCTCTCTGTGACTCACCTGAAAGCATCAGCACCTTGAGAGTCATAATCTCATCAGTGTCTGCCTCAGGTAGTGCTATTCTTGTGGTGACCTAAAATTCCCTGAGCTCCCAGCTATGCTGCCTGCTGCTTTGCCAGTGTATGACAGAGCTCCCCGTGACAATGACACAGAACCATGACCTACTTTGCCCCCCGCAGGTCCAGATCTTGAGTGACAGCCTGCCTCACAGTTGCACCTCCAAAATACAGAGTTGTGTCTTCTGCGAGAATCCCACACTCGGTACAGGTATTTCCACCTTCCAAGGACATCCATAAATCAGGTTTAATTTCCTCATTGTCAAAGCGTTCTTTCAGGAAGGTCTGTAAGTAAGGTATTTAACATGAAGCACAGGTAAGGAAGATTTTGAAGTCTTTTTGATAATCACAGCTGGAACTGACCTAAATGTGTTTGAAGGGCTCAAGAACACTGTAAATTTTTCTCAGGGTGACTGAACATAACCACTTCTGGTTGAATATTTGGCTACTTGAACTGAATTGGCTAAATGTGAAAATATATTAGGGCTGGATTTTAACATACTTGGGAGGTAATGCAGCAAATTGAAATTGGAATGTGCAAATGAATGAGTATGTTGGGTTTGCATGGCAAAGTTTTGATGGCAGAGGGCAACTGTAGGGGACTTCTGTATTCATGGGAGAAAAAATACTCTATCTCTTTCCTCAGCAAAACCAGCAATCCTGGCATTAAGGAGTTAGCAGCAAAACTCCCCTAAAATTGTAACATTTTATCCCAAGTGTCCTTAATATGATGGATACATTACTAATTAAAAATTGCAAACAGACAATGATATTTGTTCATGTAATTTGTATTTCAGATGAAAAACAGAAGCTTATAATAATTCAAATGACATGATAATTGACATGTTAGTTGTTTTTAACATTTAAACTAGCAATATCTAACTAAAGTCCACTTGCTTGTTATTGGATAACATGAGTAACAGCCAGGTGAATTAATTTTCTAATTCTATGCCATTTTTCTTTTTTCCCTACTTCAGTAAACTCTTTTACAGTAAAGACAATCTTTCTATTTTGTTCAAATACAACCATATGTGCAAGGGTGATTTACAACCTATAATGATTAAAAGATAAACAATGAACTTTATCACAGCTTTTTCAGGCTAAGTGTTATTTTCAAAGCAACAAACCTGTTCTTGAATAATGCAGTAGTAGTTTTGTTAAAAAACTGATGAAAGGGCTGAAAATGGATTTGACTGTCTTCAAGCTGACAGGAATCAAAGGTAAATTTCCAGTGAGATCAATCTCTCCTCTCTCTCCTTCCCAGTCAAACACATGCCAAAATTCATTCTTTAAAACATGCAATAAAATTACCTTCAGTGTCTGGGTCAAGTAGCAGTTTGGACCCGAATATCCAGGATCACAGATGCATTGCTCATTCAGGCAGTCTCCATGACCTCTACAGTTTTCCAGACAACCAGGGCCCAGATAGAAATTATCAATGGCCCACTGCATATCTGAGTATTTCTGGTAGAACCGAAACCTCACAGGACTAGATAGAAAGGAATGAAGAAAACCAGACATATGCGTAAAACAACTTTGCTCAGTTGAAAAAAGGTGATTAAACACAATATACTCATGGCTGTACTATCTTCTGAGCTTCCACAAGCAGTGGAAGTATGTACTGAAATTGATTTTTTTACATATCCATAATGTAATGAACATGAACACTGCTATTCTGCAATATCCTTGAAAGAAAATAAATAGGCAGATGTCCTGTCATGTTTCCAGGAACAGAACTTAATCCAAGACAAAATGAGTAGCAAATTCATACTTACTTGCCCACAAGGCTTTCAGGCAGTGTGTAAGTCACTCTTTTCCATCCTTTTGTGGGAAAGAAGACAGATGGCTGTGAGACACTCCCAGAACATTTTGGATCGGCTGGTAAGCACTGAGGTACTAAGTAGCTCCAGCTAACACCAAAGTCAGTGGAGTACTGCACATGGACCTGATTTTGTGCAAGTTTTTCTGAGGTTTTACATCCAACAGAAACCTAATAAAGAAGAGACCATCAGTAATTAAGAATTAATTGAGGTGGGGGAGTTTAAAAAGTGTTTGAACCTGAAAACAGACTGCAGAATTTTGCTTGAAATGATGGCAGTATCAATGCCTGTATGGTGCCAGTCACCTGCAGATCTCTGATATTCTCAAGACTGAGAACAGACACCATGTTGTGAATTTTATTTACTTCTAGATAGCTCACATTTCTGGATTTCCAGATTTTGACACTTGTGCCTTAAACTCCAGTACCACATAACAAATAAAGTTAATATCCTCTCCCACACAACCTGAGATTTGAATATTTCTGAGAAGGCCACAGATTAGGCATACCACCTTTATGGATGGATGTGCAAAAGGTTCTTGCAATTTCCATATATTGCTGGGTTATTTTCTTAGTTTAGGTAAAGGGGTGTATGGAGGCCAGTTTGGGTGCAGGTTTGATTGAATACATGACAACCCAGGAGCAGAGTGAACTATTGTGGAGCTGCTTTTCCCTCACCAGCAGCTGTAGATGTGCAATACCCTTATTTCACTATGTCCATGGAACTGCAGTACTGGAAGAGAAGAATGTGCCACTTCTGAGAACAGCCTGTGGTATTGAAGCTGACCAACACAGATTAAGTGAGAAAAATGAGGATGGCCTAATAACAACATTTTTCCCAGCAGGGAACAGCTCCTGTGTAGGCCTATACATCATCCTTTCCTCCTGAAAGATATACTTACACCTGGAACAAAATGTGGTTTTGAATAATTATCCTGCAGACAGATTTTACCTTGAACTGCATAATCCAGCCTTCTGTAGGAGTCAGGTCATGGGTGACTGCGTAGACCTCTCTGCCATCGTGGCTCCCGCAGATCATGACACCATCAGGAGAATCACAAAATCTCTCAATTGAGCAATCATCATGGAATAACCAGTGTTCATTCACTTGAAAATAAATGGCAATGTCAGTAATATACAGTGACAATATAAATTAAACAGAGATTAGTGTTAACCACAAAAGGTGATTCATAGCTTTATTTTTCAGCCTACATGAGGATTATTTAGTATTGCTCCTGAGAATGTCAGTACCCCATTGTTCCCAGATAAGTATGTATTACATTTATCACATTTATTGCTGAAAGCACCTTTTACTACTCTCTTACAGAAGCATTACAGCATTATGTTTTAATGATCAAGAAGTAAGGATCTGAGACTTACTTAAAATACGAAGTTCTATTGCACTGAACATTTTGGGAGAACCTTTTAATGGGTGTTGCCTACATGTCTGCACAAAGTCTTCCCCAGTGCTGGTAACTGTTAAGCCTTATAAACATACAGAAATGCATCTTCTACAAAATTTAGTTGTAAAATGTCATTTAACTTCCCTAAAGAAAATTTAACAAAGTTAGAAAATAGGGAACAGACACTCAGAATAAGAAATATGCTCAGAATAACCCAGCACTTTTAAGTTTGGTTTTTTTTTTGTTTTTTTTTTTAATGAATTTTCTAAAGATATTCATGCAGTAAAAAAAAGCTGCATTACATCTTTTCATTTTGTTTTTTGTGAAGAAAAAACAAAAGTCAAGACCTCTATAGCAATGGGATTGTCTGTGATCGCCATCACAGTGAGACAAAGATTCAGAGGCTCAGCAGGATCTGCAAATCTTGTATAACTTGCATTGGCTCCTTGCTCCCTAGCTCAGAGCCAGGTGGAATGTTCACCTGTGGTTTTGTCCTCCACGGCCATGTCGAAGGCGATCCTGCCGGTGGGCCCCGCGTCGGCCGGGGAGCGCTCGTGCTGCGGCAGGGGAGCGCTGCTGAAGGTGTCGAGCATCACCGTCCTCTGGTCGGCTGAGCCCGAGATCAGCACGTTGTCGATGGCCCAGTCGTTCTGGTCCAGCCCGTCGTGCTTGGGCTGCCACCAGCGGAAACGTGTCCCGATGCTTTTGGCATCGTAGGGAAGGAGGATGTTCACAAAGCTGGAATAAAAGGTGGAAATTAGTTGTAGGAAAGCTGCAGGAAGAGGACACTGCAGTGCGCTGTGCTGGGTGCTTTGACCATGTCTGTTCTCTGTGTTTCCTAGAATACGTGGAATTTAGGAAAGAAGAAAAAGACCGGCCTAGCTTGTGTTCCTCTAGGAGATATTTCTGAAACAAAAATCTTTCTGATCACTCCCAATGTCATCCCTGGGACAGGGGCTCAGAGAGAGATGGGCAGGATCAGCACCCAGACTCTGGCATGGTTTGAACAACCTCACTTGCTCTAGCTGTCCTTATGGGACTGAATGCAACGGTCTGGACTAGCAGGGTGTGGCCATAAGGCCCTTATTGAGGGATGTGCTAGGAAGGAGAATGTGGAAGTAAAATGACAATTGCTTTTTTCAGCCTGGAGCCATTCAGCCGATAGCAATGTTCCAGTAGAATTTTATCTGTTCCATTGCAACAGTAGACAATAATACACTGAAATCTCATGTCCAATTAAAGGACTAGTGATTTCTAGGCGTGCTCAAATAAAATAACAAATAGTGGGTCCCTCACATCCCCATTCTCTGTGAATCTTTTAAATTAGTCAGTGAGAAAAAAGTCAGCTCATATATAGGCATGCTTTTAATCTCACATACATCTGAAAGTAGGACTTGAGTGTATCCATGCTTTTGATGGATAACTGCAGAAATGCAGTTTTGCATCTCCACACCATTTTATAACAACTTGTAACAATCAGTGATTTTATGATCTTGCCAATAAAGAAATAGATTGCAAATGTTAGCAACTTTAAGAACAGGATGGACATCACTACAGTAGCTATTAATCTTCCTGAAACCATTCAGAAATCTACCGGACTGCTACAGGCTCCTAGCTATTCTTGTATTTCTGGCCTAGCAGCTGCACAAATGCTGATTCTCTCAATACATTCACCAAGGCCATTCATAAATACCTATAAGACTGTACAAGCTGAACTCGTACATCCAAACCTGACATGCAAACCACAGCACTAATATATCCCACAGGTTCTGGTGAAACATTCAAGACCAGCTGACTTTAGAGAGAAATTTACACAGGCAGAAAGAAGGTATCTACAAACCCAGGCTTGCTGAATTGATCATAGAAAATTTCCATTAAGAGGCTCCAGGTGATTCCACCATTCACAGAATACTCCAGCAGCACTCCTTGGTTGCGGTTATTAGGAGTTATCAGACATCCATACATGAAATAAAACTGGATGAATTCTGCACTGGTGAGGTTCAAATCCACTGTAACTAACATACGGCTGCAGCCCTTAAAAGCAATGAAAAAAATGCGTTGGCTGGTGTTGTCTGGCAAAACTTATGTTCATAAAAATTGTTAGACTATGCAGTCACTATTAATGTGGATTCATGCTGCAAAAATTTTAAAATTGTACAACATTTTATTAATTATTTCAAAGGTAAAGCTATAACAGAACAATATATATACATATGTTTTCCCTGAAGACATAATTTCAGTCATGCTTCATCTTAAAAATTCCTGTTGTGTATTTATATATGCTGCTACTTGTACCTTTTACAACATTCATGTATTCACCTTCCTTCTTAATAGAAGAGTTGCAGAAATCCACTCCTCCATTGTAAACCAAGAAGTTTTCCATGCAGAATTAATGAATCACTGTTTATGTGCTAATGATTCAACTTACGCAAACCAACAAATGGCAAAGCAATTTTAGTATGTGTGTTTTCCACAAGACCTTATGCATTTCACATTGCTTGGTCTGTTGGTGCTTACTTAGTCCTACTGGAATTAAGCAAAAATGTAATGCTTCTATTAGTTTATTTTAGAAAACTTTCATTAATTTTTGAACTTAGTTATGAATTTGACAGAAGAGATCTACAGGCATAAGTTTTACATGTTTCTAAAATACTGTTCTGTAATTTTTAAATCCTGAGGTTATCTGTTAGCTAACTGTAGTTCAGCAGCAGTCAGGGTTATATACCTACATATGCAGCTAACCTAGGAAATTTTACTGTGAGCTTTCCCTGAAAACACCCACCTGTGAGACTTCTGAAGGATGAGGCCACACGTGGATGCAATCTGCTCTAGGATGACCCTCCTTGAACAGGGAGGTTGGACCAGATGACCCACCATGGCCCCTTCCAACCCAACCCTTTCTGTGTTTCAGTGGCTCTATATTGTCAAAGACCACATGCAAGTTACACAAGTGCAAATAGCTAGTTATTAATTTACCTCTGCCATCTGATTAGAAGCCACACCAAACTTTGGTCTGGAAGTTTGAAGTGCTATGAGGAGAGTCTTAGGAGGAAAATTACAAGTCTACATACTTACACTGTGCTTTAACCTACTAGGTTTTGAAGATCTCTCTACAGCTCCTCTCAGGAGCCACACACACTATATCTCATTTTCCTGACTGCAGCATAGCATGGAACATGGTATCAGCTTTCCTGGAGTGTTTCTGGCTGACCCTAGTCTGTAGGACCTGTTTGACTTTGATCTTCAGCCAAGCAAAGGATTTAATTTTTAAAAATATTTGATATGCCCTATATGTTATGCTGTTATTTTTTTAATGTCTTGCTATTTAACTTTTAAAATCAGTCCCATAGGTAGTGTCAAATGGAACAAGCTGGTTCCTGTGCTGGACACACACCCCGCTGAAGTGAAGAGCCATCCCAGAGGCGACGGCCCCGCAGACCGTGCTCAGTTTGCCCCCGTTCACCGTCAGCCAGTTCTGGTTGGAGGGGGAGCGGTTGAAGTTGTCTTTCAGCTGTGTCGGAAGGGGAGTCTCTGGCTCGTCGCAGTACAGCCCACCCCAGTGCTCGTCACAGCTGCAGAGCAAAACAAATGCACAAATCAGCTGGCAAAGGCTCTGCATGGAGGTTTAATCAGTGCTGTGTTACTGAGGTACCATCTTATTCTGCATAGGGGCATCATTTACTAGAGCACAACTGGTATGTGGGGGTTTCAAACATCTGGCGTTTTGTCATTAATATGAAACAAAAATGACTTTTTTGAAGGCTTAGTGTTGTGTACCATTCAAGCTTCTAATACAGGGCACCCTCCCAAACAGAGTAAAAGCAGTTAAAATACATTGTGCTTGGATAGATAAACCAAGAGAATGTACCAAACCTAAAAATGTCCTGCTAATGTTCAAGTTTCTGTAAAATTTTAGTAGATGGGTGCTTTCTTATCTCCATATAGTTCTCCCTTTTTTTCCCTTTGAAAAATATTCTTATAATGTATCAAAGACTGGATAACACGTTGGAACTGTGTTATGCTTCTATGAGATTTCACCAGAGATACTGTCTTGGTACTTCAGTGTTGTCAGGTTAGAGGAGAACACAATAATATGTCTATTCTGCAGTGAAGTATATTTCTAAAAAATACAGTTACAGTGCAATTATACAACCATTCTCCCATTTCTTCTGCCATTTGTGGCTGGGAAAAAAGCAATACATCCATCTGGAAGATATTTCTCTGTTGCCAAGACAGGCAAATCTGGGGGTTGTTGTTTGCTAGCTTTACAGGACTCTGTGTGGATTGTTATGCAAACAGTTTGAGGATCAAGCCAGTCTGCCTCTCCTGGCAAACCCTCTCACAGAGCAGAGTCATCAGACCATCAAGGTAATGCCAGTCAAAAAGCAAAAGCTGGCTCTGTGAAGAACTGGCATATATCCTGCTTAGTGGCTATGTCCCACCTTCAGCCCAGGTTCTCTGCACCCAGCACTAGGCTGAGAGCCCAGGGGCATGGTGTGAAATCCCTTGGGAATAAGGAGAACATATTCTGGGAAGCTCCAGGATTGTATGTCTCTGGAGGGATGTGCAAACTCAAAAGGTACTCTCTCCCTACCTAGTGGGAGGGGAGTTGATGCAGCAGAGGCAAGAGCAGAGGCGATGCATTGCCACTGAGGAAAGAACTGTCTGCTTTGGCCATGGAGCATGAACAGTCAGAGGTCTGGCAGATCCAACCCCTGCAGCTCCCCTTCCTCTTGTTACTTCTACTCCCAAGTGGCCCCAGTGCCCTGCTCAGTTTCAACAGCAAAATCCATCTCCCTTTGTAGAATTGTATCCCAGGTTTTCCTGCAAATTCATCAGAATGACAGAGGAGGATTGAAATGCTGCAGCCCTGGGCAGGACAGGGAACAGACAGCACTTACACACAATTGTCCTGTGTGCACTTCCCATGGCCACTGCACATGTCTATGCAGCCATCCCCGATGTAGACATTGTCGATTGCCCACGTTTGCTGCTTGTCAAAAGGAGCAGGCTGGTGCCAACGGAAACGAGTTGCTTGAGACCTTGGGAGAGAAAGAAAAACAGAATTCCGTATTTTCTAGTGAAGGCAATCTTTATTTTGACTGAAAGGAAATGTTAGTCTTGAGGCTAACTGCTCTTGGAAGGTTTATTCGGCATGATCCAGGGCTGGTTTCTGACAATGACAATATCCCTCCAAGAAAAGGGTGCTCACATTTTGAGAACAGAACAAAGCACCAGTGCTTGGTATCAAGCTGAGAGTGTGGGAGGTAGGAAATTGATCACCAGTGAAAGCAAAGCAAGTGGGCCATGGTTGGTGCAGTGGAGAGGAGGGTAGGAAGAAGGTGGTACTCCCAGTTGGAAGCCCAGACTAGTTGTAACCATGTCCTAGCACAGATCCAAACCTGAGGGATAGCTAGGAGCTGGATCAAGCCAGAATAATCTAAACCCTCTAAATCTCAACCTCAGCCAGTCAACAAGTCCAAGTCAACAAATTTACCTGACTTTTCTCTATGAATTCTCCCAACTACATTTAAGTCAGAGCAGCTCTAGGGAGTGGGCTGGGGACAGGTGAGAAGGCCCATCCAGGGCTTGCAGCATGACCCTGGCTTTGCTTCCCTCCACCCAGGGCTCAGCTGGAAATGCTAAGAAATTATCTGTAGTGTGATCCTGGCTCTACTCAATAAATTATATTCATTTGATTGATTAAAACTGGCTTAGCTCCCTATATATGAATTAAGTGTCCCAGCTCCCAAGATAGATGATGAAAATCTATCCAAAATAGTCAAGGGACACCAAATAGTTCTACAGCTCCTGCAGGTGTAGACTGAGTCAAGAGCTGTGAGCAGATAAATTTCTCTACAAATTAAAGCTAATCCCTGTTTACAGTACAGCACTAGATGGCAGCATTGAACTTTTTGTAATCTGTTTCCTTTTGAAACTCAAAGAGAAATCACAATTATTATAAACACCAAAAACAAATAAACAGCAAAATCCCCAAAACCTACTCAGTGTAAAAATGGACCTCATATGACATTATTCTCCCATGAATTATTTCTTTATGAAATGCTTCATGAGCTGAATAAATAACATGTTTATCCAAAGAGAAATCTACTGCTCTGAGCTCAGCTCAGCTGCTCATCAAGCAGCATTTTAAAAATAAATATAAAAATTGTGAGGAATCCCTTTCAGAATAAAGGCAAGCACCTATATCTTACACTGTCTGCTTTGGCTGGGCACTTCACTAGCAATTAATGATGCTCCTGTGGGAAGCTTTGTATTTGCGTTTTAAAATCAGCTTCCAAGTTAAAACCAAGTGTCCATTTCCTTCTCGAGGCCAGAGGTGAAGTGCACTCTGGAGTGCAGGAGCCCTAAGAGGCTACACAGTCATGAGTGGTGAGCACCAGGCCAAGCTACTGACTACACAGCCTGTATGTGCCTCAGACATTCAGGCACAATTGGAGACACACACACCTGCTATTATATAACTTGAAATAATAAAGCAGCATAAAAATTATATTGCATCTAGACTAAAAGGCCTATTAGCTGCCCTGTTCTTATCCTAAAGCTTAACATCTCTCTTGCTTATGAGATAAGGTTGTAATAACGTCTCTCATGGAATGCCTATCTTGATAACTTTGGGAAATGGTATTACTTGAGCCAAAAAAAAATTATGGGATTGGACAGGAGTGCAATTTTTGCCTCAGTAGGGCATCAGACTTCTTGTGGCATATATACTGCTCAAAAAACTCTTCAGTCTTAAAATCACAGTTATTTATAAACCTGTGTTTATCTCAGGTGGTATCTTCCTTTCAGGTCCAAATTCAGTTGGTTTGGAACATCTATCCCAGCCCTGATTTATCCCATTCGACCCTACTAGAAAGACTAGTCTCAACACAAATTTACAGTCTTCAAACAAGAACTGACAGGGTAATGAATTTTTACAGACAATATGTAGCAAAGCCACACAAAAGAGGAAGCACAGAAAATTCATGCTGGGAAGAAGTCCTAAAAAAGGGCTATTACTTGATGTAACTGCACTGAAGATAGAGAAGAGTCCAGATGCTCCAAATGATTAGTAACAGAACATGGACTTTTCCACTACTAATGTCAAAATGTGCAGCAACTGTATAGGCGCTTTCAGTACAATTGCTAAAAAATGAAGTTCTCAGTTTCCAAACTTGTATGTGCCTTTGGTGGCATCTCTCATGACAGCCATCTCAAGGCACTGCCTGTGCTTTGATACTTCTGAGCCAGCAGTAAGCTCAGCCTATGTCTGTGAGGAGATAAGGCTCAGCAGGAGGAGCAAAGCTGTGGGGTCTAATAGTGCTGAGAGCCTGATGCCCTTGTTCCCTGGGTTTGCAATTTTTAGAGGCTAGAGCTTCATTTACCTATACTTATTTGTTGCTATTTACGTGGGCCAAACAAAAAGGACAAGGTACAATTGCTTAAACTCTATAATGTATCATGCCATTAAAAATACCTAGTTATACTTTTAGATTTATTCTGCATAAAACCAGAGGGAGTTACCTAGTATAGGGAGGCAGAGGCAAAGTAACCCGGGTCCACTTGTTGAAAGTGTCTGAAATGAGAATCCTCTGGAGATGGTACTTGTTGCATTCCACATTAGTGGGCAGACAGTCTTTCAAAATTGGGTGCCAGGTCAGCCCAAGGTCCACTGAATATTCCAGTTCAATAGCTAAGATTGGAAAGATGGTTAGTTATTAATTTAGAGACCTATATCCACAGGCCTATAATAAAGTACAAGCTCCTGACAGTATCACTGTCAGAACTGATAGAATAACCACCCAGAACTTTTGAAACCCTTGTGCCAGGAGCACAAAGCTACCTCCTTTGGTGGCAGTGTGGGAGGATGTGTTACATGTTGCTGAGCAGGAGTAGCTCAGGTGGAGTCTGCAGTACATCTCTGCATTTGCCACCTAACTCAAGATGCCACAGATGAAAAGACAGAGCCAACATTAAATTGCCAGGGTTAAGTCAATATCTGTAGCGGCAACATGCAAGAGAATAATGTGACAGCACCATGGCCACCAAACTTTTTTTCTCAGGCTTGAAGAGTGAGATTCAGCTGGGTGTGATTGCTGTGTAAAGCAGAGCAACATTCAAATTCAAACTTTTGGCTGTCGTAAGATGGCTTAGTCAGCCTTCCACCTCTCCTGCAGACCAGCTCATTTCATTATTCAGCAGAATTTTAATTTGAGTTTGTTAGTCAGTGAGCTTGTTTCCATTCAAACACAGCCTAGTCACATTAAACTAATGTATTCATTTCTCAGTGAAAATCAGCAATTTAATTGTTTTGATGTTTATGGCTTATAAACTTTTATTATGAAAATTACAGGTTAGTCAAGCTTACTAAATACTTCAAGTCAAACTTTCATGCAGCCATGAAAAAGTAAATAATAATAGGCGCAGAAATGGAACTTGAAGTAAATGTTCCAGCTGCCAGGCATTCTGGCTGAGCTGGCTGTGTAAAACATGGAGCATGGTGATGGGGGGATAAATCTGTGATCTTCTTTTGATTGCTGCAGACCCATTTCTTCTACCTTCATGCACAGGAAATGACCCTTAATCACCCCATCAGTCCTACTTGATGTTTCAGCACCGAAGACAGTGCTATAGAAATACAAGGACAAGTAAATACAAACAAGGGTGAGTTTTTAGTGTTAAATTTCCCTCACCAAAAGAAACACTTTCCTCATCATGACTGGGAGCATGATTAGGTAGTCTTCTGCCTAATGTAATATGAAGTTAAGGTAATGCTAAAGGTTGTAGACAAAGAAACAAACAAAACTCCCCCCAATAAAATAAGGATCTGTTTCTTTGCCAGTATATGGTTCAGTTGCTAAAATGCTTCTAAACTTAGCAGAGATGATCTCAGGATGCTGCAGTATTCTTAATAACAAAATAAAAAAACCCTTCTAAGCTTGTGAGTAGCTTCAGATTAGAAAAATCAGAGAAGCTAAATCTGGGACTACATGTAAAATATTTTTCCATTTTTGTACAGAATTATAAAGGAAAAGTCAGCAACCCAGTAAATTAACACATGCCACATGATGCAATGTATTACATTCTCGTCCTCATTAAAATCATCTGTACCTCAAAACCCTATTCTAAGAGAATGTGTAAAATCAAGCATGAAAAAGCTTGTTATTTAGAGAAACTTATTTTTTGTGTGCTTTAAAATTCACATAATGAACCAATTTTTAATTTCCATGTGATGCGTATTGAGTACAGAGCATGCTTTTATTTATTTATCTGTATGTATATATGTATATATCTGTATATATAAATATATATCAAAATATATATTTTTATATATAGCTGGCTCTCCTCTCAATAGATATAATTTGAAAAAAGGAAGCTAGGTAATTAAAAATTGCATTATTATGTATACATAAACATATACACATGTGCATAGTATGTATGCACACATTCATACATGGAAACATATAGGTATATGCATATTTAGAATTTCATATGGACATTACAAATTTTTGCAGTTGATGCTGCCTTAGCAAGTGTCAGATGTATGTTGGTATAAATGATTTCTTAGATATATGGATACAAGTGAGATCAGAACTGAGACTACAATGCAAAAATGCAAAACCACAAAGTAAGAAACATATGCTGGAACACCCAGCTGCTTATTATTACACCATCAGCCCAAGCAGTGGACACTATCTACTAAATGGATTTGAGTAAGGCAGCTGTTAGTCTTTTTCTGAGATGGATTGAACTGCAACTTAGATGCTCACAGGGCATAATTTACTTCAGTTTATCTTAGGCTTCAGACACCTGGAATAAAAAAGCTGATGTTACAATTTCTAACAGAAACATGCAGCTTTCTTTTGTTTCTCAGTTCTTGTTATGATGAATAATGTAACCAGAAAACCAGTGAACTTTCCTCTGCAGTGGAGGAAGAGGAATTGCAGGAATTATTAAGAAGTCATTACCATAACAGGAGTCTGTGACAGAGCAGGAAGCTGCAAAATCTATTTGCAAGAAAGAGTCTTCATTGACAACGATGTCAGTGGTGACAACATAGCGGGTGCTGGCTTTCTCAATGAACACCAGAGCATCCCCAGCAGAGCCACAGACTGGCATCTTTGTTCCACCAGGGTGGAGCAGCCACTTCCTACTGTCCAGCGTGGTGAAGTCATCTTCCAATACTGTATTGCCAGAGATATTTCCTCCAATAAGAATCTGAAACATTAGGAAAGTAATTGTTATTGAAAAGGAAAAAATCTCGAAGTCTTCACAAGCACGCAAGTGACATAGCAACCCATAGGAGGAAGAGATGTACCAGACTAAGTGTATTTATTCTGCTGGTCCAAAATTAGTAAAGAATCTAGGCTATGAAAAAGGGGAGTATTTTTTTCCTATAAAGGGAAGAGATTGGCTCAGCTGTGCAAATCTAAAATTCAGGGAGGTGACATTGAATCTCAGTGAAGTAAAACTGCTCACAAAAAGCTTGTTAGTAGAAACAAAGTGATTACACTTTCCTAGTGATTGTTCTGCTCTTCTATAACCTGGTGAACTGCTATCAGATTGCTGATAGAAGTGGGGAAATAGCCTCTGTTTTGTCATTGACTATAAAACATCATAATTTTACTATTCAACAGCAAGTAAGGCAGAATTATTTTTAATTTGTTATTCTGAATTCAGTTTCTGATTGTTCTGAACTAATACAACTACATTCAATGAAGATATCTAAACAACAAATATTTTTTAATTTCTAAACAGAGAGGTGGGAAGTAAAATTTTGTAACCACAACATTAAAATGGCTGGTTAGGTTTGTCCTAAAAATCTGAGCTAATTAATCTCGAAACCAGTTTTAAAGGTGCAGAACTTAATATCCAGCATAAACAGAGCAGATAACGGGATACAAGTATCACAGAGCCACCCCAGGACACTTCTTTTAAAAAAAGTAATAAATATTAAAGCAAATTTGACAACCCAATGACACTACTTCAAACATAATCATTTTGGAGATAAATAATTTGTGATTTATACCAAGTCATACAAAGTAATATAATAATCTTTATACCAGAAAATCCCAAATATGAAACTTTATTTTCATACAGATTGATATTTTTCTATAGTCTTTTTCTATTACATTATACCAAGCTAATTACGTATTTGGATACATTTTAAATGAAGCTTTTTGAAGTTTGAAATCAAACTTGCATTTTGCATGGTAAGGCCTCCTGCAATGTGAACCCGAGGCTCTACACATATGTAAAAGACCTTCCTAGATTCAAAACAGGCAATCAGTGCCCCACATGGAAATGGTGCATTAAAACCACAAGTTCAGGAAACAGTAATTGTGCTCTAAATATCTTTATATAAAGCATTTTTCTTGTCTCAGTGACATGCAAAAAAAAGGGAAATATTAAGACTGAATCCAGTCTAAGATTGTGTTAAAAGAAGAAACACCTGCAAGGATTCCTCACCTGGTCGATCACCCAGGGACTGTAGAAATGCCCATTCTCAGATGGTTGCCACCAGCGAAGCCGAGTGGAGCTCGAACGAGCCTTCAAGGGAATTTCCAGGGCAATGTATCGTCCCACATTGCTGGAGTTACTGAAGAGGAACTCCTGGAGAAGGCTCCATGTGAGGCCCCCGTTGAGTGAATACTGCAGCAGCACAGGCTGGCTCCTGGGGTCAGGTACCCCCTTGCCACATCCCAGTCTCATGAAGAACTGCACAAATCTAACAGGAAAAATCTTTCCACTTACCAGAAAATATTATTTTCTACAACATCCTACACAGCAAACCAGAGAGCTTTGGAGTTTGTCTATTGACTAGCTCTGTTTTCTAGCTGTAAGGGTCATCTTTAGGAGATCTTGTGATTTCCTTCCCAAAGCTTCTAGAATATACCTAGACAGACAGGTGTTGTGACAAAATTTCATTTTGCCTGTGTGGTAGTTTGCCAGGCATAAGAGGCTGAACAAAGCTGGTCATTTATGTTTTCAGATTTTGTCTGCATAGCAGATGGTGTTGCAAGTATCAGAAACATAATCCTGGGTGAAATTTTTATCCCTGTATCCCATGAGTACAGATTTTAGTGGCAGAAAAGCAACTGTGCTCTAAGTAGATCATAATTTGCTATGAATTTGCTGAAACGCTTAAATTCAAAATAAGCATCCCAGTTTTCCATTGGCATAAACCAGAGAAAATCTGGATGGGAGAACAAAGCACATTTCACTTTCAGGAATCATTTTGTCCATTTTGTCAGCCTGGGAAATTTGTCTAAATTACACCGTTTAAATGTGCTGGTTTCCCTGAAGCCAGCCCAAGCCACCCAGGGACACCAGTGCTTTCATCCCCCAGTTAATTGGCTTCTCCAAAGCTGCACAATGGACCTGTATCAAACTGCGAAATCCTTCCTGTCAGCTGATGCTCATAAATAGCTCCACTGTGCACTTGGAGTGGAGGGAACCGTGCTGTAATGATATTTACTTATTGGACTTACAGGGATATTACAAGTATTAATTCATGTTTGCACAGCTTTTGCACAGCTTTAGAGTGTTTTATCTGTTCTAATTATTATTGCATTAGTGCTGCCTGGCTCACGGTTAAATGACATGGTGCAAAAGAAGTTTTGTGTCAAAAATCTTGTTCTGGTTTGATCTGCAGGTAGATCTGCTGGGAGTGGAGGCTGCAGAGATGCTGGGCAGACAAAGCTCCAATAAAACACCAGACCTACAAGTCAATTAATTCTAGTCCTTGCTGTGACTCACAGTTTCTCTTGCTGTAACTGCTTTTGCTGTAGATTATATCCACCTCCATGTCCCAGACATAACATACTGCTTGTGCTGTAAAGGAGCACTGGGTACCCTCATGGATCAACATATCAAATGTAATGGATTTCTTCACTGCTGCAAGTCTTTCTGCCTCCTTAGATTTACTCCAACATTTGCCACATAATTCAAAGGAAATAAACCCATGCGACCTTGTCTCTGTTGCATCTGATTTCTTTGCATTGCTATTCTTATTCTCATATTTTACTAATATAGTAATAACCCACCCAAATATAGATAGCAATGTCTAGCAGATAAAAAAGTAATTTTAAATATCTTGTCCCACAGATACTTTGCAAAGGCTCTGCCTATTTTGAAATGGAAAACAAACTTTTTTTTGGTAAATCTAGTAACACTCAAATGAGTGGATGTTCTTTTAGTAATTCAGAATTGAAAGAAATTTGATCAGTTGTGATACCTAAAATATTCTCTCCTTAGTGATATTTCATGTGGTGCAGTTTCTGCTACCAGTATCACCATGATGGTGATACACTGTCCCCCGTGTTAAACTCTTTAACACACAGATGTGATAGCAGTGGATTGCAGAGTCCACTTGATTTCACTCCCCAGGTGCTGAGTGTGGCTTGCAGCACTGACAGACACAGCTGCTCCCCTGTGTTCTTCAGGGGTTCTCCTCATAAGGAAAGGGGAAATTTTAATGTGACTACTGAATCTAGCACTCTTTAAAAAAATAGTTCTCATCACTCCTGGCATAAATGGAAACCTCTCTCCAAGCCCTGTGCAGAACTTGGCACATCTGTGTCACAGCCAGATCTGTTGTGCTTTGCAGATGGTTGATAGAGTCAGTCTGGAAATGTAGAAAATCCCACTGCAATTACTTTAGGTTGCAAAAGAGCAGCTCCCAGCAATGCCACTGCAGTGTGCCTTGCTGTTCAGAAGAGAACATATTGTTATTGTTGATAACTGTTATTTTCCATAATCATATATACAAGAAATTGAATGTCCAGCTTTGTTTTCCTAAGACAGAAGTTATTTATCTCCATATAACACCTTGAGGTCAATATTTGCAAATCCAGCTACAGACCATAATGAAGAAAAGATAAATGATGGTTCTTTGAGCATGAGCAATAAGGAAAATATAATTTAGTCTAATGGAGCAACTTACAAGATCTTTTGTATATTTTGTTAAACCATCTTTTAATTTCAGGATGGTCTAGGAATCAAATTAGTGTGGAGAATTTTGGTTTTGGGGTTTGTTTTTTTCAAGTTCTGAAAAAAGTTTGCTGGGAGGAATCTCACAAATTACAGGGGTCCTTAATACTATAAATCAATGAGGTTTAGCTAAGTGCTGATCTAAAAACTAAATGGTTAGATATTAGGCCTTTTTATTGACCATGAGTCTTTCCAATTAAACCATTATTTAAAGATTCAATACCAATGCTGACAGGTAAAAAGTACATAAAATGCCTGTTAAAATGTTTCCCACTGAACATCAAGGAGGAGTAGGGTGTTTATAAGAGATCAGTTAAAAAAAAGTCTTGGAGAAAATGCAGACTCTCCAAAATCATAATACAAAAACATCATCTAAAATACAGAATAAATTAGAAAACAATGCCTGTTTGTTAGCATGCCCAGAATGGGGATGGAGTTTAATCTGTATTAGTGTAAATTTTTTTAATGTGACTTGCTTAGCATGTCTCACTCATCACATGTCTCCCCTGCAGGCTGTAAAGATACAACATAAACTGTAAATAGACTATAATATTTGGTTTTCAATAGCTGGTGACAGCTTGATGGGAATTTCTCAGTGAATGATTGGAAACAAATGTGCACAATAAGAAAAAAAACAAGCTTCAGAAATGAAAGAATTATGAGATGACAAATGTAAGAATTATACTTTCAGCAGATACTCCTGTTTCAGCAATGGCTCATAACACACCAGACTGTAAGAAAAGCAGAGCATTTCTCATGTTATGGGTTTAGGAAACAAAACCTTGCATGAGCTACTGAAGGTGTGGCATCAGTTTCTGGAATTCTTATTTAAGGAAAAAGAGCACCATTTAAATAGTTAATGCAATGAAAATTCAATTTAAATTTAATTTAACATGGTGGCAGTGGTTAAATTGGAGCATTTGCAAGTGCGAATACCACAGAATATGTCAGCTTGCTTCTACTAGAGAAATATCACACATGTATATTCTTCAGTATGGTATTTCCTCAATGAAATCCTGAAAGAATTTTGGGAAGGGTGTTACCTGGCTTGTGACAAATCTAGGTCTCGAGTCATCAGCATCCGTAAACCCTCTTCATTAAAGAAAAGGTTGTTTCCTCCAGACATGATACCACATTTCCTTGATGGCTTTCCACCACTCACAAGGAGGAATCTATCCGACTCCAGCTGACCTGAATACACAGTGAATACATATTTATGATTTACTCTGAAGTGCTCCTGCTGCAAGACTGCTACTTCCAGAGGAAGAGTGATAAATTAAAAATCACATGCTGAGAAATATTCAGTGTTTCCAGTGCCATGTATTCTAGAAAGCTGACATGAATCAAAGCAAAATAAAAAAAAATAAACCCAGAAGTATGAAATCTGGGATCTTAGTTTTCAGTTATTCACAAGGTTTTCCACCATTCATCGTTTATCTTAAGGTAACAATAAAGTACTTAGGTCTGTAAAGAAACTTTGGATTCCATGTGGTAGCATGCAAGCATGGGCTGGCAAAATTGAAAATGAACAGCAGCACCTGTGAAGGGATGAGTTTGGATCATGCTCCTCTTGCTGTGCTTACTAGTGGGGGAAGCCTGGAAGGGGTTTTAGAGTTGTGTGTGTGGATGCTGGGTGTGCCCAGGCATGCGTGAGGATTTGAGTTCCCTCCTGTTTTCCCTCTCTTGGGGTCTGCTGAGCACTGGCTCCCACTGCTGAGACACTTGGTCTGCTCTGAAACCACGTTTGCTGTAGTAGGGTGAGTCAGGTTTCCCTTGTAGTGAGAAATGACACGACCTGAAAGCCCTCTGCTGTTTGCCTCACTTGCAAATGCTCTGTGTCATAGCCAAACCATCATCAAATCGTAATTTGCTTACAAAATTACTTTCTACATGTAGAGTTTCAGGAAGTTCTGTTTCAATGAAGATTTTGTATCCCAGCATTAACAGTGCATTGGGCATTCACAAACTGCACTTCCAAGTGGCATCTGAACTACTTGGTTCTTGGGAATACTCCCATGGCATAAATTCTAACCAGAAGCGTGCAGGGGTGAGGAAGGCTTTGCTGTTTAATCCCTTGGACCCTGGGTTGCACTGAGATGGACAGGCAGTATTCAGACATCCCCTGCCAAAAGAGATACCTTCAAAGTCATCCTTAAGGAAGTCAGAGTTCTTGGTGCTTATTTTGCAGGTTGGGCCCGAGTAGCCAGGGTCACAGATGCACTTGGTGCCGTTGATGCAGCTGCCGTGCCCATTGCACATCTCCTCGCACTGGGGGCCAATGTACACGTTGTCAATGGCCCAAGTCACAGGCTGGGATCCAGCAGGGTAAAATCCTTGGTACCACCTGAACCTCGCCAACCTGAAAATGGCATAAAAGCATACTTATTTTATATAATAGTTTCATCTTTTTTTGTATTCCATGCATATACCATTATACACACATATATATCATTATTTCTGTTGGAACTGGCTTGATAAATAGATTAATTCTAGAAAGGGACTGCTAGGTCTAATTTCTTCAGTACCTCATGCATCTTTATGTCGATGTTCAACCCAAGTACTGACAGAAATAAAAAAACCATTATTCATTAGCTGTAATCCCAAAACTGAATGACAGACATGAAAGACAGCTATTCTTAACTCTGTCATTCATGTGGAAGATGAATGGCCAAGGTCTGGTGGATTCCCTTCTGCTTTGGTGTACAGTGTGTGGGTCAGACCCAGACACTTTCACTCTCTCCTGGAGGGTGAGATTCTATTTCATGCTTCCATTGTGTCCCCAGGGAGACCACCTGTGGGGTGGAGTGGTAGGATCTCACCCTCAATTACCCAGAAAGAAAACATGATCTGTCATGTCACCAGGTATTCAGCTTGCTTTCAGGCATCTTAATCTTAAACCAGGCTGATATTGCAAGTTTTTAATTTGAACTATATTCTCCTTTGGGTGCTGTCCTGTCATTTTTAATTCATCTCCTAAGTGCTACTTGCATCAATGCTGCATGTAAAAAGGAACCAACTGGGGAAGGAGGAAAAACAAATTGAGATGAGGAAAATACTTGAGAGACTAATTTTATTCCCAGTTGAGAAACGTTTTAAGGGAGGAAGGAAACCAGAAGATTGAAAAGGGAGAAGCACTTAATTGCCTTGCGTGTTTAATGTGTCTTGTTAAAGATATCTAAATTCAGCAGGCAAATCAATTCCATAGGTAATTGTAGCTGACAATTCTTTTTCCTCAATTTGCTAAAAAGAATTTTTTATGAGGGGATTTAGGTGACAACCACTAATAAGTGTCACAAGAAAGATACCAAAGAACCAGAGCTCTGTTAGAAGTCAACATTATCGACTTTTGTGTGCCCTGAGAGGAAGGACACAAGTGTGAGATGGAAGGTGTTGTAAGCTCTTTGTGAGAGTAGATCTCTCTCCCACAAGCTGGATTCTTTTTCCTGAGACAAGTCAGCTCCTCCTCTCAGGGTCACTCCTGGTGAGGGTGAAGCATGACTTGTGTCTGAAGCAGAGTGAATCACTACTTATTTGAGGTTTCTTCTCTGGCTCAACAGGCCCTGGACCTTTCCTCCTGGACATAACTGGAATACTAATAATTACTTACAGCTGTCTGCTGAGAACATATATTCATTTCTAAAATTACATATGTAGTGGAAATAACTTAAAATGTCTTCATCCTCAGTTAAAATATAACCACTTGACACTTGGGGGATGAAAAGGCTGGGCAATTTTTTAGAATTACAAAAGGAGAAAGGTTTGGATTTTTTTCTTGTTAATCCCATGGATTCTGGTGGAGAGATACCCCTTCAGCCCTCTGGACCAAGGATTTAATGCATTGAATGTAAGCTACTCTGCACTGCTGATCTTGGCTGGCTGTCAGCTCCTGGCCTGATGTGTTGGGAAAGGAATAGGAGAGAAGAAAGAGAAGAACAAGATAAAAGCACTCAGGAACAGAGGACTAAATCAAAATCCTGGACAGTTTAAATGAGTTAGGAGTCTGCACAGTCAAATTTTTTATTTGGAGGGATGCACTGATGGTTGGCTAAAGGGTAAAATAATTCTTTTGCACAAAATCAGGAAGTACAAGCGAGCTGCTGAAAGAGATGGTTACCTATTTCATGCTTGAAATGTTAACTGTCATAAGCCAGAAAACTCAATTTTAAAATTTAATCGTTTCCTTAAATTATTAAACATTCAGTCTTTCCAGACTTGATTCTTATTTCTTATATAGGTCTTTTCATACTTCCAGAGGCACACATGGGGTCATTTATTTAGTGGAGGACCCATTGACTGCAGTAGTTTCATAAATACTCAGTCTCATAGCTGCACAGATTCATAAAGTCTCATAGTTGCACAGCTCATTTTCATTCATACATGCTACAGTTTAATCATTGATGGTGTGATCTTTTACATAAAGTGAGTTGATGCTAGGTGACAGTTATTTGTGAAAAAGTAAACAGTGGTGTTTTTAGTTTGAAAAGTTACATATTACTATGCCTGCTAGCACAAATTATTTCTCTAAGCTGTGTTATCATCCAACCTTATTGAATGAGACTGTATTTAGATCAGACCATTTCTTCATACTGAAGTGGAATCAAGCTTATACTAGCTCCCATTTTACTGCATGTTCTTATGAAGCTCAAAGTTCATACAAGAATATCATCAGTGAATTCAAATGGCTGATGCAGGAAAGAACACTCAGAACACTCTAAGAACAGTCAGTTTTGCATTAATTTCACCAAGCAACTTCCTTTTATTAAATTGTCACTAATTAAGTATATAGGTAATAGGAAATTCCTGTGGTTATTCTACATCAGCATTAGGCACAATATGATTTGGGGAACCACCTGAACACTAGCTAACATTCAGGACAAAAAGCAGAGAACAACTGGTCATTTGGTCTGCTCCAGTGCTGCAGTTCTTATGCACCACTCTTATGCTGGGTGAAAAACAGAAATAAAAGCAAAGTAACAAGCAGTGGGGCAGGAACAGAAGCTGGACACTTACCCACAGAGGTGCAGTTTTCCAAAGTGAATGACCTCCCTCCTCCAGCCCTGGGTAGTGCCTGCGTAGTAAGTGCTACTTGGGTGATGCTCAGTGGAGCAGAGGGAGCTGAGGTGGCTGCTGCTGCTGTAGCACAAGGGGAGCAGCAGGTGCCAGGTGGCCCCCAGGTCTCGTGAGAACTCCAACTTCACCGGGTCAGCAGAGGAGCTGTCAGTGGTGCAGCCGATATTGATCTGGGGGCCAAGGCATCAAACACAGACGGTGACACAGGGCAGACCGTGGGACTCCCAGTCGTTCTTCACCTTAGTCAGCCTCCCACATTGGGTATGGTGTTTGTTTAGTCCAGGAAAATGGTGATTTGAGAACCCATTTAACAACAGGGATGATGCACTCAGAACACACACATGAACAGGAATTCTTGCACATTGCTCTCCTGTCCATGAGTATATCTCACAATAAGGGTTATGATAAAATGAATGTCATAAGAAATCCCTAACAACTTCTACCTAGAGAAAACTGTGGAGTTAATTGGGAAAATCCCAAAGGAGAGCTGCTAACATTGCTGGAATAAATGCACCAGCTCTTGCAGTCCTCTGGCAGACACTGAAGTTACCACAGCATCAAGAAAATGTGCATTATTAAAAGCAGAACTATTAAAACAAAAAATGCAAACATTAGCTTTTTGTTTATGCCAAGCTGTTAATTGCTGAGCTGCACTATGATCCTCTTTTACATTACATGTAAAAAAATAAGTTTATCACCTCAATATGTTCAGCATTCACACTCACTACCTATTTACTCATGGTTAATGCCAAAGCCCTAGAGCATAATAGCTGGGCTGGACTTAGATTCAATGTCTTAGCTTGGCAGTGTTGGAATTCTCAGGGTGTGCTCACAAGATTCCTGATATAAACAACAGTAGAAAAGGCAGAACATGAAAACCAGTTAAAAAAAAATACAGAAACTGAGACAACCAGTGAAAATTAGTCTGTTGCACTGATATTTAGATCTTCTTATAATTTCAAATTGCTTTTGTAAAAGAAAACAGATTAGTTCTTTACAGAATGACTGTCATATAAAATAAGATGTACTGTATTTACAATGCAACAAATAAAATCCAATTGCTGATGAAATACAAAGCCTATATTAAAACTGTGTAACATTTTAATATTTCTATATGTCTTTGCAGAAAAAAAACCCCTGTCTTTGTAGCATGCTGTTCTGTTAAGAAAATCTATTTGTTTCTAAAATGCAGTAATACTTGGAACTGTGCATGAATGTTGAAAGTGTATCCTACATCGAATTTCCTTCATCACTCTTCAGTGCACTTGAGTCCCATCAACCTACATTTGACTAGAAGGGTTGTCTACTCATCTGGAAGCTTAGAGAGATGCTTGACCCAATATAGGTGACTCTCAAGACACAGAGAGAAACTACTGCATTATGTATCACTCCTTCATTTACACTAATGTTCTCAAAAACGTGAGCTGAAAATTATGTTCTTACCACATATGGAAGTAAACATGTAGATTTTATGACTTAACGCTATCAAGGCTTATGTATATCTTAAAGTGACCTCAAACATTTTTGTTTTACAGGCTGTAATCTATATTTTAAAAGAGAAAATGGTTTGCATTCAATAATTTATGAATTAGTTGCATGACAAATTGAAGACTGCATGAGTACACAGCTAAACCTAATTTTCTTGGAAAACCCTTAGTATCATTTTAGTAATTTTTATAAACTCATACTATCTGCTGATTATTATGTAGCTCATATTAATGCAGCAACATGCCACATTGTTAAAAACAGCCTAGTAGATGTGGCATGGCAATTTACATTCCAGATTCTTTTCCAGTTTCTTAATGACAATATAATGACCTCTCTAAACTAATGAATTACTGGTTACTCCCATCAATAGCTGCCCCAGCCAAAGAACAGTTTAGATTCTAGGATAAGTCAGAAACACAGTTTAGTTCAGACTCTGTGTTGTCACTGGGGTACCTGTTTCCATTGACTATATGAAACAGAAAAATATGTTCCTTATTCATGTACTTTCTTTAACTCCCTAAAATGGGATGACTTCAGGCCACAATAGCCAAAAACCAGCTCATCTAGAGCAGCTAAGATGTGGGCAGAAGCAAAAGGAAAGCAGAAGCTTGTCTCTCTGAGCAAGTACAACAGTGTAGTTAAGCCAGCAGGTAGGAAAAATTATCTTCTACTGTCACAGATGAAGTTGCAGCTCTCCACTGGTCAGCTTGTAGAAATGCTGCACTCTTATCTCAAGCAGGCTGTGAAGTGGCAATTTGGACTCTTATTATATTTTGCTCATCCTCTTGCCTGGCAGTCATGACTCTCCAATGCATAGGATGTGGACTTTTATGCTGTCAGTGCAAGTGTATAGGCATGGACAAAGTAGTAATTTAGGTAAGAAAGTAGAAGACTTTGGGGCAGAAATTTCCCTTATCTGTGTATTAAAAGCATCATGATACATTTATGAGGGAGAGTAATGTCAAATCAATTAGAAGGAAAATTAGACAGGCTTTGCTATTTGGAAATCAGAAGAGCTGGGCAAATACACCAGAGCAGAATATAGAAGAACATGAAGCAAAAGGCAAAATAACTTTCTGAGGACAAGTACCTCAAATTGGATGATAGTATTTTCATTCACACTCAGGTCCCTTGTGGTAATGGAGTGCTCCCCAACTTCATTTGAAACAAATACCATAGCTGAATCTTCTTCCCTGAAAATCAAGGAAAGGAGTGCTTTAGACACAGTTTACAAAGTCACTTCTTTCTATTGAATTGCTCAGAGAATCTTACGGAGCTCTTTTAGATGAATATGGGCAATAAAGCCCAATGTTTCCACCAGGATAGAAAAACCAGTTGTCCTCTTTAGGACCGAAGTCAAAGGTATCCAAAAGGATAATAGGATTCTTTAGGTTATTTCCATCAATAATGAAGTCATCAATAATCCAGATTTCTTCTTTTTTGCCTACAAAGAAAATGGAAATATTCCTATTAAGACCTAATACTAATATTAGAGAGCAGAACAGCAGCCAGTATTTATGGATTATGTGAAGAAGAGGGTCTAAAAGTGTAGGATCATTATTTTCACTTTCCATGACAATAGTTCCCTTACTGCTTTGCAGCCTGACCCTATGGAATTAACTTTTATTCCCTAAAATTTATAGAAGTCACAGCAAAACAAACATTGAAAAGCAATGGGTGTTGAACAATTACCTTCTATTTAAATCACATTTACTTTGAAATTCAGTCATTGTCTTCTTCAATTAAGAATCATCTAAATGAGCAGCTGCTACAGAGTCAAAGCAGCCTGAAAGTGCAATTTCATTCTACATCCTTGCACTCAGCAGCTTGTGTTTGTATGGGAGGAGTTCTTCCATAGAGAAGGAAATTCTGAAACTCCTCTCCAATGGATTATGTATTCATATACATCAGAAAATTTGTATTCGCAAATTGAGGAGGAAGGATTAAATTGAAGGATCTTCTGTGTAGTATTTCTTCATTTGTCTAAAAATGTTTGAGTTCATCAGAGAAAAGTTTAGATAATTTTTTTAGGCAGGACATATCAGAAAAATGGACTGAAACAGGATTGTCAGGACCAGATTTGAATTTGACTTCTTTTTGTTAGTGGTGTGCTAGGTATTTGCCTACATGGAATAAACTCCTGCTGAATCACCATGTCTAAATGATTGCTGGAATTCTTTAGAGCTGTTAATGTCAGTTTCTGCTAGGAGCTGTGCTTAGAGTAACTGAGAGCAGAGGAGAGCTTCCTTCAGCTGGCACATCTGTAAGGAGGAGGAATGAGCTGCATTCCTCTTGTGGTTTTCCAGCCCTTTACAAATTAATCAAAAGATTAACTGCTCACTACATACTCTTTCTAAATGGGTTTTTAATGCCTAGTTAATTCTGAGCAAGGTAGGCCCAGTTCCCATTTACACTTGGGACTCTTTTGTATAATTGGAGCATCCTAATGGGGCCTCGGTATAAGTGAGAATCATGTCCATTAAAAATAATGAGAAGAACCTGAGTGAAGTTAACTTTATTGGTGTTGCTTGATCTCCCACTCCCTCCAGGGGCAAAGCTGATGCTTTCTGCACACAATCCAGGGCTATCAGGTGAAGGTACTTCACTTTAAAGCATTCGACTGCTTTATAAAAACAGTGAACATAACCCTGCAGTAATTCTAATTGAAGGAATTCAAACACAAAACCCACATGATTTAGGAGTCTCTCTAATTGTTCTGTTCAAAAAATGCACTCTCTTAGAGATGCTGAGCTGTGCAAGCATGGACCTGGATTCCCAGGGCATGTCTCTTCCTTACCATTGTTGTAAGGTTGCCAGAGCCGGAACCGTGTTGCGTTGCTTTGGGCTGCGTAGGGCAGAGGAACGTTGATAAAGAGAACATCTGTAGTCTGGGTGAAGTAAAACTCATCTATCAGGTGCCAAGTGATGCCACCATTGACAGAATATTGCAGCAGGATGGAATGAGACCTCTCAGGGGTGCCTGGAGCATAAAGAACATGGATTTATATTCATTAAAATCCAGTAAATTCCAACAAGTATAAATTAAATTATGTTGCTCTGACATGCACTACAAAGTATGGGCTTCCTTTAACTACAGTGTAAGCTGTTGACATGTTATATACACATTGTACACATACATCTTTCTATGCTTTCCCTTGCTTGTTTGTCTGCAAAATGCAAATGAAATAGGGCCTAAATTTACTGTTCATTATACATATGAGCATAGTTAATTACTTAGAGGGGCAGCTATCTCAGTGCTATACTTTTTTAGATTAGATTTTTTAGATTAGAACCAGCTTATTCTACCACTAACATATTCCAGTAATACAGTATTTATTTGCTTGTTTTGTCCAGGTACCAGACATTATCTTCACCATATGTAGTACCCACAGATAAAGTCACAGTTGCTATCCTCATAAATTTATGAGTCTATGGCTCTCATTGCAGACACTGGGATGAGGATACTCGTGCCCAGAAATAACGTAATTGATAGAGAGCACTGAGGATCTTTATTAGCATGTTTTAACACTAACAAAGCAATATTCTGTGTGTTAAGCTGGGCCTAAAAGTCAGTGGAACTGACAGTAAAATTTGCATTTTCTGGCAAACTACCAGCTTCTCCTATTTTTTTCACTTAGAGCTTTAAAGAGTGAAAGTCAAAAGCTCTTTACAGCCCCAGTTATTAACACATGCTAATTAGAGCCCAGCACTCATCCCTAATGCTGGTTACTGTACACAAGCTTAGCCCCAGCCTGTATTTGTGCCTAACTGTCCAGGAATACCAGTGTTCAAGTGATGGTACCTCTGAACTGAGGTCTCACTCAGACAAATTTAGTCTCTGCACCCTTCATGGTGTGGCACAGTGTTGGCATACCCCCAAAAACTCAGTCAGGAACCAACAGAAGGAAAGGACTGAAGGACAGTTTCTTCATCCCTGACTCACTTCATGTTACTGTGCAAACTTGTCCCTTGTTCCATTCTTAAATTAACCACATTTGCTGAAACCAAAGTGCCTGGTGCACATGCTCCTGCTCCCCTCTGCTCCAGTGCTAAGTACTCAACCACCGGCTGTGGAGCAGAGCAGGGAGGAGCTGTTTGCAGTCAGGAACTGATTTCAGCTTATCTGTGGCAATTGTCAGTAAACAACACACTGCTTTTAACACTCACAGCTGAGAGATATGCCCAGCTATATCAATTTGTATTCAACATTAGGGAGCTTGTTGGGACTAAGTCTTGGATCTAACAGTCAAGCTAACAAGTGATACTGGTTCAATAAGGAATGATTTCTCCTGGAGTTTCACGGTCCTACTCCTTTTGGGTCAATTGGCAAAATCCAGGCTTGAGCCTTTGGCTATTCCTGCCTTCAGAACAATATTTTTACTCATTTTTTAAAAAATATTTTTTCAATCATCATATGAAGAAATATTACCAAGGCATAATTTTGTAGAAGAAGTCTTCACAAAGACTTTGCTTATAAACATGAAATATTTGGCATGTTATCATTTTGGGGCATGTTATATTTTTGGCTGTTACAGTTTCCTCTCTTTTTGATGAAGTACTAAACCCAGTAATAAATAGCCAAATATATATGATTAAATGCCTATTAAAGGAAAACAATAATAATTCACACAGAGCTATATTTTCACTTGTACATATACAGATTTGGCTAAGATACTTATTTAGGAAGAAAGAGGGGCTTCAAAACTATTTTCAAGCTACTGGTAAATGTCGAGTCAGAGTCTCAGAGCACTGAGCTTACACAGAAACTATGGACATTTTCCTTACACCAGAAGGAGAGGAGTTTTTCAACATTAAGAGTTCAGCCTGGAAGTGCAGATTCTATCAGAAAATTTGGGGAAAACTGCTGAAATTGCATGGGAGTGGCTCAAACCTTCAAGCAGTTTAGTGGTTCTCCATCATGTCTCTCCAGACTTAGGTATAATTATTTTTTAAAGCCAAGGATGGCAGGGCCTTGGAGCAGGGTAAGGCTGAATCATTGGCTTAGAAGTCCTTGTACTGGAGGAACTGTCATGTTATTTACAGCAACACGTAAAACTTGTCTTGCAAAGTCTGACTGTTCCTCATATCAATTAAATAGAATTATGGAGTTTCAGTTATCTCTAAGATATCTACTAGGCAGTCAAATGTTGAGAGATTTGAATGCAGTGGACTGAAGCTTGAAAATGAAAAACACTGTAGTTTACTATTAGTCCCTTAAGTAATTTACTGTAGGCCCCATTTTATAACATAAAAAAACTGGACAAATAATTTTTTCCTAACATAGTGGGAAATCTCTACAAAATCTTGAGATCTTGTGTTCCTTTTTTTGCCCAAAAACTTTACTAGGTGTGCTGTTTTTGACAGTACTACAGCCCATTTTTTCCTTAGGAACTGCACAGGCAGCCTTGTGGGCTGGGAGCAAGGTAGGGATGATGCAAAATTTCAAACAAGCTCCTATTATAATCTGCCATAAACTGTTGATCACTATCATACACTGAAGCTGAAAATTCTGTATTCTTTTCTGTGTTGCTACTGTGTACTAATATAGCTAGAGAAGTGATAGTAAATCAACAGTGATCTTACCTTTGGCAATAAATTTAAATGAAAACTGGATGTACACTGTGTTAGTGCAGTCTAGATCTCTTGACACAAGCATTCTCAGTCCTTCCTGCAAATACAGAATATACAATGTGAATATCAGTTCCCATTACTGAGTATGTTCTGCAGCTTACTGTTGCTTGGATGTTGCCTGTTACTGAGTGCTGGTGGCAGCAAGAGGGGAAGTTCTCTATACCACATGTTTTCCCAGGCAGAAAATGGGGACAGTGACACCCTTGGTAAAGTGAGCCAAGATATGACAGAGGCACAACTACATGGCCAGGTCCAGGCAGTTCCAGCTCATTCAGTTCGTGCTCTGAACCCCTGGGATGTGATTGGATCTGCAAGCACGGACTTAGACACTGAGTCCAAGCTACTACACTCATTTTTTATGCAAACTATACAGTTGCCAAGCACCCTAATTTCCAGGCAGGGACAGTCCTCTCTAGGAGTTCTTTTCTGTACCTCAAAACATATTTTGTACAAATATCCTCTTCTGGGGCAACCTGTTGACTTGTAAGGAAAGGGAGCACACAGGAAACCTCATAGGGACCAGATGAGCTTGCTGTTGGATCCTGGGGCCAGAGCCAGTCCCTGTTCTGCAGAGATCTGGCAAACCACCTCTCAGAGCTTCCCTCTTTCTCAGACCCATTCCCCCAGGGGAACAATCTGCAGGAGCGAGCAATGCAAATTTTAGACAATTCACATCTCATGATTTGGGATTTAAATAATCTAAAGAGGTTGAACTGGAGTCAAGCTTTTGCAAATAAATACTCAATTAATTAATTTATACACCAAACATTATTTAACTTCTCCTTTTGGGGGGCGCCTGAGTTCACAGCGTCAAATGAAGACTCGTGCGAGCTGAGAATTTGTGTGCTTGTGAACAAAAGTCTATTATTCATTTTGTTAAGAACTGAAAAATCTAGAAAATATATGTTCTTTTGAAATCTGTAATCAACAAAAATAAGTCTTTAAAGAACTAGAAAACATCAAAATGATAGAACTGAGTAAAACACAGACAAAATACATAAACATTGATTACACAGACTACAGCCCTGACTAAATTGTATTATTCAAAATACTAAAAAGCCAATCAGGAGACTTCAACATGATTTTAATGTGTACCATATTTGCAAATAGTTCACTTCAAGAATCTCAGTGTAGAGTTTCATTCTTTTCCTTTGGTGGTCAAGGAGGAGTTTATATCACAAACAAAATAATACACAGCCAAGAGATGAAACCCATCTGTTCATAAAAAACAACTGTGGAAAACATGGTGCTGTGGAAAACATGTTTAGGGTAGGAAAAGACAAGATAAACAAAATGTCAAATTCTAGCCAAAAGACTTCAATATAAACATATGGGGCTAACAAGAGAAAATTTACTTTCTATTTTTAACTCTACTGGTTTTCATTAATTGTTTTTTCAATATAAGTAATCTCTCACCCCTTTAAAAATGAGAGCTGTTCCAGACTTGATGGTGTCACCATTCAGGTTTCCCCTCTCAGCACCGTAGACTTCAGGCCACAGGTCTGGATGCAAATTACCATTGAAATCATCCTTCAGGACAGATGGCAGAGGAAGGACAGGGACACAGTATGGACCTCCAAAGCCTCTGTCACACCTAGCAACACATTGGGAAGAAAAGGTATTATTATCCATCTGGCCTGTATAAAACACATCCTTTCTTTGAAGCAGCTTAAGCAGTTTTCTACTCACATGCAATGACCTGAATCACAGATGCCGTGCCCTGAGCACATCCAGGGGCATCCTGTAGCCAGAACCACATTATCAATAGCCCAAGAATCAACTCCAGAAGCATAGTTGTACTGAATCCATCTGAACCGGGTTCTGGGAGAGCTATTAAAGACAGAAGAAATGTATTCCAGGATTCAAAATTCTGATCCAGAAAGTGCTAAATACTAAAAAGAAAATCCCACAGATTTCTGAAGAAAAGCATATTAATAAGCATTGCCCACTTATTTTGAAAAGATTCATATTCTGGAGGAAACTGTGAGTTTAAATTTCTCAGGTTAGTCTTTTTGGCAAAATTCCAGCATATTCTAAAGAAAGGTGCCCAAAGTGATAATCAAGAAAGAACATTGCTGAGATACTTGCTGACCAGCAAAGTGGTTAAGCAGAAATTAGAAATTCCATTAGCATTTGACAGCTCCATGTGTTGCTAGCAGAATGGAAACAATAAAATTGCATCAGTAAAGTATGAAGTTATGAAAGTTCATTTATACTAAGTGTTGTGTGAAGAAAAAAACAATAGTTATATATGTTTATATACATATATATATAAGAATGTATAAATATAAATGTACAAATATGTACATGCATACAAACTGCTGTCACTGCTGACTGCCTTATTATCCTCAAATGAGGAAACTATTTTGGAAAAAAGAAATTCTTTGGAAGATGATGTAGGATCCTCTGGAGGGAATTGTGGAATTGGAAGCTGTGAACTCCAGGCCCAGTTAATTTCCTATGTGTCCATTTTTACCACGACATTTTCTGGGTGATGAAAAGTACAGAAGTGTGTACAGTGCTCTGAAGAATTACGGAACTTCTCAGAACCATGGTAAGCAGTGTCATCATTACCTGTCCTTCCCAAACTAGAGCATGGTTTTATTTAGAGAGATGGATGCCAGCACATCTGCCACATCCATTTAGAGCCCTGTGATATCCTGAGGATGTCAGCAGAACTCTCCTCCTGGTCAAAAGGGAGAAGGTGGCACGTCCAGTGATGTGTTCTGACTTGCTGAATGCTGTGACAAACATGTCTGAATGTTGGATAACAACTTAATGTGCAATAACAGAAAACACTGCTGTAGGAAAGGATGGATCAGAGTATTTATTCTTGCTTCTTATTGCATAAATGTTAGAAAAGCTGGTTTAGCATTCTTGCTCTTACTGTCATAAATTATAGGCAAGACTTAAGAATTCATTCATCAAAGTTGTAACATCCTTAAGTCCCTACACTTCACATTATAGCTGATGAAATATTTTGAAGTGAAATTTAAAATTCTGGTTGCGTGACAACACACGTTTAAAAATTTAAAAGACACGCAGAACATTCCCAAGCTGGAGGATGTTTGTTCTAATTAGATCAGCAAATCCTTTGTCATGCTAAACAGCCAGAAGAGCAGCACTCACTTGGTTGAGGGTGGGAGGTAGACAGTAACTCTCTTCCAGTTTTGGAATCTTTCTGAAGTGTAGATGGAGCTCTCGGTGTACTGCTGACAGCCAATTGTTGGGGGGACACACTCCTCTGTCACCAGGTGCCAGTCTCTCCCATTGTTTAGGGAATACTGCAGGTGAACACTGTGGGAATTGCTGTATGGCTTACTGCAACCCATGCTCAGCTCAAACTGCAAGAATGTGGAGGCTGATACGTGGAAGTCCCAAGTCTCAGCATAACGAGGTTTTCCTAAGAAAAGAGAGGAAAACAACAAATACAACAGCAAAGTGTACCTTCAGCATATGTTTTCAATACTGTCATTCAAATTTGTTACCTCTATCTTCACCTTTTTCCAGCCCTCTCTTCCCTACAGATTACTAAATACCTGGATTTGTCTATACCTGCCATCTTGTAAAGCTTGATCCTTATATAACTTATAAAGTAGACTCATACAAAATTTAGCAATGTTTGATGACACATACCAATGTTTTCACTGAACATCAGAGCTGTATCCATAGACAGGCAGTCAATGTCTACTTGACCTCCTTGTATTCTGTACCAGCTTGCTTGTAAATCCACAGTTCCATCAAATTTATCCTGGAAGCCAGTCTGAGAGCTGTCATTCATCCCTATAAGCACATCGTCCAAAGCCCACTGAGCTGAATGCTTCCCTACAAAAACCAGAACAGACAGGTTAGTGGAGTCCCTGTAAGTTGTTTTTAATGCCCATATGCTGTGTTCACTCAGTGAGCAGTGCTCAATCACACAGACTGAGCACTGTTAAACAAGCCTAAAACATTGCTCAAGGATGCACCTGGACTCTAGAGCATGTTTCTATTACAGATAAACACAGGTATCTCCCTCTTCATTTCTTTGGCTTCAGTGCCTTTGCCATCATATGCTCTCCCTCTGTTTGATGAGACACTCCCTGAGCCTCTAGACTGGGGATTTTCATTTTATGGATCACAACCCTCCTGCCATTCCCCACAGCTAAACTAGAAAGGCCTCTGAATAGTTCCCAAAATAGCTTTTGTATGAAAGTGAATAGAACATGAAGGAAAATGCTGAAGGCTCTGTGTACAGATAATATTTAGAGAAGTGCTGCTCTCCTTCCTGGAAATCTCTCTCCTCTTGCTCTCTAGCTTACAGGCATTTCACTTTCATCATCTCCAGCCCATTTCTTCAGCCTTCATCTCAATTCACCTTTCTACTGGCATTCTGAAAAGAACATCTCACTGCACAATTATTGCCCTCACAGGAGAGGAAGGGAAGCCTTTACAATAAATGGTGAGCTTGCAGCAGTGTGCCAGGACTTTTGCCTTGCCACCAAGAGGAACATGGGTCATGGCTGATAGGGCCACTCTACACTGAGGAATGGCAGAGCATAGTCCATGAAGGAACTAACATCTCTAATCAGAACTGGTTGTCACCTGTGGGTGCTGGTGTGGAAGGTGCTATCTCAACTTCCAGTCATAAAACCTTGCTTATACTGGGAGCCATCAGTGGTCTTAAGAGTGATGACCCTCAGCAGGGACAGATGTCATCCAGGTGCCACCAAGGCAAGTATAGGGAGCAACAGGTTGGACACTGCACCACTCACCAGTGCAAATGATCATCACAGAATGATGGTCTGTGGTGCACCTGTCATTGCTCAGCATTTTTTACCAAAGGAACTGTCTTCTTAACTAAATGACATCCCTCTTGTCTATTCTCTTACCTAGTGGGGACAATTATGTCCAGCACATACTGGACTTGACTCAAGAAAATGTATTAATAAAATCAGCCATCAAATGAAAAGTGATGTCTAAGAAGCTGCATATCATAATCCATACCTGAATGTAAGCTATGTGCTTTGCTCCCCAAGGAATTGCTGTTGAAATGTACTTTGCTATATTTCTGAATATTGCCTTATATTTCCTGCAGTTCATGATCTGCTGCCTTGTGCAAAGGTAAGACTTAATCAGGACACTTTTAGTAGTGGTAATGTGCCCCCATGTGAGGGGAGCTCTCACAGCAGCTGTAGGAATCAGTCAGCACCAGCGTTCAACTTTGAGTTGAGGATGTGGGAAGTGGCTGAGTGGTTTTGCATGGGCAGGGGAGCTGAGCTCTAGGACACTAGAAATGGTGGGAGGAGGGGGCCCTGTTCTGGAGTGTGGAGATATTAAAATAGTGAGATGGGAGTCACCAGGTAGGCAGATTCAAGGCCAAGTTATGCCTACACTTCCAAAACAGAGAAAAAAATGAGATGAAGAGTGTAAGCCATTTGGCATCCCAGGTCACTGTATACTCAGGTAGAACTCTGATTTTATTTAGGCTTTTTTTTTTTTTTAATTGTAATTTTTTCCCCCTCCCTCCTTTTATCTCAGCATCTTTGGTTTAAACTTAAATAATTTTACTCTTAAGTCCACTCATCATCCTGGTGCTATAAAAGAAAATCATGGCCACAGTGTGACTCAGAAAAGCCCAAATATGCTCCTACAACATCCAACTGTTCAAAATACTGTGTTTTTATGAGCTGAGGTTTCTGTACAACATGTTTATACTGAGTAGCACTGACATGTGGGTTGTGTAAAGCTGCTTAATGAATTTTTAGGATGGCCTTGCTTACCGTGTTGTGGCTGCCACCAGCGGAAAGCGGTGGCAGGGGTCTTGGCCTCTCGAGGTAAATCTATGGAGACAACCTGGGGCTCCAGGTACGACATGAAGTCCAGCTCTCGCAGCAAACTCCAGGTGATCCCGTTGTCATTTGTGTACTGAACAACAAGTCCTGTATTTAAAATGAGGAAAAGAGTCAGTGTGACTGTGCAGAGCAAAGAGGGGTCAATTCACCCTGTGCTCTGGAACTGCCAGCTCCCATCCTGTGCACAGACCTTTTGACATGTGCCCCACCCTTCAGGCAACTCCTGGTCCAGGAACATTTAGTGGACAAAGTCCTACTGCAAAGGTGATGTGGGTCACCAGCTGCCACATGCTATCTTGATCATTTTCACCAAACTCAAAGAATCAAATCTTTCACACCCTCAGGGAAACTAATGATCATACCACAGAAATGATAGGAATAATATGATTTTCTTTACACAGTATTTATTTCATGTTGGGTATCCTTGCAGTTTATGTGAAAGCCTAAGTTATAATTCTGATAGCTGGGATTACAATCCTCCTGCTATGTATGCAAGCTCACAGCATCCTTGGAAATTAATTATCATAGTATTTAGATAATTGAAGATGGTCTTTGTATCATGCACACAGTATGGCAAATACTAGGATACAACAGAAGCCCAGCAGAGCTCATCAAAAGGGATAATACAAGAATGAAGCGCCTGTGCATATTTCTTCTCTTAAAACTCTTTTATATTGGTTTATGTTCAAAGATAAAGGATATTTTTTTTTGGTGTCTTATGCTGGTGCAAATGAGTAAGGAATCAAACCCTTGGTGTAATCTGTGCTGCAAGATTACAGCTTTCTCAGAGAGTGAGTCAATGCCAAATATCAGGAAACAATCCATTGATGTTAAAAGCTTTATACTGAAAGAAAAATTAAATTTTCTCATCTCTCATGTCAGTGGTCTGTCTTTATGTAACTAGACCACTTTACATGGGAATCTGCTCCCAGAATTCTGATCCTTCCCAAACACTATCCCAAAAGTATCAGTCCTCCACCACAGGAACTTTAAGCATATGGGCCAAATAAGAGCAGAGACATCTGGGAGAGATGAATTTATTCAGACTAAATAAATTTTCAGCTGCAACTTTATAATCTTGTGTTTTGGGTAAATCATGCATAAGCTTGTTTTGGAAGGCAATTTTTTATTAGACCCACTGGTGTAGTTGAGAAGATGAACAAGTTCTTAGGTACACAACTCCTCTTCAGGTCAGAAATGGAGTTTTCCCACTTTATCCTGAACTGGAATTTCATTCCTTTTATTTCAGACCTTATGTAAAGTCCCATGGATTCGTAAATTTACCCATTTTCCAACATTATCAAATAGTTTAATACAAGCTATTATACTTTGCTTTGTAAATGTTGTCTTTCTTAGACCATCACAGCCCCCACAGTTACTCCTACAGACGGATCACCATTAGGTTTGGTGTAACTAATTATAACTAGAAATGTCCATCAAAAGTAAATATTTTTCTCCAACATTTACAAAACTGAGGAGGTAATTGATTGATGTTAAAAAAAACCCCAACTTCTTGATTGTGTAAAGGCAGAAAAAGGTAAAAACACTGCTGAAGACGCAAAATGAAAAAGGCTTATTATAAAGAAAAGGGGCTTTACCTTCATTCCTGGCTCTTGGTCTGTTGCAGGAGTTACCAACAGTCTTGCTTCCAAGTTGTACATAAAATTGAACTAGCCTTTTAAAAAACACAGGATAGAAAAGAAGTGTAATCATCTTCTGATAACATAAGATCAGTCAGGATAATTTGCTTCTCTTAACTAATGGCATTTTGAGTTAGATCATTATTCCAGGCTTATTGATTAGGCAATATTCCCAGAGAAACCAAACAGGCATGGTAAGTAGTGAAGGACCCAAGACAGAAGAAAATTATGTGGTTTATTAATCTTGTGCCTAATAAACATGTTTTTGAGTGAGTACGAGAAGTTAGCAGTTCCATCACACACAAAAGTTTCAAAATCTCCAAAGCAGACAAAGCTACTCTTTACATCAGATCTTACCTTGGCCTATTGTAACTGGAAATTAGGTGAAGCCTTAAAACACAGCATTAGATTTGTAATAAAATTATTATATCCTCCTATACCACCAATTCTTTTTAGATCCTTAAATTCTCAATGTAAACAATTTTCAGTGAAATGAGTCCACTGAACATTTTGTGAAGTAAACCCTTTGATTTTGAACCTATAAATCATTACTTAATTGAATATTCTCTTGTTCTCACATCATGAAGTGGTGAAGGAAAATGTTCCTGAGCTGCTTTTCTTGCAAACTGCCCTGTAGTCAGTGATTTTATCACTTCCCAACCTTTTCTTATTCCTTCTTACTGTAAACCATGGCAACCATTGCATCTGAGTCTCTGCATGAACATATTTCTGTGTCTTCAATTCTTCCCAAAACTACTTTCTGCAACCCTTCTAATGCCACAAAACTCCTTGAGATGGGATTGCTGATTTTATTGTCAGAACTCTGGATTAGTCTGGAACATCCCTGTTTAGCAATATTTGAATTAAGTATTATTCCATCCTTGTGCTCCAAAATATTTTTAAGTTGGGTTTTTTTCCCAAGCTACAGTAATTCTATATCCCTGCTGAGCTTGTTTATTATTGTGACTGTGGTTTTAGAGTAGTTTACATTTTATCCTAGATACACACTATTCTGCTATATAGCTACAATTAATTTCAATTGATTGCCTGCTGCTCACTCCCAAAATTTCACTGCATGTCTGAGACATTCATCTGAGTCTTACTGGGTCATAACTAAGGTAAAGAGCATTGAGATGACTCAGAATGCCATCACCCCCTAACCTACACATTCTTGACATGTTGTCCCCATTGCACACCAAAAACGGCGCCTGAGCAGAGAAACTGGACTCAACCCTACGAGGAGATTTTGCATGCTGCAAGTTGGCAATGCCATTCTCCTCCTTGCTTCCTGGCCAATTTTTAAATTAGGATGATAGAAAATCAGGCTTCATTAATTCCATTGCATGTAGATAACATCTTTATTTAAAACATAAATTTTGAGGTGTATTTTTGCCACTCAAATAATTCTTCACAAGGATAACTCTTTTTGCTCCAAAGGATTTGGTCCTAATTTGTCGCAATTTTGGTAAAATCACAGACAATCTACAGGACTACAGCCAGAACCAGTAAAATGTAGACAGGACTCCAATTTCCCTCACCCGCTGTTACATACACAATATCATAATCCTCCTCTAAATCCAGATTCTAAATTCAGTTACATTCCAGTTCTGTTGTCAAAATCTGTGTCTACTGTCAGAGATGTTTTGTATATCCATAGGGTCTAGGACAAGCCAGAATATCCCCATCAATCTCATTGCTAAAATAACCCCATAGATAGCTCTAGACAGTCAGGCTCACAGTACTACATCATTTAGCCAGGTAGGCTCTATTTGTTTGCTGCAGCTCTGTTGTTGGAGACAGTATCAGGCAATAAAACTCTAGACAGAAGCATCAGAGGTGAATAGATTTACAGTCCTGTTATGAAATTCTTTTATTCTTGCCAAATGTGAAGATCGTTAAAAAGCAAAACCAAAGAACAAAAAACTCTTTCTGCAGAAGAGTGAATCAGCCCATCTGATCTCTAAGTGCCTGACCCAGAACAGCTCCCTGGGATGGCTGCACAATCATTAGCAATGGAGTCTGTAAAGCAGATGGGAGCCAAGTCAGCTAACAAGCCAGATGTCACCACTTGGAAAAAAATATATGTCTATTCCATGGTTTTCGTCTAGATGCCAGGTAGGCACCGTGTGCAAATGCTCCCACCACCAGATAGTTAAGAGTGTCATAAGGGACAGGCCATCAAAATGGGAGGCAGCATCTCATCAGCAACCAAAATGCATCCATGTCTCACATTGTCAGTCAGAAGGATGGAAGCAGTGCCAGTGGAACTGTGCCTTTGGTGTGTTGGGCCATGCAATAGGGAAGGAATGGAGAGACTCCAGGGGGCTTCTGAAGTAGAGGGCAAAATAATGGTCTGGGTGAAATTAAGTTTGACACTTACAGCTCTCTTAGTGCTATGTGACATTCTCCTAATATCTGGGAAAAAAAGGTGTAGTCAATCATATAAAGGAATAAGGAGGCAATAGGACAAACAAAGCTAAGAATACGATACCACTTAACGTATATACTAAAGTGTGAGTGGTTTTTTTAATGGTCATTTGCTCCCAGGCACAAGCTTTAGTTTAAAACGCTGTTAGTGTGACACCTGGGTGTGGAGGTATCCTGTTGGGCTGCTCCCCTGAGCAGCACCACACTCCTCAGGCTCGAAACCTCTTTGGAGCAGAGCAAACCAGGGACACCAAGCCCCATGGGCCATGCTGGGCTGGGAAGAGAAGGGTGAAAGGGAAAAAGGTCTTTGTACTTAAAAAAAGGAAAAAAAAATATATTCTTTACATAAAATTTACACTTCACATTCAAAAAGCTGTAACTGATGATAGGGAACATGCATAGGTAGATGCATGAAGGAATTCAGAATGAAAATAAAAAAAATTGTGTCTTGCAATATTTTTCAATTTTTCCATCAGGCTCTTCCATGCATGATTTAACAAAACAAGATCTTAAAAGGTCTGGGAAAACACTATTAACCTGAAAAATAAGCAGCTTAAAAAACTACTGCAGGAGTTTCAGCCTTCCTATTCACAGCCCTCAATCCACATATCTAACAGCATGTCTTTCAAGGCATATTTTCCTGCTGTTTACTCAGTCACCAAAACCCCCCGGACAAAAAAACCCTTGCAAAAATAAAAAATAACCGTGCAGGGGCTAAGATGACCCCTAATAAGATAACTGAATTCTATGCAAGGCATTACTGAATGCAAAAAGTAATACCAAAATGTGAAAAAGTACTTCCCTTTAATCTCCCCTTTCAAGTGACATTAATTTTAGCTCCAATAATGAAAAAAATTTCTAGGCTGAGGAATTATTTTCTTTTTAGTGTATGGGTCTTTCAGTTAACCCTTCACACTCTGACAAATTTCGTGCGCCTTTGCTTCTAGAAAAAAAGACAGCGTTAATGTTACAGATGGCCTCAAACATTTAAGTGGGATGCATCTGTTCAGAGCAAGGTGTCTGAAGCTGAATGTCTGAGCTATACACTGCCAACTCAGGCTGCCTTAGAGCTAATGAAAGAAAGAAATACGTGCAGAAGAAAAAGCACTGGCTGCTGTTGGCTGCTTTTTTAGGATGGGTTGTGTTGCCCTTTTAAAGTAGCTGCTCTCTCCTCTGAACACAAAAGCAGCCTGGGGTAATTCCTGTAGTCTAAAAAGTTCATGTTCTGGCCAAGCAGCATCAGGTGGCTACTACCTTTCAGCATACACTGAAAAAAGCAAAAAATCCATGTTAGTCCCATTTGTGTTTGAGATGACCACTCTGTTCTGTCTAGCAAACAGCCCAGGGATGTGGCTTTGAGCTTGAATTGTTCAAGGGAGTTAACCTGCTCACTGTAATGCTTCAAAAAAAAAAAAATTAAACGCTGATTTATTTTGACATAACAATCAGTTCCATCAAGAGAGCAGCTCACACTGTGAATACATGGCCAGAAGAGAGATCATAGTTGCTCTTACCAAGTATCTCTCCGGCCATTTATGTTTTTGAGTCAGCTTTAAGACACAAGATAACCATATACTTGTGCAAAACAGAAGCAGTGGTATGTTAAAATCATCAAGAAGGAGCATTGCTCAGAATTTTAAAGCATCTTTTGGCTTTTAAAATAGTTCAGACTTTACAAAAATGGAAAGCTACAAATACGAATATCTGGCATTAGAAGTGTTTTTTCAAAGTAATATTAAAACTAAAGGGAATACATTATAAAAAGATTTCTCCATGAAAGAAGGAATAACTCAAAAATACTGTTTTAAATGCTGACTTCTTGAGGAAGTAGTCTAGACTACTTCCAATATAAGGCTTCCCAGGATTAATAACACAGGATTTGGAGACAGTGGAATAGATGTGCTCACGTCTTCCCAGAGTTCCAAGGCACACATGTACTTGTCCAAAGCATATTTGTCAAACAATTAATTAGTTTAATTAATAACTAATTTACATAATTATACAACTGTGACATGTATTTGTCAGACATGCAGGGGACAGAAGAAAGGTGGCTGGTGCAGTGCTGTGCAGTGCCAGGCAGCAGCTGAGGATTTCCCCAAACCAGCAGCCCCCACACTGTCCCTGCTTGCCTGAGCTGGAGAGTGATCACAGTAACCTCTGGCCAGTCTTTGCTGGGTGAGCCCACAAATTCCATAATGGAGCAAATCATGGTATTACTTACTCTCAGAGCAGTATTTGTCAGGAGAAATAACTTTTATTAAGCTAAGTGCCAAAACTGTAGGGTGCTCAAGGTTTCAGGTGCCTAATTTCTCATGAGACTGGACAAAGCAGCAGCAAACTCCCAGCTAAATAGTGGTTAGAATTAACAGCCCTTTGTTCATCCTAATTACATTAATCAGCTAGGCAATTTGAGACAAGAGGATAATTGCTATCAATGTAGCAGAATTCAGTACCAGCAGGGAGAGAGGTGAAGGCTTGTTAGCCTCTTGGCTGTGCAGAAACAATTCACATTCCATTCCTTTGCACTTCTGACAAGTGGAGTAATTCACATCTGGCAAGTAAACAACAGCTCCTTGCTATGCTATCCTCATGCCTGCGATTCAACACTGTCAGAGGAAAAGGAGCTTTTCTCCCCAGCTATTGCCAGAGTTTGAGGATTTGTGCATTCTCAAGACCATGTCTTCTGCCTTAAAATACAATGAAAACTATCTTCTCAGAAGGATAGAGAGATTTTATTTTATTTTATTTTGTTTTGATTTTATTTTAATTTTATTTTAATTTTATTTTAATGTTGTTTTATTTTATTTTATTCTGCTAGTCCACTGTTTCTAATGTAAGTATTCTTTTTCAAAAAAATGAAATAGTACACCAGAATGAACAAAAAATGGATTTTTTCCATCTTTCAGAGTTCTTGTACAGGTTACGACTACCATAAAAAAACCAAAAACATTTCCCACCTTCTCATATCCAGACTTGCAAGATGACAGAAGAGAGAACATGAATAGACAGACAACTGTGAGAAGCAGCACTGAGCACTGACCTGATATTTGTGGTGTCCAGGGGGACAGTTCTTGCCTCCCTTTTGCCAGGTCCATTGAAGTACAGAGATTTTCCATCGCTGAGCACACCACAGCCTGTCCCGACCTGACCTCCTGTTATCTTGTACCAGAGAGGGCTTAGCTTCCTCTCAAACCTGTCGAACATCTCACTGTGATTAGGCACATTAGACACACAGGTTCCATGTGATGCTTCAAGAAAAAAGAAAAGAGGGAGACGCTTTGGTGAAACTGTGTTGGACAGAGTAAGGGTCAGATACAGTACTCTGGCACACGGTTCTGTTACATCTATATGTGACAAAGCACCAGGCTTTTCTAAGAAAATGCCCTGATGACTGGGTTGTACCTTTTTAAACCCACTTTACAAATTTCTGTAGGAAGAATAAGCCCTCTTCCTCTAAACTCTAAGATGGCTTATTTCTCTAGGTGAAAAACAGCCAAGCTTTATGTTGATAAGACATTTTTTGCAAACAGAAAAATATTATCCTTCTATTTAATTTTAAACAAATTGAACAAAAGATGTTAGCTTATTGCTTTGTTGGTTGAGGGTTGAAAAGACTGCAGTGTGCAACTAGTTGTGTCAATCATTTTTTTTTCACAGGGTTTGCATTTTGGGATTTTTCCTATTTCAGCATAAAAGCCCCTAAAACCACAAGTGAGCAGAATTTTCCACAGAAGGGCCTGTCAGAACATATGCTCCTTCCTGGTCCCATGCCATCTGATGGCCAGGGGACTCAAAAATGGCAACAATTCTTTTGAAGATGATCCAAAGGCTTTTAAGCAGACTTTTCAGTTTATAATATTTTATTTTGTTTTCTCTTTTATTGCTAGTCCCTTCCCATTCATACAGATGGTGATGTTCAAAGATTGTGGTTGCTAGAAACATCAACAGTGTCCGCTGCCTTCAGCTGCTCTGCTTTGCCTGTGCCGAATTTAATTTAACAAAACAAGAAAGATTCCTCTTGGCAGCCCATGCAATATATGTCATCATATATTTCTGCGGAATACTGGAGAGGAAAAACGAGATGTCAGGTTTAGAGGTTTAACTCAGGCAGTGCTTACTGTAACCCATCTGAGGAGGGTTGTCTTACCCGTGTAGCCCAGGTCACAGAAGCAGACCCCCGAGACGCAGTCCCCGTGGCCGCTGCAGTAGTTGGGGCAAGGCTCAGAGATGTAGACGCCGTCCAAGCCGAAAGGAGGCACGCTCTTGTGGGAGCTGCTCTCCTGGATCCAGCGGAATCGGGTCTTACTGCGGAGAAAAAACAACGCTGTTGCTCCTCCTGGCTTCAACAGCTGCTGATCCTTGCTTAAGATTAAGAGGACCTTTTCCCAAATTAGCCATTTGCAAATAGGATGCCTGGATTTCTGTCATGCTACATTTGTACAACATTGCTTAAGGATATCTCTTCCAGACTTTTTGGCTGCATTTTGATTTCCTCTGTTTCTCTGGCCTGTATCCATCAGTGCGAGGCAAAGAACAAATGCATGGTTTTATCAACAACAGTGAATGGTTAGATGTGGCTTTGAAGATGCTTTTTACTACTCAGTCCAACCTGAACTGCTAATTATGTATCAAAATTCCAGAATTTCATTTCTTACAGTATTTTTGAAAGGAACTCAGTAACAGCAGTGATACAGAGTTTATTGTGGCATTGTACACTTTTGAGTAAAAAACCTTTAAGTTATTTGGATACAAGAAAAAAAGCCTCTTTCTAAATAGAATGGCAAATAACCATTCTGACTCTTTAGTCCCAAAGTTAAGCATTCTGATGGTGACATGGTGATATGGTAGACCTGGTAAAACATGGATGAAGGAACAAACAAGTGATATCACTAATAACTTATCTAAGACTGCTGAGCTGACACAGCTGGACCAGAGACAGTCCATCAGTTCATACTCTAAAAGCCTAGTCCCAATTTTTAATGGCAGGGTCTTGTGACATACCCTTTCTTGGAGTGGCTGCAGATTCCTCCATTGGGTGGGAGTGTCCCTAAAGATTAATCCTTGAGACTGAGCAAGAAATTTGTCCATGGTCATTGTATGGGTGAGTAACATCAATCTCTACTTAATAATTGTTTTTGTTAGATTTAATGCAATTGCTTTGATACAGTTGCTTCAGTGTTGCTTTACAGTACACTGTATTACAATAGTTGTTATAGCTCCAATACTCTGTAGTAAATAATTCTGATTAAGATCTTCCTGTCTAATGGTTACCATAATAAATCATAAATAAACATATTTATATAAATAGATCTAGTTTGCCATCCCTAATCCTGCAGGACAAATCTGTGAAAAGGTTCAGTTACACCTGTATAATCCTTTAGATATAAACCACTGACAAAGTCTAGGGCTAAGATTGGATCCAGATGCACCCAGGCTCCTCTCTGAGAATGAGTTTAGAAAGCAGTGGGGTCCTTTCTTGACCTCATGACTCAGTAGGAGGGTTTCTTTAATAAACTTTGTCTGAAACTCCCACTCTGTCCACAACTCTGACTCGCTGCTTAGGAAACACAAAGAAAAAATATTTTGGTTATTAATTTTCAGTCTCTAACTTTTAGCTGAATCATTTTACAGGAGCTCCAGAGAGGGGAACAGATTTAAAATCTCATTGCCAAGAGAACGGGTTAACTAATAACCTCCTTGCTACTCTGCCTAAAAAAATAATAAACATATTGCTTTTTCTCTTTTGCTGTGCACTGGGATTTGGTAGGTAGGTGGGTGATCATCATGCTCATGCTCTGTACCAAATAAAGAAATGGCATGCTCTCTGGGTAATGCATGAACCATGATTTCCTAAGTGGCTCTCCATAAACTCAATTCTCAACATGCTAAAACACTCATTGCAGTCTTACATTTTTAATGTATTAGCATGAGCTTCTTATTCCTGATCACATTACTGAACATAATGCCAAACAGATTGCTGCTATTGATTCTGCCCTGCTTGTTTTGGGTAAATCAAATCAGCTGGTGTCATATCTGTGCGATTTGGCACCTGCTTTTATTGGCTAATTACTGAAGAAAGGACAAACTTGTTATGGTACACACTGCTATTTCAAGTCCTTGCGGCAGAGGCACTGGTTCCCCTGCTACAAAATACACCACACACTCCAGTGGGATTGAGGATGAGGGAGGAGGATGGCTCAGAAACCCTGAGGCAACACTAGAGAAGTTGCTGGGGGTGAGAGGCAGGGGCACATGGGCAGGGGCCTGGTGGGGTGGTTGTGCTGGCAGCGCTTGGTGCATACAACAAATTAGACTGGGGGGTTTCACTGATGAAGTGAGAAACTTCAGCCAAATCCAGATAAGACTGAGAAAACCCTCCTGATTTCAAGGCTTGTTTGTGTATTGCACCATCAGGTGTTTTCTCAGTTGTATTAATCTGATGCTGAGGTTGTGCTTGCAGATGGGCACATCTGCCATTCTTCCCTCCTTTGCCTCTGGCTGTCCTGGCTGCCTTCAGTGACACAGCACATTATGCACCAGCTCAAATACCTTGCTAAGGTTTCTTTGCCCAGAATGGTAACTAAAATTAATCCTGTTGAAATGGCTTATTTAATTCATGTGACTTATTATTCTCTTGCTGGTGCCTCTGACCTAGCTGACACGGATAAAGACAATGAAGGGATTGATGTAAAATTAAGAAGTGCTGGGTTCCTCGCTGCTTTGTAATTTAATTATTTATTACAGACCAATCTGACACCTTTAAAATGGAAAATTCTCACTGTTTTGGGCAGCATAGTATATTTCCCACAGATCTGCCATATTTTAACACTGCTTTTATTCACAGCTTTGCAACTTCTTCCTAGTGTACCATTCTAGAAGCAGCTAAAAATCAGCTAATCCACGGGTCCCCCTGGCATCACTGGGTTACAGTGCACCGTACCTGGCTGCAAGCGACCTGGGGATAACAATAGTAACTCTTGTCCAGTCCTCAAAGTCTCCCGTGTGGTACACGGAGGGCTCGCTGAGCTCCCGGGAGCTGCCCTCGCAGCCCTTCGTGCCCGGGGACGCGGGGTAGCAGCCCTCCTTCACCAGCGACCAGAAGAGCCCAGCATCGTGTGAGTACTGCAGCAGAACGGGGGCAGAGCTGCTGTACTGGTTGGTGCAACCGATGTTCAGCTGCAAAGAAGCAGAGAGTCAGAAATGATATGAAGAAATCTGCATTGTTATCAGTATTTATTGGCTGCAAACCAGCTTTCACTTTTTGTGCTGGAAGGCTTAATGCTCTGAGCACTTGCTCTGAAGCCCGGTGGCAGACACTGACTGATGCTTGGGGTCTGTTTCCTATACTTAAATGACATTTCCTGGTGAAAAATTCCCACTATTCCTTCATTAAGGTTGCTGAATTCAGCACACAAAAAGGTGCAAAGAACTTTCCATGGGTCCCTGTGCATAGCAAGCCCCAAACGACAAACTCTGTGCAGGCAGCTGCATGCCCACGAGTGGGAAGAGCTGTACCTTGTGGGTTCCACCACATCTGCAGCCCAGTGTGCCCAGAGGATCAGCCTGACTCCCAGGTTGGCCCTACTGGCCTTGCAGGAATGATGTCTGTGAGTTGGCACTGCAATTTGGGCCCCCAGAATAGAGTAAAATCTGGATTAAGAAGAAAAATGTGTACTAAAATGTGAAATGAGAATTCAGCCAGGACTAAAATCAGCTGCTGATTTGAAGTTTCAGTTTCATTCTTCAAGCTATCAGAAAAATATTAGTTTTCATTATTTTATTACAGAAATTCTACTTGAGCTGTAGAATGTAAGATGTAAAACAAAATCATTCATGTAAAATGAAATAATTCTAACAAATTACTGTCTTTGAGCTTATCAATGCAAAATTATTCCAGTCTGCTATTTAAAATGGAAATTTCACACACTCACCAAAGCATGCAAATAGGACTAACACATTTATGTGCAGGCTGAAAAGCTTTCCAAAAAAGTATAAATTCAGTCCTTAAATAATAGACTTTATAAGGAAGAACACACTCTTCTGTGACACATTCTTATGTTTTATAGTTATGTTACATTGTCAAGTGCTTCAGTGATGGAAGGTGTATGAAACATTTTTAAGTATTGAATTTTTTTTAACCTAGATGATTTTTTAATTGCTGCTGACCATCAAACCTAGAGAATGGAGACTTAGCCACTAAAGTACAGGAAGGTGGTAAAAAGGCAAATAGCATCTTTTCCAGGCTAAATGGTATTTATATATTGAGATATCCTTGGGTTCTAGACAGTTTAAAGTATAAAACTGCATGCAATACTCCAAGAAAATGGTACTGAAATCCCTCAGTTTGTATAGCATTTTATTAGCATATCTTTTAGTTGAAATTAGATTATTTTACAAATCCCAGTATTTCTAACGAACTTTCCTATTTATAGAACTGTGGGAATTATATTTGAAAGGCTGCCTGTAAACATCTGATCTTTTTAATAATTCCACTTGTAAATTATTCAGTGTCTGTATCCACCAATTATGTAAGGACCATGTATTTGTGGGGAGCTCATTAAAACTGCATTGCAACCAACTTCCAGAATTCACCAATGGGATTTCATTATAAACTCAATAAAATTTTGATTACGGTTCAGAAACAAGAGCTTGTCAAAGCAAATATACTTTCTTTGGAGCCCATATTCTGATGTATTGTCAGACCACTGAAATTTTTGTAAGCTCTTTAAAGAAGAAAATGCTAATTGGGGCCTATATTCATTGACACAATAAAAGCAAATTATATGGAAAACCCACACTGGAGTACAGAGCAGCTTGTAAGTCCTTAAATAGTTTAAAATACAAAAAATATACCCAAACCACATTGGAGCTTTTGTACTCACAGAGCCCCAGACAGGATAAATCCTTTTTTGCTTGACAGTGCAGTAGCATTTCCTAGTACTGACTTGAATATAATGACAGTCACTTCAACACACTTCTGAAACGTGCTGAAGAACAAAAACCTTTAAAGCTTCTCCAGTAAAAGCAGTAAAAATGCTTTCCTGCACCAAGGTTTTGGCTATTCTTCTAGAAAGCAGGATGGGATTTTATCTGTATGAGTTCATACTTGTGCTCTTCACACATTTTTACACAATTGTCTAATTTATCACCTTTGTTTGAACTGTGGCCCCAGTGGCATCTTGCAAGTATTGGCTAAGGGCAGTTTTACTGATATTCTTGCACAGATTAATGTTTAAGGAATACCTTGAACTGCAGGACATATCCAGGCTTCAGAGTTAGATCTCGAGTCACTGCAAACCGGTCTCCATCTGATTTACCGAAGAGCATGGCAGAGGGGGTGGCAGAGCAGAAACTTTCATTTTTGGTCATCCCTTCGTTGGCCAGCATTAACCATACACTCATCTGGTTCATAGGGTAATCAAATGCTGGCTTTTCATAAAAGTTCTGTTAGAAATGAAAAGGAAAGCCAGAGGTATTATCCCCTTGCAGTGTGACTTCAGAATAATTCCCAAAACTATGAACTTCCAAATTTTGCAGTTTTTATTTTCTGTAGTTTTCAAAAAAATTTGATTTAAATTAAATTAAATTTAATTTCCAAGACTTCAGTCTTGACTTTTTGCAGAGATACATCATTACATCCTCTGTCACAAAGCTTAGGAGCTTGACTATTTTGTGGAAAGACCCAGTTTAAGCCCACACAGAGAAGCAGCTGCAAGCACTACAGCTGTCTCTTTAAATAGACCCAGTATTTTCAAAGAAAACTATGTTCAAACAAGTCTCCTAACAGGATAGTTGTTATGTGGGGATACCCACAGCCAGCTCTTGCTTGTTACCTGTGGTAAGGTGGGATTAACAACAGGAATAATGTGCTTCTGCTTCTCTGACAAAATGATGATGTCGTCGATGGCCCACTGATCATACCCTTCCCCTGAGAACACTGGCTGCCACCAGCGAAACCTGGTGCAAGGGGTCTTGGCTGCAGCTGGCAGCTCCAGATAGACAAACCTGAGGAACACAGATTGAGAAGGACTTCAGAGAACACAGTTTGTAGAAGAATACATCACACAACAGGGAAAAGAGGCAGGAAAAGCAGCATCTATCTTATGTGTACAAGTCCTCAGTAATTTGCATGTCCAGAGAAAGGCAATGGAGCTGGGGAAGGGTCTAAGAGAGTAACTCGTATGAGCTTCAGCTGAGGAAATTTGGGTTATTTAGTCTGGAGGAAAGGAGGCTCATCAGAGACCTCATTGCTCTCTGCAACGACCTGAAAGGAGGTTGTAGTGAGATGGGAATCAGTCTCTTCTCCCAGGCAACCAGGGACATGACTACATTGCCTCAAACACTGCCTGGAGAGATTCAGGTTGGGCAACAGGCAGAATTCCTCTACTGAAAAGGTGGTCGGGCATTGGAGCTCCCTGGGCTGCCCAGGGACCTGGAGGAGTCACCATCATTGGAAGTGTTCAAAAAAACCCTGGATATGGCACTTAGTGCTGTAGTTTAGTTGATATGGTGATGTTGGGTCAAAGGTTGGATTTCATGATCTTGGAGGTCTTTTCCAACTTTAGTGATCTATGATGCTATTGTTCTATTTCTTCCATGTATCTAGATACCTATTTAGATGCTGAATATCAAGAAGCTTTTGTTCTTCTTGTCTGTGAAGAATGTAAACTCTTCAAGACAATGCCTGTTTTTTATGCTCTATTACTATATTGCCAAACACAATAAGGAACTGATTTGAGCTCTCTAGCTTTGAATCAAACTATTCAGCTGATCCATGTTCATCAAGTATTAATGGTTTTCTGATGCCAGGAAGTAATAGTGGCATATCCTAGCAAAATTAATTTCTCATTCTCTTCTGCTGATTGGTCCTATTTGTAGACAAAAGCATCCTGCTCTTACAATGCAATAGATTATGTAGCAGTTTTCTTTGGGTAAAAATATTTCAGGCCTGCTATACAGATCTTTGTAAAAGAACTTCAGGTCTGTTCAGTTTGCTTTATGTTCAACTTAAAAAAACACCTTACAAAAATGATGTTAAAGAAAAGTTCAAATTTCAAGCCTAATCATACTTATGTCAAAAAGTACAAGTCCATATGTATATCATATACATATCCAGTATAAGTGCCCAGTCCTATTTCAGACAGCTTACATATATGCATTTATACATACAATCCTTTATACATACAAACTCTTTCTTTATATCACATTTTATTGTACCATGTACTCCGCTTCACTTGCCAGTTAGGCATAGAGAGGAGAAAGAATTCTTTTTCAGTTCTTTTCAAGAGAATTCTTAGGTTTACTGTTGGAGAATAGGAATTGGAAAATGAGATCTGGACCACATTTGAAACAAGAGAAAAATAAATCTGCATAGTTATGTTCAGTAAGGACCAGTTTGACTTTCTGGTGCTCAGAAGGGCAAATGTTTTGTCTAAAAATGTGTTGGATAGTCCATTATTGAAGCTTTCATTATTTAGCTTCTTTGTTGGGCGTGTCCTATAATTTTGACCAAAGCACTCACCCAGTAGATGAGGGGAAGGGGGTAACCATAGTTTGGATTTTAGTAAGGCTTTTGATACTGTACCTCACAGTGTCTTTATGGACAAGGTGTCCACCTGTGGGATGAGCAGGTTCACAATGTGCTGGGTGAAGGCCTGGATGAGGGGGCAGAATTCAAAGGGTTGTAGTGAATGGGGTCACATCTGCCTGGTGACTGGGCACCAGCAGTGTTCCTCAGGTTCAATCCTAGGACAGTCCTGTTCAAGGCATTTATCAGTAATATGGATGCAGGAGTTGAATGCACCCTTTTGCTGATGATACAAGCTGGGAGGTTCTTTTGGCTCTCTTGAGGGTCAAGAGGTCTTGCAGAGGAATCTTGACAGATTGGAGCATTGGGATTGATTAATGGGATAAAATTTAGCAAGTGGAAACGTCGATTCTGCATCTAGGATGGAGTAACACTGAGCACAGTTTTAGGTCCCGTCTACCTGAAATATTCTATTCTATTCTATTCTATTCTATTCTATTCTATTCTATTCTATTCTATTCTATTCTATTCTATTCTATTCTATTCTATTCTATTCTATTCTATTCTATTCTATTCTATTCTATTCTATTCTATTCTATTCTATTCCATTCCATTCCATTCCGTTCCATTCCACTCCGTTCCATTCCACTCCGTTCCATTCCACTCCATTCTATTATATTCTATTCTCAAGAGTTTTATACTTGCAAGAGCCTAGATGACCTCTAGAAAAGAACAGTCAGCCAAGTAGTTACAGAAATCCTTCAGAAAGCATTGTTCATTGCAATGCAAAATGACAAGATGAGAAGATAAAATTATTTGTATGTTGAAAAGACATGGACTGCAGGTAATAGAAATCAGATTTACATCTATGCAGACAAATACAGAAAATTTAAATTTTCACTGACAAGGAATCTGACAAATTAGAATGGCTGAACATGATTTCTTCTCCCAAAATATTTATTTAAAGGAGCTTTTGCTTCATATGATATTAATACATGTTCAGTAGATCTGAAACAGAGGAAATGAAAGATTTCTACACCTCTTTTGGGCAATTTCTATATTTGCTTGCTAATGTTTTGCAGATATTAGCATTTTAGTCATGTTTCACATAGGACATAAGTGATAGGAAATTTTATATTTTACTTCAGATTTAAAGGCCCACTTTCATTCCATTTTTCATTACTAGTGACAGGAGTTTACTGTGCCAGCCAGAAAAAGTTTCTAAATAATGGTGACTTCTAAGCATTATAACTTTAAATTATTATTCGTGTTTTCATAAGTTGAGAAATATATATTTTAAAAAGCTGATGCCATATAGGTTGGTTAATTTAAATCAAAATTATACCTGGGTTTGCTGAAGTCAGAGAAATACATTTCTGCTAGTAGCTGCCAATTGATCCCACCGTTATTGCTGTACTGCAGCAGCACACCTTCCTCTCTGCTGTCAGGTTTATTGCAAGAAGAAGTCTCTCCTCCAATCTGGATGTAAAACTGTACAAAATCCACCCATGTTGTGTCCAAATCCCAGCTTACCAACTGTCTTTTTCCAGCCTACAATACAAAGAGCAGAGGGACAGTAATAATTTTAATTATGGTACCTTCACAATAAATGGGCATATTTAAAGTCCATCACAAATGAATATTACACACAAAATTACACAACATGGAGGACATTGACTTCTGTATCAAATTGGCTTTTTTTGTCTCTCAGTTATTTTGCTTGGCAATCCTTTATGTCACCCTGATTTGATCCCACAAGAACTTTATTAATAGATTCCAACACACAATGCAACTTCACAACACAGTTTCCACACAAGATATAATCTCATTCCCCCATAGTCCCCAGTGACTTCCGAGAACAAAGAGCAGGTGCTGGATGTCCTGAATCAACCCAGGCTAAATTTTAAGTATTCAGCTTTCTATTGATAACAAATAGAGCAGTGAAAGGCCATTTCTCTAGTCTTATTTCCCTGGTCAAATCTTGAACTGCACAAGGCTACCCAATCACCTGACATCAGCTCCTATAATACCTTGCTCAAAGTCCATCTCCTACACAACAACCAGGGAGCAGCATTTTCACTTCATGCTTCAGCTGAATAAGATTTGTTCCTACACAAAACTATATTCTTTTCCTAGTAAGCATTGTAGATCAGGAGTGTTTCAACTAAAACCTGGATTTAGTTTCAAGTTTAAATAAGCATAGCTGAGAGAAACAAATAGCCTTGTAAAATTTAGTGAACAGCTTTTCCAAGTATGTTTTTGAATTTAAGAGGTCAACCTGGTCACTCTGTGCATATTCAGAAGACAGAGCATATTAATCTAAAAAAAACTTTAAGGTTTAAGAGCCTTTTATTGTAACAGAAATTATCCCATACCCCTCTTCCCTTTGTGCCCTGGGGCTTGAGGCTGAACCTGTGGACTTGCACATCACCAAACCTACAAGATGCTGATAAGGAATACAAAGCTGCCTGTGACAAGGCAGGACACAGGATGAGAGCAGTGTCCCCAGAGAGGTGCCCTGCACGCTCTGCATCTGGCACAGCCCCGCCCCAGCACAGCATCCTCCTGCCAAAAGGTAGGGCAAAGCCATTTGTGTAGAGGTGGAGAGAGCATGCAGGGATTGTATTTCTGCATTTACTAAAGTAGCTGAAACCTGGCACCATCCCCCGAAATGGACCAGGACTGGTCATCATGACTACTGTTTCTAATTCCCTTAAAAAAAAATAAAAAAAAAAATAAAAAAAGGGTTTCTGTCCATCTCCAAGCATAAAAAGCATAAAACAGTTCAAAAAAGGAAAACCAAGGCTAAGTTATGACACCTATGTTTTAAGTAATGTTTGTGTTTTTCTCTCTCACTTGTATATTTAGGATCTTTATGACAAATTTCCAAACAAACTTGAGATAAGCAAGTGACGTGATCTAGCTGGACACAAGTAACAAGATTTCGGAGCTGCGATTTAAAATACTATCTGTGTTTTTTAATAAGGTGACAGATGAATTTAAATCCTGTTTCATTCATCACCTCTTTCTTCTTTCTACACAGCTGAGGGTAAACCCAGCAGAGATAAATGTCTACTGCTTTCCTTCTCAGAACATTTTACTTTGCTGGTATAACAGCCTGGGCGCTGAGCTCATTTGCAAACCCTACCAAATTGGCCATCTTACACTGTGAGTCTGACTTCTGGAAGCTGAATACATGGGGGTCTGAAGTTTTGTTGGCTTGTACCATTGATGACAAGGCAGTAAAACCTGTGAAGGATCCTTTGACTCACAAAAAGCTCATACAGCATGCAATCATACTGATTTCATCTGGAATTGTTCTTGTTGTTTTGGTTCATTTGGTCATTTATTCCCAGCTGAGATGGGAATTCCCTCCTGGATGGTGCCCTGAGAGTAAGAACTCTGTCTTGGATGCAAAGCTTCCTGGTACAGCCCCACATGGCTAATGCTGGCCAAGGTGACGCTGATAATCTTTCTGGGTAGTTTGCTTTCAGCTTCATAGGAGACACTGGAATTTGAAACTATCACCATCAAATCAAGCCAGTAAAGGGTAATAAAGCCGCAAACACCCTTGCTGGCCATGGGCTGGTGTGTCCTGGCTAGCTGGGGGCACCCAGCATAGTGACCTGCAGTGGGTAGAGCTCTGCCTCTAAAACTATTAGAGGTGGGTTTCCATATCTGCACCCCACAGCAGCTCTCCCTGCCAAAGGGGAAATCACAGAACCAGGTTAATTGAGAGATGGCATGAGTGACATAAAGCCTTGGGGGAATTGCAGGGGCTAATTGAAAGAGCTCTGAATTGTGAACACACCTACAATTGATTAAAATGAGCTGTAAAACAAAAGATAGAGGGTTGTCAGAACAAAGCCAACATTAATTCTGGCAGCAATAATTGATTATGGCAGCAAACATTAGACATTCAAATAATGAGTGTCTGTTTGAGCAAATGAAAAGAAATGTGAATATGAGCTCCCCAAAACAATACAGAACTGTTTGGCAACAATAAAAATAATTTTTTATTATCTACCAGTATGGCCCCTTGGCACATTGAGTAAGATCTAAACAGAAATTAAATAAACCACCTTCTGTTGACAGCACACAGACTGCTACTTCTCAAGAAATGAGTGATAACATAACCCTTAGAGATCAATAGAAAGAAGCCAAGAATTTCTAAATGAGTTTTTCACTCCTCCTTAGCAGGAATCAGAAGAAAGATCATAGCAGGTTAATTCTAATATAGCAAACTACTTTTGAGAAACTTGGCATAAGGAACCAAGCCAGAAGGAAAAACATCTAACAGGGAAGACAATTATGTATAAAAATCCAATTATCACAATTAGCTAGTTATACTGATTGGTCTATTACGAAATTTTCAGTGCAGAGCTCTATTTCCAGGGGAGCTGGATGTGAGACTATGTAGGAGTACTGAAAATTATTTCATGGGTTAGATTTTTGTAATGAGGTAAACAACACACAATTACACAGCGTTGCATATTGGGTTATTCTTCTGGGACTAATCTGGCTTTCATGACAGCAGTGGCAGTTTGATCAAACCTTTAAAAGAAAGCACATAGCTGCATTTATACACTTCCTTTCAATTAAGAACAAAACAAACCTTAGTACTAGACCTGAGAAGCAACAATACAAAAATAAATCTGTGATTACAATGCATAATCTTACATCTGGTCATAAAGATCTCTTTTTATTTTAGCTATAATTGCTACTAATTAGCAGAATTCCCTATATCTCTTTCCTGTTCTATTATTTTTTTTGTCTGCAAAGTATCCAAGTTATACAAAAGAATATACTCCTTCTGGTTAAACATTTTTTAAAAGCCTGAAAAACCAGGTTTTTTCAATGGTCCTGTTGCTGTGACCTCAAATAAATCTTCTTGTGCCCCAGAAAGCCAACCTTTCCCCATCTCTTACCCAGGGCAGTACAGAAGAAACAAATGGGAGCTGCTGGACGCTGCGAACTGAGTCTTAAAAAAGAAAATGTACAAGTAAGACATTGTGAATTTACACGCTTCCCAGCACACTGACAATTTACTACCTTTCATTACAGCTGCAATTTCTTGAATACATCCTGCTTGTGTCTTTCCCTCTCTCTTTTGGTTGCTTTGTTCTTTACCTGCAGAGCACAGCTGTGCTGTTTAATGCTCTTCTAATACTGTGGGCAGCTTTCTGCCACCTCCCTTTTCTTTGCCACAGCCACATTATGCTCCACAGAAACCTGCAGTATGTGCCTTTATCAGACTCCCAGCCCTCTGGAGTACCTTGTTGAAGTAGAGAGAGGAGCCAGATGAGATGACCCCACAGCCCTCCTCAGGCTTCACAATCTCTCCCCCAATAACTTCCTGCCACTCTGTCTTCAGGGTATCTGCATTCTCAAAATCAGACATGATGGTTGAAGAGAGGGGATTTTCAGGCTGACATTCAGTGCCCCGAAACCCTGAATCACACCTGGAAGGAAGCATAAGCATAACAAGTTTTAAGGACTTTGACACTAAAAATTAGTTATGGTAGCATGCTGACCTTATGAAATTCAATTTATTATAATAGCAAATATATTTATTATATAATAAATTTATTATAATTAACAAATCATTCTGGGACTGCAGTTTTGTATTGTGGAAACAAGCCAAAATAACTACTGTCTGCTAATGCTGCTTGAATGGTCAGCTCCTCAAAGTGCTTTTGTTTTTCTAATGTTTAGTCCAAAAATAAGAACAACAGCCAAGAAAAGGGAAGTATGGAAAACAGTAGGGTACATGAAGATCAGGAGAGCATTGTTAAGAGGGACTGACAAATGCTTCATACCTGCAAACACCGTGGTCACACCAGCCATGCCCACTGCACATGTTGGGACACTGCTGGCCGATGTAGATGTTGTCCAAGGCCCACTCATCCTGGGCTGTGTAGTAGCACTGACTCCAGCGGAAACGTGTGGCACTGGACCTTAAAATCAACAACAATGCATTCATTTTCGATTCCTTACAGAATGGCAGGAAAAGAGGTAAAATGTAACAAAAAAAAAAAAAGTGAAGTTAGTATCCCAATCACAGCCTAGGCTGCAAAAGCTGGACCAGTCAAAGACAGATTCTTGCAAATTAACTTTCTAGATGATGCCACTCACTGCACAGGGCTATATAATGGACTTTCCAGTGATTGATGACTGATGACAGTTATATTTCTGAGGAAAAGCACATTGCTTTTGGGGGTTTTGAGCATTATTTTAAAGCAAGCCTAGATATGAATATTACTGGATTTTTATTGTGTTATAGTTGCATAATTGGAAAGGTGAATCTAGGGCATGACTTTGTTTTTTATGTTTTTGGTCACAGTTAACAGGTCATAAACTGTCCTGACATTTATTATGTAAAAAATTATTAAAGTTCTTGAGTGTAAGTGAATACCAACTATTTCCATTCAACAATAGTTGACTCTTTTTCTTGTATGTAATTTTTTTTTTGTCAGGATGATTCTAAACTAGATCATGCTCACATATCACTAGTGACACTGAGAGCACAAGTTTTGACAAAGGTCCTGTTTCATTGCACCTATCTTTTTTCCACACTGCAAACAGCTGGCTCTTGGCCACCAACCCAAAATGTGTAACACCCAAGGTTCATGGTGGGGAATCATCAAATTAAATTCCTTGCCTAACTAAACTCTGGATATTTGTAATATTCTTCAAGCACAAAACTTTGCTTTAGCTTCTCCTTTCTAAATAGTTTTATCTTCAACAGCTTGTTTTTCTTTATAATAGTGAAGTCAGCTAATATTATCCATTAAAAACTCTTCCTGTTGGGCCTTTAGGTGATTGTCCAGTGGAACATTGACATTTTCCATGGGAGTGACTCCTGCTACCCAAACCCAGCCTGACACCCACCACCCTCAAAAACCAAGGCTGGAGAAGAAAGTGAATCACGACAAAAGCAATCTTTGTTATCATCAAGCCTTTTCAAGCTGCCCTGCCAAACTGGGCACTCCAACAGGTCACAGACACTGGCTGGTGGCCACTCCCAAAGGGAGGACACAGAGACTCTCCACTTGTGTCAGAATGAGATTAAGAAAAATGCATTGCGTGTGAAGTGAAACAAAGGTGGGAAATTGCTCATCATGAAGGAGCGAAAGGAGCTGTGCTGGCTGCACAACGGGTCTGGGTAAAAAGGGGTGGTGGTGGCAGTGTGGGCACTGAGGCTGGATTGCACTGTTGTGGAGGGGTAGGACACAGAAAGCATGGGACAGGCCTATGTCTGGCCAAGGGCTGGCTGGGAGTGCTGAGGATGAGAAGCAGGTGGTTCCTATTAGAAGCTTCTTTTCTAGCTTGTTTCTGAGCCATATGGTTACTTAATGATGGCACAGGATATAATGCTGTTACTCTACTTTGAGATACAAAGCCCTTTCCCCACCCCCAATAATATATGTAGAATAAGACTTATTAAAATGAATATTGTAAAGGTGGCTGAGCCACCTGCTCACACGTATGGAAGTGAAAAAACGAATACAGCGGGCCTGTGCATCTGAAGTGGACAGAGTGTCAGAGCAATTAGCCACTCTGGCACATATGAGAAGTTTGGTACATGTGTGGATAAATTTTTAAAATATCAGTTTGGAATTTCTTTAAAAAACAAGTGAAGCTGCCCAAGGGCTTTATTTTTAATTGAAACGACCCTTGTTGCCTGTTTTAAGTATCTGTTTGATATTGCAAATACTGTGAGCATTTTTACAGCACTCAGAGTTAATCTGCAGGGGCAAATCTGCTGATTAAATAGTCCCTCAGGATATAATGTATTGATGGGTTACATTACAAGAGCTATGAATTATCCATTAAAAGTGTACAATGCCAGTAATCAGCACACGAAGGACTTCCTAAGCTTGTGTAGGCACAATGGGCAGTCAATATTGACTGCAATTATTTACTATTTATTTTTGGAGTGCTCTGAAGTCAGCACATCACTTTGGTGCTGAGGTTCATGTTCGCATCAATGGCACCACAGAGAGCCCTCACAGAGGCTGTAGGCTCTGGAAAGAGCTGTAATGACTGGTGTTAACTCTAATGTGTGCTGGGGAAAATGACAATACTGAAACCAGAGAATGGTGTTAGAGCAGGCAAACACTCCCCCTGTGAAATCACAGCACAGTAAAGCTATCATGTTATTTTCCCAGGTAACAGGAGGAAGACCACTGTGTTTGGGCATCTCTGTTTTTCATCAGGGAGGGTGTATGGGTGTAGTTGGTGTATGAGACCCTGCAGCCCCAGGGTATTCACAGCAAACTGGGGGAGATTTACAGTGATACAGAGGCAATTTTTCATGCCATGGAAGTCTCATGGTGCCCAACAAGTGGTGGTGCCCCCCAAAGAGAGCTTGGTGCGGCATTGGTGGCGTTGCCTCGGCCGCTCGCTGGCTGCTGGCAGGCGCAAATGACCCTGAAGGGTGGCTGTGCAGGGCTGGTCCTGGGCACAGGGCTCACACCTGACCTACACTAGCAGTGGGGAGAGCCCAGGCCTGAGCAGTGACAGAGGACACCTCTGTGCCCAGGGGAGCAGCACACCTGAGCCCCAGCTGAGGAGATCCCTGTGCAGCTCTGCTTTGGGGCTGTTGCCAGGGCTGGGCGTGCACCGCAAGGCACAGAGCTGCACCGGAGCTGACAGCCCTTTGCTGGGGATCCTGTGGGTTTCACCTGACCAAAATGTTTCCCTGGAGAGCCTCATGGTCCCATTCCTGCTGCAGGGGACTGCCACCCTGCCGGGCACAGAGCACCATCTGCCTCCTCGCGTTCCGGATGTTGGCTGCATGTCAAGATAAGGGTGCTCTCAGCTCCTTAGCTGAGTACTGGGTACTTAGAAGTGCCCAGACGAATGCAGCGATTGCAGGAGGTTTGTTTCCCTCATTTGAGGGGAGGGGGGGAAAGAAGGAGGCTCATTACCACATGGAGATGAACATGTGGCCCAAATGGAGGCGTGTACAGCAGCTGGAGGCTGGGGACAGTCCCCAGGGAGCCACATCCCAGCAGGTAGGATTTAGTTTATCTGCAGACGGACAGCCCTGCCCTGGGGACAGCACAGCCCTGCCCTGGGACAGCACAGCCCTGCCTTGGGGGACAGCACAGCCCTGCCTTGGGGACAGCACAGCCCTGCCTTGGGGACAGCACAGCTCTGCCTTGGGGGACAGCACAGCTCTGCCATGGGGACAGCACAGCCCTGCCCTGGGGACAGCACAGCTCTGACATGGGGACAGCACAGCCCTGCCTTGGGGACAGCACAGCTCTGCCTTGGGGGACAGCACAGCCCTGCCATGGGGACAGCACAGCTCTGCCTTGGGGGACAGCACAGCTCTGCCATGGGGACAGCACAGCTCTGCCTTGGGGGACAGCACAGCCCTGCCTTGGGGACAGCACAGCTCTGACATGGGGACAGCACAGCCCTGCCCTGGGGACAGCACAGCTCTGCCCTGGGGACAGCACAGCCCTGCCTTGGGGACAGCACAGCTCTGACATGGGGACAGCACAGCTCTGCCCTGGCGACACCTTTGCCACCACGGGAATCCCTTTGCCCCAAGCCATAGGGGACAAGGGGCTGCCCTCACTGCCCCACCCAGGCTGCTGCCAGGGGTCCTGTGGGAAGCAGTGCCACTGTCACAGGCTGTGGGCAGGCAAAACTCTATGCATTCAGATTCCTCCCTGGGTGAGGGATAATGTGTGTGAGGCTGAATTGACAATTGCAAAAGCAATGCTGCTGAAAAAGCAGTCCTGCTTCTGTTTTTGAAAGCTTTCCAAGGCTGCTCTGCATCTCAAGGTAACAACAGTTTAAGAGGATTATGCTGTTAAAAATGGTAATCAACCATTTAAAAAAGCCATGTTAATTAAGAAAAGAGAATAAGGAGATGAGTGTCAGCTGCATTCTCAGTGATAAAACATTGGTTTTCTGGACAGTCACCATTTGGACATTATTGAAATGGGAAGTGCAGCACTGAGGAGCTATGAAAGAAGAATAAACTTCCCTAGTTCTTCATAGCTTCTCCTTTTTTTTTTATTTTTTTTTTTTTTTTAATGCTAGTGGAAAGTAATCTGTCTCTCTAATGACATTATATCTAAGTCAGGTTGATGTCAAATAAAAGTCATTTTTGTTGTGTGACATTTTACATAAGCATAAGGAAATCATGTCCCAGAAGTACTGCGAGTGAAATGATGTTCTGTTATAAAATTTTTCTGATATGCGAGTTAAAATAAAATCATTGCCTTCCCTCCTGATATTAAAAGCCTTAATGATCTAATGCAAATTTGTGGCTGATAAAATTATATTTGCTACCTTCTGAGTTACCATAATTACATTTACCCAATTATCCTGAAGCTCTCATTCAGTCATTAGGTGTTGATTTGTTTATGAAGTCAGCAACTGACAGCTGCTTGTATCTCATTAAAGCCTGTTCATATGTAAATGCCTTGCATAAAACTGAAATTAATTTTCATCAGTGTTAGAAATGTTCAGTTCAAGTACAATACAATTTCAGCAAGCAGGTGCTTACATTTCATTTCTTCAATACAAGTCTCATTCTTGCAGCAGATTTTCTACCATCCCAAACCTCACATAACAGGGGGACTTTGTAAACTCATGCTTGCTAGATGCAGAACATCTACAGATCTGCAGAAATACCAGCACACCCAGGAAGTTTTACAAGAGAAATAGGTGCTGTTATGAACAATTTTCCAGCTGCCTGAGCACAGTGCAGCAGCCTGACACCACCCACACACCCAAGGTGCAACCCTCAGCTGAGAGCTGTGCATCCAGGGATAAAAGCTCCAGCAACCACAGCAGGGCTGCGCAGGGGTGTGAGGGCATGCCGAGGCCAGCAAGGGCCAGAACAAGGCTAATGAGACATTCCCAAGTCCTCGCTCAGGTGGTTTGTCTCCCTGGCTCTGAATTTGGCAGGCTTTGTCTTGTGCACTTGAAACAGAAGGAAGGTCCAGAGATCTCTCCCCCTCACCCCAGTTTTGGGAAGGCAGACCTGGCTCTCTGCCTTTGCACTGTTCTTCCTGGCCATCACTAAGGTTTTGCCTCTGCGTGGTGGATGCAGGTGGGGAAGGGATAGGAGAAGGAGGGAGAGAGAAGCCGTGCAGAACACACTCACTGCCAGCCCCTGGAACAGCGCTCTCTGTGTGGCTGGGCTGGCGGCGGAGAGCTGCACGCCAAATTGTCACCAATAGTGCCCAGGCTTTGGAAACACAGAAACTTGATCTCTGATCACAAACCTGCTCTAAAAACCTGTGAAAAATCCCCTTCCAATCTCAACCCAAGGATGCTGTTGAGCCCTTAGCCTGCTCCTAGCCAGTGGAAAGGAGCATTAGAAAGAGGGAAATCAGTGAGAGACAGATGCGTGTGGTGTGCTGGATTGCGTTTGGTTGGGAACACGCAGCCAGCCTTCCTCTTCACCCTGATAACACAACGTAGAAAATGTGTTCTATGAAGAGCAAAGAGATTTTCTGTGGTAATTTGTAACTTAATTACAAACAAAACTCTGCTAACAGATAGGAATCCCTTCAGATACCAGAGTGTGAAATATTTATGATTTGTGCACAGCATAGAACAGGAACCCGGCTATTACTTTATCATAATTTCTCCCTACAGTCTCCTAAATTAAAATGGAATTATATGCTTCTGTCACCTCATATGCAGAGGAAAATTAGTAGTAGATCCTAAAGAAAAAGAGGGCCACAACACTGGTATCTTCATCAAATACACAGTGTATAATAACTTTGAGTACAGTAAATATTTTATAAATTAGGAATAACAGCCTACTTTAGGTTGCAACCCACAAAGTTGTAGATGCTTTTTAAACTCCTAAGTGCCCAAGATTTTGCAGATGGTGGAACATAATGGCATGTAAGATTTAGTGCATTTATAATCTAACTACAAAGCAGTTACTTGTGGACTTATTTGCACCATTTGGAATTATCTGATATGATATGTTCTAAGGATTCAATATTTGCCTTTGATGTTTTGCCTAGAAATAGGAGATTCTGAATATTGGCAGTGCTGTAAAAAGGGCCAGTGTGTTGAAAGAAGGTATCATTGTGGTGTGATTGATGGAAATAGGCTGTGCTGAGGCCATGCAGAGTGCAAAAAAATGATGATGAAAGATGGGGAAATACAATGATGACTTAATCTGAGCAAGCTCTCATTGCAATTGCTGTGATGGATTCAGGTCAAACATAATCAAAATGTAACTCTAATTGTGGTAATTAAATTCTCAAATGAAGGATGCCCTGAAGATTTTTGGGATTTATGACAACTTTTTATTTGTATGTTATAATAAAGATTTAAAAATAAACAATGACAGAAACAATTTAGTTAATAAATACAAATTTTAGGGGAGGAAAATCAAGTTTGATTACAACAAGATGAATAGGCTTTCTGTTAATTTTTGTTTCTCTTTTTTTTGCAGGAGAGAATGTTATTTTTTAAGACATGCTATAAAAAGAAATAAGACTTAAAAAATTCCCAGAAATGAATCATTAGTTATTGTTTATACAAGGCTTTGGTCTGAAGATAAAAACAATAAGGAATGTGCAAAATAAAAATTAACAATCCAAATAAAGCCTTCCTTCAATAGGGCATTTATAGACAAGTGCCACTATTTTTGAAAAGTATGAACTTTATTAGGCAAGTCAGAGTATGTATTAAAAACAATCCTAAACAATAGTTTCTGTTGACTTCACCAACATTTCATTTTCTAATTATGTAAGGAATGCATTTTCTGGGAAATACCTGGGTCTGGATCAGCCCTGGTACCCCACCTATTGGCTTGAGTATGACCTGCAGAGGACTAGATCTTTGTCACAGCAATTGCTGTGATAAATTGTCTGCACAACACCCCCCTCGCCTGCTCCCCCTCGCCCCCCAAAATAATTTAAAGATAGGACATAAATGCTTACCAAGTCTTCTGTGGTAGAAGAACGGTTATTCTCCTCCACTGAGTGAATTCACTGGAGTGGTAAATACTTGCTGATGTAAACTCCTGACAGCTTGGCATACTGGGAAGACATTCCTTAAAATAAAACATTTAAAAATCAGATTTAATGTTAAGGAATAATTGGGAACAGATACAAGGTCAAACATTCACAGAACCAGGAGCTTGTCTGGGTTCAGATGTTGGAGTGAAAGACCCAGAAGAGAAAAATCCTGGCATGATGTAGAGAAATTTCTCTGTAAACTAGTAGTACAAGTGAGGATGGAAGAAAGCCATATGAATCTATTTAATGAGTTTAGCATTCATGACTGGTAATGTTTTGCTTTCCTCCACGAGGAATGTCTATCTCTTTGTTTTTTACTATCTTCACCCCACCATGGACTATGAAGAAAGGCTACAAGATCCATATGAAATAAGTCTATGGAAGTGACCTCCAGACTATCATAAAGGCCATTTTAGAAACCTACTTGTGTGGCTTTGCCTGTGCATGCTGGCTGGCCCCACACCCTCCACCTGCAATGGGGAGCAGCAGTAGGAACAAACAGAGCCACACCAGAGGGCCCAACCACAGCCTACTAAAGTTGTGTCCATAGGCCCTTCCCAAGCTCTGCAGCTGTGTTAGCTTTGACACCTACAGCAAGAGGTGTAAATTCTTCCCTACTGCTTCTAGGACTATTTCTGCATTTAGTTCAGATTCCTGTTGAGGTCTGTTTCCCAAATTCTATCTCTTTTTTTTTGATTCAGAAAATATGATCATTGTCACATCTTTTTAATACTAAATATCAATGAAGTCCATTATTCCAGAGTCTTACTGTTTTCTGTGTTACTTCATTTTTTGCAATATTCCACTAATTTAATTATATTTTTCCAGAACAGCACCCAAGAAATTGCCCTATGAGGTATTAATAAAGTGCTTGGAAGTTACTACCAACCTGCATGATCCTCTTCTAGCTACCAATCCAGAGTCCCTTCTGCCCCTTCCTGCACAGCTTCTCCTGACCATCCCCACATGCCCAAGAGTATTTTGCTGGTCACTGCTGTGCTCACCCCCAAGAAGGCAAGAGAACAGACACCTGCTCATGCAAACAGCCGACTTTAACTGTTCTGAAACTGATAATAAAGCAGTGACTCTACAGAAGTTATGGCAATTAAGAATATTCATTCTTATACAATTATACAGTAATAGTTATGAATTAAATATGAAGAAAGGGAGAATATATTATTTTACAGAGAAATTTATAGCTCAAATATCTTAGAGTATTAAATGAAGATCTGAGACCTTGTTTTGTTTTTTTAGTAGGTTTTCTAAAGGCTTAGTTCCCTATCTAGCAATTTTCAAACATTTTTTCTTGATTCATCTCCCCTAAATGATTGCAGAAAACAGGATCTGATCAGTGCTCGCAAAGCAAACAAAATTTTCAAACATTTTAATTAATTAGTGTTTTGTTTATTTGCCAGATTATGTCCTTGAAATATACTACAAATACTCTTTTATCACAGCAACATGGGTGGTGTGAGAAAAATAATTTGGCTGCATGTTCTCTCTGAACTCAGCCCTACTGAGCAAGGAAAGGAGCACTGAAATCTGAAGGCAACGTATCTTCCACTGATGGCAAGCACAAACCCCAAACACCCACTGCTAGGAACTATTCTTGGACACCATGATGATGCCTGCTAGGTATAAAATACATGAACAGTGTTTGAAATAAATGACTTATAGCTTTCCTCTGGATTCTGTTTAAGGTAAGAAATCATTATTTGGATTTCCAGAGTTTAAAAATTCATTTATTGCCATTTCTTTATTATGCCCACCAAAGTAAATGTGGCAAAACACAACATGGCAAGGGTAACCAGCAAAGCTTTGATTGCTCATAGAAGGTTTGGAACTTGACACAGAAATCCTTTGGTGAGCCTGCAGAGCAGGCAGTGAAAAGGCCGTAGGACAAGTTCCCTGACACCTGTGAACCTGCTCAGAGGCAGCCAGAGGACCTTGGTGAGCTCACCCGAGGCCAGGGAAAGTCCAGCTTTCAATCTAAGAGGGAAAATAAGAGCATGAACTATGGCCAAATGTGCTGCTCACATTTGTGCTGAGGCAGCACTGAGCCACCTGGGGGAAGAGCAGCCAACGCTGCTATTTGCACTTGGAGCAGAGCAGGGGAAACAGCCGGTCATTACAGCCCTGGACTGTGTTTGAACCAGGGGTGGGAGATGAAAGGCTCTACATTACAATCCCCTGAAGGAATGTGCTTTCCATTTACGAAATGGCTGCGCACAAGGGCAGAAAGAATTTCTATCCATTTAAATTCCAGGAAACAGTAGATGCATTTTGCTTAAAAAAAACAAAGCAATAGCACAGGAAAGATCTCAGCCATTGCCCTGTAGCTCTAACTGTGGGCCAGTTTTTTTCCCAGCATTGGTGCATTCCTGTCACAATTTTGTATTTCAGGCTTTCAGATACCTTTCTTCCAAATATTACGAGGAACAGTCTAAATACCTCTATTAGTAATTTTGACTGATTACAACTGAGCATTTATTTATTGGAAGGTGAAAAAGGAAACTGTCTTTGTTCAATGCCAAAAGTGTACTTCAGACTATCTTTATAAAAAGCAGAGTTTATGGAAGACAAAGGACCTCACCTCCTGAACAAGATGCCATGTGAGGCCATGGTTGGTGGAGTACTCCAGTTTCACCTGGTTGTCCATATGAGGGGTAAAGACCTGACCACAACCCATCACCAAGTTGAACTGGATCATATATGAAGCTCCAATCTGCATAGACTGGGTCTCCACGTAGCGCATGCTAGAGGCTAGCTTTGAATCTCCTGTGAAACTGAGAGATGTGAGGAAAAAATCAGGATGGTTCCCCAAAATAATTCGAAAAGAACATAATGAATGGTTCTGGGTTAAATACAGTGTTCTGTAGATTGGCATGTGGGATGAGACCATGCACAGGAGAATCTTTTTGCTGGTACTTCTGTAAATTACCAGGACAGCCTTGATGTATCCCCCAGAATGTGAAACACTGAATTATTCTGTTAGTTCTTACTATATGCTCTTTGTATTAAGGATCAAGCTAGGATCTAGCAAAGGGCAACATAAGGAAAAAACAACATAAATAAAGTTCATTCCTCTTGAGTGTCCATTGCCTAAGGTCATGCCACAGTCAGCAGTAATTTCATTCCAATACTGGATAGTTAAGATACTCTAAATCTAGTTTAAAATACTCTTATTACATAGACAGTTCATTTCATTGTTTTTCAAGTGATCCTATATGTAATTCATTCACTGACTCATAATTATATGTTTCAGAATTAATCTTCTATCCTTGGCTTCTTTTCTGTAGGATGTACTGATATAAGAGTTATATTTTCCAGTGGATTGGAGAACAATAGTAATGTTTGGAACACACATATACACATATGTGTTGCAAGGTACCCAGTTATCACATATATATTAATACAACCTGTAGTCTGAAATTCCAAGGTTACTTCACTTCAAATGCAGGTTTTTAGCCTATACACTATTCAAAATAAAAAGGAAACAACCAAATTCAAAACCTCAACTGTAACAGAGGCATAAGGAGGAAGTAATAACAACTTAAATTTGAATCCTGTTCACAAGCCTTCAAAACAGTATTTTAATGAAAGTTCACAAAGCATGAAAATTGCCTCCCTCTCTTCATTTGCGATGTTTACTTAGTGTCTTCAGAAGTACTGTAGTCCTTTCAGCTTCAATATTTTCTAAGACTATTCTCAAATGCGAACAATTTAGAAATGGGATTGGCTCCTTTTAAAGAAAATCACTGCAAATCATCATGAAAAAAAGATACATTCAATACAGTGGTGATGAAGAGAATAATCTTGTTCAAGGTTGCTCTTATGATTGAATAAGCTACCATTTATTATCTTAAGTAAGAAATCATAATCTTTAAATACAATACAGTAAAACATGTTAGCTTCTACTCCTGTAAAATTCAAGGTCACAACACAGTGAGTGGGAGGACAAGGAATACAAGCCAGTGTCACTTAGGACTCTTCTAAATTAATTCACTGACCTACATTCTTTTCTATAGAGTCCTTTCCAGAGAGCATTTAAGCCATAAATGTCAGCATCCTGCCTTAAAGCTTTAGGAGAAATTACTGAAAGCTGACATTAATTTTGTCATTATCAAATTTCTATTACTTGACATAAGTTAAGATCCAGCTTTCTACTCTCTGAGCTTACTTTTTGTGACTTGATTTCCTAAAGGATGATCCAGCTCTTGACATTCTATGAAATTTTTCACTTTGTCCTGTTGCTCAGCAGCCCAAAATGACTGTGGATGGACACTCGTTCACTGCAAGGGCACAAGGGCACTGTCATGGACAACTGGCAGTACAAGGCAGTAACCTGTTGTGGGAAACTGAACTGTTTGCCCTTCCAGTTGGTTTTGTCAGTGTTTTTCTTCTCAATAGGAATGATAATTTTAAGTTGAGCAGAGAATATAATGTACACTCATCAGCAGGCCAGCTGGCAAGCTATGGTTTGTGGCTTTGTGGTTAGATCTAAATGCATCTCAGAAGAACTTGACTGGATAATGTCTGAATTTATTTTCCTTCTAAACTTTATCTTGTATTTTATAAAATGACAAATATCTGGAAATTTAAAAGCTAAAGCTAAAAGTTTGATCTGACATGGGCTGAAGCCCTACTGGGAAATCTGTGCCAATACAACCAGGCTCTTCAGTTCTCAGTCAAACACGTGCAGTGTAATCAGCTGAAAGTTATGTGTAGCACTGCTTTGGAAGAGGATTTGGCATTGCACACAAAAACCTGGGCATAGCAGCACATCACAGTTACCTAAAGCTTATCTGAACAGAATAAAGGAATTGAAACTCAAGAATTTGACGAAACATCTGCCCAGAAGCTGTCTTCCCAAAATAATAGAAGACAAGTAAAGGACTTGTAGTGAAAAAAGGGGCAAAGAATTAAATGTTACATTTTGCTCTTGTCTTCACAAAAAATCCCTTTACTCAATACTACTAATTAAAATGAGGAAAAAAAAAAAGGTTTACACTCTAATGTTTTCTTTCTGGTACTATTCAGGTCATGATTAAAATATTTTAAATTTAATATTAATTTTAATTTAATAGCTTAGCCACTGGATATTGTACACATTATATTAAGTAAGTATATTAAGTAAGTTAAAAAGTCAAATCAGCTCTTTAAAATGCGTATTAAAGAAATGTGAAAAAGGAGGCTAGTGCTGACATGCAGACAATATGTGATGCTCTATAAGAAGTTCTTTGGAGGGAAGGAAATCACATTACAGGTATGCAAAGTCCCTTATCATCTACATTTTGCCTCCAGCTGAACACAAGTAAGATTAAAGTTGTGGGTCCACCTTACTTGTCACTTCTTTGCTCTCCGGATCTCTCATGTACGTGGTTAGGGGTATGCTCTTTTGCTGGAATAGCAAATGTTTTCTTTGTTCTGGCAGCCACACAGCTGGAATACCTTTCTGGATTTTGTGAAAGATGAAGTAATGTCCCTGGCGTAACAATAATTAACTAAAAAATCTTCAGAAATGAGAATGCAGAGGCTTCACTTTTGTATAAATTTGTTGCTGTGAGTGGGTTTCTGGCACGTGTATAATTAGACCAGCGGAGGCAGGAACACAATACCCATAGGTGCCCTCAGAACAATCACTCTCCCTCCAAGCACTGCCAGCTAATTGGTACTTCTGGGAATGGTATCACAGTCAATGTCAGCCCAACCTGCATTGCTCCAAACTGCTCTGAGACCCCCAGAGTTACCATATTTTCAAGCTTTTTACTTTTAGGAATACTGAAAAGCCACATGGATACAGCTTGTTTTGTAAAGCTGCATTGACTGAAAATATTGACATAATGGCCCAACGCTCGCACCAGACACAGCTTTGCTTCCATCAAAAGCAGGGGATGTTTGTGCCTTTTTGCATTGCATCATACCTACTTTGCTACATAATTCCTAAATGTATTAACATCATTAATATAATCAAGTTGATTACCTGAAAGAAACTTTCTGCATGTTACACAGAGTAACAATTACTCTAAACAACAAAACATTTAAGACACTGGTAAACTAGCAAGCTGATGTAGGACCACTGTATTGCTCCATAAAGATAGCTCATGGCAAGGCAGGTTTACAGCCTTCCCCCTGGCTTCAACAGGGACAGTGAGACACTCTATCTTTTGCTACACTGAGTTGAATAGTAATGATCTATACATATATAAACATATATAAACATATATAAACATTTATATATACATATACTTATATATATATGCATACATAAATATAAATATAAATATAAATATAAATATAAATATAAATATAAATATAAATATAAATATAAATATAAATATAAATATAAATGTAAATATAAATATAAATAAATATGAAGTGTTAAGCATCCTTATCAATATTTAAATGAATTTCAGCAAGTGGATGTATATAGCCTGTAATACCGTAGAGGTATTTGGGTCAAAACTTTTGCCTGAATATGAGCATTTTGGAGAAGTGATGAATTAATGTAGATCATCAAACACTTCATTTTAAAGTTTTCCATTGTCCTTTCAGTACAGTCAATACACTTGATGTAATAAACTTAAGGATCCATTCTGAAACCAAATGATGATGATGACAATCAAATAAAATTACTTTTCAGACATAGACCATGAAAATACCCAAAAAATCACTTTTGATAGAAATACATGTTTATCAACAAACTTTTTTTTTTTTGTTTTTTAATAAAGCCAGGTACAGAAAAGAATAGCCTGCCTCCTAAAAAAAAAAGAAAATTAAAAATCCCCTCCTCAGGTTTTTCCAGTTCTAAGGATAAATGTTTCAGATTTACAGGTTCTAAAGCAGAAGTGGAGGCCTAACAGACAATTAAAAGCAATTTGGTGAAAATGGGCCCGGGGATGACACCCTCTAAAATGATTAATAGTGTATTATTTCCCATAGTTGTACTAATGAAAAAGCTGTTGTCAGACTGTTCTCAGGAGGATGGTGTCAGTGCTACTGCAAGATCTGGTCACGAGTTAGAAAGTCGTGAGTTAGAAAATGAGAACCAAATGGACTCACAGCTGGGAAAACCCAACAATAATTAATTTAACTAGCAACCATTTGTACAGACTTTGTGTAAGGTTAAAAATTTCCCCTGAGAGAAGCAAGGTCAATGAAGGATAGAGTTCATGTTTTCCAGTGATAATGAAAAATACTTAGACATAAATAGTGAGGAAGGCTTTGATTCTTTATTTGATGCATGGAAAGTTCCATGTTTCTACTATGACTGAACACTACAAATCCAAGTCCATCTCCATATGGAATGGAGAATTTAGCTTAGCATTTATTATTTTGATTCTGATTTAGAGTAATGGGAGGAAAAGAGAAGAACCTCTGCTATCTTATCTGCCCTCCTCCCCATTATAAACTGGTCTTAAAAGTACAGAAGGAAAATAGTGTCATTAAAAGGCTTTCATTCCAGATCTTTGATGAGGAAGATGCAAACAGTTTGAGCCCTAACATGTTGTTTCATTTTAATGAGCAGAGAGTGCCTTCCTTGTCCTTATTAAAGTGGTTAATGGTGCTTCTACTGCCTCATTATCAGTGCTAGGACACATTTGGTGTTGTTCCTACTGCTAAGCCAACTCCTTTTAGTTTGACAGATGATCAGAAAGTCAAATCAGATTGCTCAGAGACACTTGTTAATAAAATTCCAACAGTGTTTCTCTGAGTGTCCATGGGGACTCTAAAATTATTTTATTTTCTTCAGGTTTTCTATAATTACTGTGATTGTACTTTCTCCAAAGAAATATATCTATGCCAATTAAAACTATACTGGGTTTACAGGTTGATCAGACTAGCATGCAACTGTTATTTGGTTTTAATCAAAACACACAGATTAAATTGAGCTCCCCTTGTATTAATTCCAAATGTTACACTCAAGTGCTCCAGATTTTTTTTTATGAAGCATGTTAATGTTTTAGTAAAAAGAGCTTATTTTTATGCAATCCTAACATTTTTTCCCTTGTTTTGCTTCTTTTGCCTTTATTTCCTTTGAGAGGTGTGAAGTTTTCTTGCTTTTGTTTCTAAATACACAGCACATTTGAGGCCTCATTGCAATATGTTATGATGCTGATCACAGTGCAAATGCCTAAGTGTATGTAATACCAGACAAAGCAACTACAAATGGATAATGTCATTCTGCCTATATTCTGCTGCCTTTACTTTCTGGATTACAATATAATGGCTATGTACACAGATCTCAGCATCACTTACAAAATATTCAGAATCTGTACTTAAGAACTTATTTCATTACCTGCATACCCATATTATCCTGCCTGGATTTTAAGTGAAGATTATGGAACATTTCTGAATTTTTTTTTCAATTAGGATATTCTTTAAATATTTCATGGGAAAAGAGTGCTACATTCAATGTTCCCATCAAACATAAATCTGTGCCACGAAGTGAAAAACATACTACTAATTGCAATGAGATTAGTGACTGTATTTTTGTCCACAATGACAAAATAAAAAAAATGACAAAAAAGTGATCACATTATTATTCTAAATAGCTGCCAGATAAATGCATTTCCAGGAGTCACTTGATCATTAGAAGGATGAATAGACGAGAAAAACAGAAGCAGAACAGAAAAGAATACATGTTTCTCACCAGAGAGTCCAGTCATGCCCACAGTAGGGCTGAACATTTCCCAGGTAGAATCCTAGAGACTGTGTGACTTCAACCAGGTTGGTGAAGTCGAGACTGATGCTGTTGAAAAGCACAGAGGTCATGATGATTTCATCGATTGCCCACACATCTTCACCTTGAGAAGAGTGATATGGCTGCCACCATCTGAACTGAATGCCAACCTGCCTTGCATCTTCAGGCAGCTCCACTGAAATTATTCTGGAGAACAAAACAAAGTTATTATTGCCAGTTTTTGCAATAATTTTGTAATAATTCCGTGGGGATGTATTTTACGGTAATTTTTCCTGCCTGACCTAAAAATCATGGAGTAAATGCAGCCCACAAATACTGTAGCATCTGCTGGTATAGCTCTTAACAGGGACAGGGGAATTGTTAGTTCTCTGGACAATCAATTAATTTACTGCAAACTAGTCATGTGCAAAAGCCACCAGAAAGAGTTTCTACCAAATCTGCAGGTTTTGCTTCCACTGTGGAGTTCTCAGTAAATTTAAAGGTGTAAATTAAGAAAGGAATGATGAGCTGACAAGGATTTAAGAATTCCAATTTCCCTTTGTCAGACTCAGTGGGTTCTATCCTGATCAAAAGATACACATCTTGTAACAATCTGCACTATTTCCTGCATAGAATTGACATCATTCTAATGGTGCTCTTGTCCTAGAAGAACCCACCCCTGTAAATTGCCACAATAAGATGGGAAAAGTTCATCTTGTCAGACAGTGTGATTATGTGTAGTCTTTTTTGGCAGACACTCCTTTTTTATAGCTGCATAGAGATGCAACTGGAGGTGAGTCCCAGGTGCTTCTGGTATGCAAGGCCACCTGATTTGTCGTGGCAGCTATGTCAACACACCTAGAATTGACAAACTGCAAAGAAAATTAAGAGTAATATCTAATTTCCAGGAGCAATTTTCATACACTGCAGGAGGGAGTATGCATTAATTGCCACAGCAATGACACTTTCTTGAGAGCTCCATAAATCACTAAGACCATGGTACCCCACACAGCCATGTCAATTGTGAGACAGACTGGCAACAGGGACATTTGTCTCCATTGAGGTACAATTACTTGCTGGCTAAAGGGTTTTCAGCAAGCTCATCAAGTAGATGATATTTTTCTTTCTCTCTTAGAAGAAATGTGGATAAAATGATAAATCAGGTAAACTGGAAGCAACTTTTTATATTCTAGCACTAAGTTTTTGTCAGACTCAAGGCTTTCTAAGCTGCCTATTGTACTGTTTTGTTCTCTGCATATGAAAGAGTCTTGCACCTGTGGCACTCTTAGTGCAAAAAACACACTCTTAAAAATGCCTTGCTACAACATCCTTGTGGAGAGTAGATTTATAATACTGTTGTTTAGTGTCACATTCATTTTAAAGAAGAATAAATAAATCCATTAACCAGAAAAAATTCAAATAGCTTGGCTAAACAGGTGGGAAGCACTCAAAAAGTCCTGCCTTGCTTTTCTAGGAGCTGCTTCCTGCCATGCATTGACTGGAGAGGGAAGTGTGGAGGGACAGCCAGAGGTGATATGGCTGTGTCCCTGTGGCACGGGATAGCACAGTACTCTTTATGAATTGGTAGGTACATTTCTTTTACACTCAAATAAAGATGTTTGAATGACTCTATACTCTTCTAAGAGAAAGACCAAGCCCCACTGCTCTCTGGCACCTGACTAAACCACAAGGGTTTCTTTTCTATCAAGGATTCCCTCATAAGAAGCAACTCTATAACCTTTTGGGTTCATTTTTAAAGGCACAGATGACAAGAAATTGCTACTGATGCCAAAAGGAGCCATGTTTTTTTTCTGCCATGATTCAGGGGTGTGATCCTGAGGAAAACTGGTAGCCTGGCTAGGAGGAGCACTGTATCCAGTGGAAAGCACCTGGCTCTTGTGTGAGCTAATGCTCTGCCATAATCCAGGGCATATTTCTCTGCTGGTGGCTGCCTCTGATGCCTGTATCTTCCCTTTCACTCTTAACCCTCATAAGCTTGCCCACGTGGACACTAATTCTCACAGACAGAAATATACAGAAAATCCTAAATCATGATATACACCACAGACACACATATCAGATGATAAAATATTTAACACATGTTAAAATAAATTCCCCATCCCAGGGGATTAAGCTAACACAATTTAAAAATGTAGGTGTAAACCACCATGTATGGCACATATGTTAGTATGCAGAACCTGACTACACCTCCAGTTGTAACAACTCCTGTCTGGCTTTGATTTGCTGGAGATAGATGGAGAGGGAGGGGGATTCCTGCTAATGACTTTTCTGCTGCAGAGAAGAAAAGTGTTCCTACTTACATTACCAGCCACCATTAAATTTCTTAAAAACCAGCTGGGAGACCTTTGCTCTGATCTCATTCTTTCAAGCTATGCGCATACCTAATATTGAAAAGCCACCGCTGTTCTGCTCAGAAGAAAAATGCAGCTGTCAAATGTTAGCAGATTAAATGCACCTTTTCAGCAGAACATTAAATGTGTAATTATTTTTTGTATGACTGAAGATTAATTAAATTCATGGATACAGACTGATTGCCAAACTTTGCAGCAGTCCATCTATGTTACTAAAAATGCTGATATTTTCAGACAACATTATATGAAAAGGTGAAGCTTTGTTCATAATTATTGCCAGCATTAGTTTCAGGTTTGTATGCATGTCATTTTTCTGTCTACCCAGAGTGGACTGCATATCTATATCTATCTATCTATCTATCTATCTATCTATCTATCTATCTATCTATCTATCCGTCTGTCTGTCTGTCTAGTCTATCATCTCCCATGGCAAAATCTCTCTAACTTGTGTATATTGTACTTTGCTCTGTACCTTGTCAGAACAACAGAAATTGTCTTTCATACCTAACCTCAAAAAGCTAAAAAAGTCTCTGGCACCTATGTTATTTATTACATTTATATCCTAAAATGCACTAAAATCAGTCACCAGAATATGTATTTTCCTTTTAGTTATAAAAATTTCATAGTGCTATATATTAAAAACCTTTAGGGAAATATAATTCCTACAGTTGTAATCTTGAATCTAAGAATTAGAAACAGGGATATATAAAATATATATGTGACTATAATGAAGGCAGGCAAAGGAAATTTTAAAGAAGACTTATAAGTGTTCCAGTCTGTGGCATCTTTTCTTTGGAAACATTTAGAACTTCAAAAAGTAAAGTCTATAATATATTTCTACCAAATACAGTCCTCCTCTCACATTTTTGAGTATTTCCTATAGCTCCAAGGAAATAATTGTAATGTTACAAGGGTCTTTTTTCCATTAGAACATTCTTAATCACACTTTGAATATTGCAATTTTGTACTGAGTTATTGACAAGATGTGGAATTTTTTTTGTTTTTTTTTTTTTTTTTTTTTAAAAAAAGCACTCACCTGAGCTCAATAAATATAAATAATGAAAGTTATGTGAAGCTAAAGTGACTTGCAGGCTATTTACAGTTCCACCCCTGGGGCTGACTAAGATGTTTTCCTTGCATTCAGAAGGGAAGAGGACATAGGGCAACACCCAGGTCAAAGCTACCCTTGGGCAGGAAATGGACCTGCTGGAATGGGTCCAGTGATGCCACTGTCAGTTCTGCCTCTTCTGGGCCCCTTTGCAGAGCATCTCCTTTAATTGGCATTTATTGGCTCTGCTGCAGCACCCCGTGAAGGTGGCTGCTGCCAGGTTTGAGAAGGTTTGCATAGATCCACTCCAGAGTGTTCTGGGCTTTTGCTACAGGCATGCTCATGGGGACTCCTGATTCTGTATTGCTTCACTAAATTTGGTGGATGGTGTCATAAATGCATCAGTAAGGAATACCTTCTCTAAATACAAGAGATACATTCCTCTCTAATCTGACACCAAACATAGGTGCTGCTAGATGAGATGAGCTCTTTGTTCAAGTTCTTTTCGATCTGTGCGAGTCTCAGGCATGGTCACCAGCAGGCTCTCCCAGGGCACCAAGCCCAGCCCAGGCAGAGGCACAGCCATGAAGTCATGCAATTGCCTTGGGAGTGGGAGCAGGTGTAGTTTTTCTGCTGACCTCAGAGCTCCTCACAATCCTGCAGAGATCTCCACAATCAGATTCTGTCTCAGCTGTCCTGTACTGCCTGCAAACTCCTAATCCCAGAGGATGGTGTAGTAAGGGTATCTATGGCTTCAAAGCTACAAATAATTTATGTTAATTTTTCTTTACAAGTGGCTGCTTCCATGGGAAGAGATGTGCCCCTATTTCCCACAAGTACACTCCTATCCCTCATCTTGCACTGCTTCAGCTTGTTCTGTTGTATCACCTGAGACTTGAAGGCCATTAAAGAGATGTGTTCATTTTTATAGGATGACAAAGTGGGAAGTGCCTAGAACAGCTGCAAAATTTTAAAGATAGGTGGTAACTTTCAGCATGCAATAAAAACTCTTCATTCCCTCTTGCACCACGTACTCAGTCTCCACATTGCAGTGACCACCACAACCAGACTAATTGCATGCAAATGTAATATTTGTGCATGTACCTTGGCTCATGGTAGTTGAGATAAGAGTAGTGTTCCAGCAGTTTCCAGGTAATCCCGTTGTCGTAGGAGTAGTGTAGCAGCACTCCTTCTCCAGGCTGGTCGGGTGCTTTGCAGGTGCTCAGCACCGACTTGCTGCCCAGACGCAGTGTGAACTGCAGAAACCTGCACCAGAATTACACAAATATTTGCAGGGTATAATTTTCACTGTGGGTTTTTTCTTATTGGGTTTTGTTTGTTTGTTTGTTTGTTGGTTTTGGTTTTGTTTTTCCCCTAACCAGGTTGTTGTCAGATCTTTGCAATTTAGGCAAATTTTGATAAATATCGGTTATGGGGTTTTATACATGTGATTTGTTTTTATTGTTGAGTAATACATTGTGGCACATACAGTTAAAAGAATGCCAATCATTACTGCATTTAATTATTTATTAGGCACTGAAGGGGAGGGAGAGATAGTGGATGGATCTAATCAGTTGCCACAAGCTGTCAAATAAACACAACCTTATAAATAATTAATTAGCACTTGGCTTTGACACTCAGGTTTGATATTAACATTTCATATTTTCCATCCAAACCGTACAATAATTTCCCTCCAGTCTGTTTTGGACCCTGTTGTTTAAAAAGAAGGAGGAAAAAAAGGCAAGGCTACAAAGTCACTATTAAAATATGGAACTAGGAGTTTTTTAAAGGCTTTTTTTCCTTGCTAAAACAACAGGTTTAATAATAGACAAGGCTGTAGCTGGAGGGGCTCCCCCATTTCTTTGCTTCACACTACTCTTCCTTCCCTCTCACCTGGACTGGGAGCTGTCCAGGAAGGAGGTGATGAGCTGGCGCCTGCCGTCCTTGTTGAAGACCAGGGCCTTGCCGCTGGCCAGGACCCCGCAGCCGAAGCTGACCTCGGCGCCCCGGATGGAGTAGAAGCTGTGGTAGGAGGAGAGGCGGGAGCTGGCGAAGCTCTCTGAGATGAACATGGGGAAGGTCTGCGACGCTGTCTCACACGCTGGCCCTGAAAAGCCGGGGTCACACCTGTGGGTGAGGAAGGGTGAAAAGCACGGTTGGTGACCCATCTTTGGCTGTGGCCAGTGGTCAGCAAACATGGTGGCTGCAGGTGTTCATGAACTGAGGACACCCACAAAGTCCTTCTCAAATCTGAGGCCCAAGAACCTCTTTGAACATCACTTAGGTAAATCAGGTAAAGCAAATTATTTCTGTTAGCTAGTATTTACTTTTCAACTTAAAAAAAAAATAAGTATTTATGAGCACCCCATGAATCTACACATAACACAGTACAGAAATATTTTTATTAATTTTTGGAACAAAATCCCTGCTGACATAATTATGCTTGTTCTTATGTAAAATCACAAACTTGTTTTTATCTGTAGCATACTGGATGTGGTTACAAGAAATTAATTTACAAAGGAGAATGCCCTGTAGGTCACACTGTTGTTAATACCCAAATGTAGTTACACCAATATTTAGAATGTGCTTACTGGTTTTGAGGAAGTACCTTTTTATTTTTTAGAATGGAACCCTTTTAATAAGCCAGACTATCAGAAAAAAAGTGGAATGCTGGTCTTCTGTCCTTGAGGTATGTTAGATTATGGGATATTAGAACTATTAAAATTGTATTTCTTTCCCAACATTTAATACAAGTGATAAAGTCATAAATCACCTCTATAACCAGTATAAAGTATACATCACTGACATTTCAGTGTGCTCTGTAACAGATTTTAAGATGAACTGGAAGTTAGACACTATACCTGAAGGAAATCATTAAAATACATATTAAGCATGCTGCTGTTTAGAAAGATTGATCTTTAGCTTTCCAGTGAGCTTTATGAATTCTGAGGGTTATGCTGCTTTTATATTTAGTCATCTAAAAGAGTAAGGGCTGAAATGAAAATCACTTCAGCTTTCACACTACCAAGTGAACTCTGTGACAGAAATTGAATATGAGTACTGAATATAACACTTACTTGCAGCCATTTCTAGTACACTGTCCTCGCCCTGAGCAGAATTTGAGGCAAGATGGACCAATATAAACTGCAGAGAAGAGAAATCAATTAAATGGATGGTTATGCTATGTGATATGAAACAGAATATGATGACTACAAGAAAGTGTACAGATCTGATCACACAATTACTGTATTTATCTTAATCCCACTACCTGGAAAAGGCCTATGAAAGGATTGAAGCTTTTGACTGTGTCAAGGATAGTCAGGGATAATTTATTATTTAATGTGTCATGTCCATCTGTGGCTAAAGACACAAGACTGTGGCCACTAGTACTGTTTTAATTACTAAGTCTGTGAATGAGATCAGATAATTTGGTAGGCATTGACTTTCTTCATCATTTTTCACTGACATTCCTTTAATCTTAGTTTGGAGATGTAATCCAATCTACATATTGGTACCTTCCAGTAGCAGTCTTGTAGATTTAAAAAAAACATATCTCTGCTTCTCTCATTGAAATCTACATACTTTACTTCACTGGACTTAGGGGAATAAGAACTTGCCCTGATATGTCTTAAGTAACTATTAATTATCATATTGTTTCACTGATTCTTTTAAATGGAACAAAATTCCCCATCCTAAGTGCTCAAAAATACACCAGACTTGTTTTACTCTTTTGCTTCATCTTCCTCCAATGACTCCTAATTGACAGTGTTGGCATTTTGTGAAATATATGAAGGATGGAAAAATGAGAAAATCTTGGAATAACCTCTTGCACTACAATAAAGGAAAGTCATAACTTGTGGGCAATATTATTTCAATACATTATGCCAAAAGGCCTTAACCATGAAGAGTGGTATATTTTCTGCTGAAGGTTACTTGGAGTTAATCCACTTGCATCGTGACATTTGGAAGAAATAGCCACCAATTTGAAATAATCTATAAGAAGCAGTACTTCTTCCTTTTCCTAGTTTTATACTGTTGCCCATCACAGTAGGGTGTCAGCTCTCCCTAGCAGACACACTCTAAATCCATGTTAGCTACTCTCTATAACTAAGTCCTCATCAGATTTCATGTGATTTCTAGATTTTCTCACCTCTCAGGGTGCAAAAATTCGGTTCTGTCTCTTTGATTTATTTGTGTCTTTTGAGGTCTTTTTGAGGGGGTGGTAAAAGTAGAAGGGTTAAAGATGTAATGATGTCATTCAAAATGAAAAACTTTACGGAAATTGGCATTTTTCCAGAGTTTCTGAAAGATGGCCAGCTTCCAGATTTCATTTAAAACTTAATTCACATAGGAAACAGTTGTGAAGCTGAAAGTCAGAGTTCTGAATTTTTGAAAATCTTCCTCTCTTCAAGAATTTGAGTGGCTTGCCAATATTTAAGAGTTTTTCCCTACAATACAGTGTAAACTTCAGTGTCACTAGTATTTAACAAAGGAGGCATTGAAAACCTCAGAAACATGTCTTTAAGACTGGATTCCTGTGTCATGGTTCTGCACCCCAAATTCAGAGCAGGCACTTTCTAGGCAGATGGTTGGCAAACCTCTTCCTGAGATTGTGCACACAGGAGCACGCAGCACCCTTTCATGGGGTTGTAGTTCATTCTGTAAGCAAAGGTTGTGCAAATAAATGAATTATCAAATGATTTTCAAAATCTTGTTTTGTTCTGTTGTAAGGAATTTGTATCCTTGGACTGATTTCATCTTGCTGTGGTTCCTGTGAACCTTTCATGAGTGTCTCCAACACTTTGAGTCTGCATTTCTTTTAGACAGCAACTCATCCTTGCAGACCCAAGATGACAGACATCTTCTCATGTTTATATATCTTTTCCCTTAATTTTACTTCCTTTCTGACATATATCACATCCCTAAAGAGAAGCATTAATACTATATCCAGAATGTCAACATGATGCTACTTCCCATTATGAGTAAGAGAACAAATTTCATTACTTTTAGAGACAAAATTTCCTTTATGATATTACCTTAACAGCTTCAAGATTTTCTTGTGAATAATAGTCATCAATATATTCTAAGAATTCTGCAAAATGTAAATATTTACTATTCCTAGGCACCATATCAAGCCTTACAGGGAATTACTGCAAAATTTCACTGGCTATTGTACAGTGTATTGTATAGGTAAATCTCTAAATTATGTATTTCATGCATCTAACCAAATAAGTTCTGAATGTAGCTTACTTAGTTTCAAATCAATTAAGGCTAACAAGCAAGCTAAAAAAATTTTGCAGTAACTCTTAGTTAGCCCTTTCAATCATTTAATACATTTCATGCATTTCACACATTTAATCCTGTGTTCCTAAATACTTTTTACTGCCCTTTTAAGTATTTCTTTTTAATTCTGGTCCTGGTTTTCCTCTGTAATAAGTCATAAAAATATTTATCAACATAAATTTCTCCCAGTTCTTCACATCTATTTAAAGAAAAGGTATGTGAAAAATAATTTTCTAAGAGAAGAACAGTTTCCTGAAACAGATGGCACTTTCCCCTGAAGATATGGTAAACAATGTAAGGTTTTTTCAGTGTTTTGGTAGCAGCATTGCTTGAAGATGGTCTTCTGTATCTAGAAGCAAAATATGTCCCAGATGCTGCTCCTGTTGCTTAGGCTGGTGCAGTATATGTCCTTAACAGCCAGTGTGGAACCTATTTATGTAATTAGGACTAAGCAAACAGAATAAATGTCATTTCAAGCTCCTGCCACCAATATTTTTTCCTAGAAAGCTTTCCATTAAATGGGAAAAAAAAAAATCTACTAGTCTATTGTATTTTCTAATGGCAGAATCTCTCTGTAGCTTCAAAATGCACATGCTACCAAATGCAACTAAACAGAACAGGAATTTAGCAAACTGTAAATTCATTGACATGTAGTAGTAGACAATATGTTTACTTAGAGCAGGATATAAAATTTACTTTTCTGATGTGTCATGATCATGGATAAGAATACTAACTATTATCGATTGCCCACATATTTCCAAGGATTGGTCCTGTTTGCCTCCATCGAATCCTGGTGTCACTTGTTAGTGCAGCGTTGGGAAGGGGAATAGTTATTCGGTTCCACCTGAAATACACATAACACAGACTCTAGCATTTTACACTGATAGTTATTAAGCAACTGTATATTTTGCAGATATGTTTATGCATTCTGGAAGTTTTGTGAGAGGCCTAATTTTAAAATCTTCTCAAATGAAGCATAAATTTACAGCAGCTTTAGAAAACCCAAATGAAAAAGAAGTCTGTATTTTCATACAATATATGAATGTTCATTATTGTTTTATAAAACCCAGCCATTCCCTGTAGGAATAACTGAAGATGGCAAAGACCATAAGCTCCTTTGCTGTAGCGGCTGAACTCTGTTTGGTGAAGACCCTCAGGGGGTGGGGAGTGGTGCAGAGGATTTGGCATGCTGCAGTCTGGGCCATCATTCTCTATCATCCACAGAGGCTACACTTCCTGCACACACCAGGAGTAATGGCTCCTATGAAAATTGCATGGGACTAGGGGCTGTGTGTCACCGGATCATAGCAATGCTTCAACTGCATTTTCTTTTTGTGTTATGGAAGTTGGGATACTGAGGGATTTAGTGCAATGCAGCAAAATGCCACAGTTCATTTTTCAGTGAGAACAGTAGAGGAGAGATTTTATATTGAGAAGGGTTGATCCAAGAAAGTGACACTAATAACCGTCTCCATCTGCAGAAGTGCAGAGGATGTGCTTCACTGTAACCCAGTACTGGGATTCCATGTGAGTGAATGTGTCTGAGGGTGTACATACATCTTTGAGTAGTGTTTTTTCTGACAAAGAAGAAAACTTTTGTGGCTTTGACAAGGTAAAAGTTTTCTTCCTCTTACGGACATGCTGTCCATAAGTGAGCTTTTTTTGTAATTTCTCTTTAGCATCAAAAAATTATTATTATTATACCACAGAAGCAGCCCCATACATTTCAAGTTTCATTGCTGGGTAGCCAGGGAGCTCAGAACACTCCTTCCTTGCTGTCCCCAGGTAGTCAAAAATGAATGATGACACAGATCTGTGTGCTTTGCTGCTTTCTCCTGCCACCCACAATTCACTAATCCCTAATCCTGCGTCTCAGTTTTGCAGAGAACATCCTCACCCGCTGTAGTTTTCAGAGGCGTAGATGGTGCTGTGGGGCAGGTGAGGCCCTGCACATATCTCAGGCAAACACTCCATGTGGAGCAGCGACCACGAGCGACCATGGTTGGTTGAAAACTCCAAGCTGACACTGGTGACACATTGAAGGAAAGAAAGGAGGAGGACACCATGAGGGTACCTGGCATAGATCTCAATGGAGAAGTACCAACATTGAGAAACCACCAAATCTGCTATTTCTAATAACTGATGAGGAAACAAGAAATAATTTCAAGCAGAATTTTAATACAAAAAACCCTGCAAATGCAAACATGAGACAAAATTTCATGAGTGTTTAAAAACCCAAAGTTTTTTAGACTGAAGATTGCCTGAACACAGAGTTCTTATTGGGCCACCATCTAGCCAGTGTTTTTATGCTGGTGCTGTTAAAAGAACTGCATTACTTTCATATTCCACATTTCATATTTTATATTGAAATTGTTTCAGATGCGAGGAGAAACCTTGGATGAACCAGAGCCAGACAGCATCGTGTGAGCACAGGACACCCATAACTGCCAGCTGCTAACTATTACCTCTGCAGAAGGTGGTAAAAAACCAGTAGCTGTTCATGCACAGGCTGTCTCTTTCCTGGCATAAAACAAAACCCAAATTGTTTACAACCTATGAGTATAAGGAAATCCTTAGATGCCTTACACTCTAAAGACCTTGAAAAAGCAATATAGAAAGTGCTTGATTTTCCACAGATTTAGTATTTTACTGAATTATTGTAATTTCCTCCGTATAATTAACTTGTAACATTCTGGTTTTTTTTAAGCAATGCCAGTGGAATATTATAAGAGTCATAATTAATCTCCTCAATATTAAATTATTGGATTATGAATTTTTATTTTTATGATAATTTGCTGACAATATTACTTTATTGAAACGTACTGTCTCTGTGATATTGTGTCCATTAAAACAGTTTATGGAGGTTTCAACTAATTTATTTCAGGTTTAGCTGTAGAGATACCTTAGAGGGTTATATTTACTGCATATATCCAGTATGAGTCTCTCACATGTGTCGTAATGAAAGCATTATGAATAATGCTGCAGACTGGGAGATGTGAAATGCTGCGGTATTTGGGAAATACAAATAGGAAAAATGGTGACCTAATGCTTCTTTGGTTATGAAGAAGCTCACTTCTCCTTCAGAAATAGAAGGATGAATATTAATCTTTCAAAATATATACTAATCTCCATCAGAAAACAGGTTGAGACAGAGACTTTATATAACATGTTTACTGGCCAGAGTGTTTACAGGAAAAGTTTTCACTTTTCATGTAGGAAAATATTGCTGCCTTCTCTTCCTATCCAATATAAGTGCAGTGCCATGATTTTTGCTTCCCCTTGAATTCTGCTACCCTGCACAGATACAAGAACTGTCAGTGTTAATGCAGCTCTTTCCAGCTGGAAGTAGATGCCATGGGACACAGATAAAAGCACTCATAGTCTCTTACTTTAAACTTTCAACTCTACAGAATATAAAGTTACTTAACCCTCATAAAATACCAAGATAAATATTCTCATATGTATATAATGGAAGAGGGACAGTGGCCAGTTTGGTTTTGGATTCTCTGTTTGAAGAAGAATATTAAGAATTTTGATAGTGGAGTAAAGGATGGGCAAGATGTCCATGGTTTCAAGCACCAAGCCAGGATGGGCTGAGGAGCTAAGGAGCTTGGTCAGCCTGGTGAGGAGGGGTGAGTTATAGAATCCTGTGATGATGCAGAGGGCACTCAGAAGGAAACTGGAGTCAAACTCTCCTCAATAGTGTCAGGCACACTACAAAGGAGAATAATCATAAAGACATGGTTTCATAGTTTTGTACTGTTCATTAGGAAACGCTTTTTCACTTGAGCAGGTCACTCAGAGAGGTAGCACAGTGTCCAGCCATGATGATTTTTCAAGTTGTGGATAGACAGAGCCATGTCTGACCTGCCCAGTAACAAGCCCTCCCGCAGCAGCAGGTTTCACCAGATAACCTGTGCAGGTCCCTTCCAACCAACCTTCCCTTCCAATTTCTATGATTCTACAAAACATGAAACCTAAAGTGACTCCCTTCTCTCCCTTTCCCCATGGAAAAATTCACAATGAATGTCCTGAGGAAGTAAAGCCAGTAAAAGAGCTCTGTGATCAGCTTACAGACAGTGAGCTCCTCACACTGATGGTTATTAAGATGAGGGTAATTTATCACCAGTCTTACAAGAATTAGACATGCTTGTGGCATCAGTAATCTCAGAGAGGTCAGCAGGGCAGGTTTCTGCTGCTGCCTTTTCCTCCTTACACAGTATTAAGAAGTAAATCTCATATCCATTAGAAACTGAAGCAAAAGTCACTCTGAAATCATGAGCATATTTCAGAATAATGGGCTAAAAAAAGCAAGTTTTGACCTGGAAAGCTATTAAATTACTATTTATTGCATGAGACATACATAAATCTGGGCCTGTAAAGATCAGGAGAAACATTAGCTTTTGAGCAGCTTGTATTTGTCATTATTAATGGGATACCTTCTTCTGAAAAAAAGATTTACAAATCTTCATATAGATTTTATAAACCAAAATATACTAGAAAGCTGATAACCAAAAGAATATCTTGCCAGTTTTACCTGTTACCAGGTTGATAAGTTCCACAGCCCAAATTGATGGAAAACTGGATCATGTGAGTCACTGAGGAAGGGAGCACCGGAAGGACGTGGAAGTAATCCACAGCCCAGACATTCCTATTGTGGCCTTGGTGACTCTTTTGCTTCAGGCAAAATTTGGTTGCAGGAGTTTGAAGGTCCGGACTAATGACAACAGAAACCAAAGATGGCACCTTCAAAAGAAATTAAATAAGGCTTAAATAATTTAAAAAGGTCACAACATACCATTTAAAATTAAAAATTCACTCTAATTGTGCTGAACCAAATGTGCTATTCTCTCTTTGATGAATTTTGTTAACTTTTTAGCCACCTTTTTCCACACATGATCCCAAACAAAATAATTTACTATTGTGTGGATAGGTATGAGCACCCTGGGTACCAGTGATGCTTATCACCGCAGAGGGATCACGTTGTTAGGCTGTAAAGGCACAGAAGAAAAGACTGCACCTTCTGTTTTCTGAGAAGGGCAAGTTTATGTTGTCAGCTGCAGCTGGGAAGGAAAGGTGATGTTTGTCCTGGAGCCTTACAGCTCACAGAAGCTAAGGCAGGGTAGTGGCAGGTCTTCTCTGGAGACGTGAGAATGGAGTAACAGCAGGAGTTCACAGGCGTAAGTGGAGAGGATGTTATGTTGCTGAAATAAATGAAAGCACTGCCTCACAAAGCTTAGCCTTTGTCCTAAAGCAATGTAATTAGAACTTCATTATGTCAAAAGAGGATGTCAGCTTTAAAACTGCTTGTTTTAAAAAACCTCCACAATGAATTCCATGTAATTTCAGATCCTATCTCTCCCCAAGTTCCCTAATTAATATTTTATTATTTTACAATTACAGTTTCCTTAGTTTTAGAAAAGTTCTATTCTGTCTTTCACACAGAAGCAGCAAGGAGGGAAGCCATGCACAATAAAACAATGCAAGTGACTCAACCAAACTCAGGCCAAACCCTGCTGTAAACATTGGGTTTCAAAGTGCTAAAGTTACAGACAAAATGCACACAGACCTGGGCTTTAAATAATCAGTATCTTTACCACCAAACTTCCCTCAGACTATGCAAGCACACTGCATTTCAATATCTAGCACATCTATGTGCACCTGTATGAAATACCAATTTTGCCTGTTTTACAGCAGCAGAATAAGGAGACCTCAGGGCTAGATTATTCAGGGTAGACATGGTCTAAGTGCTCCCTTGCTCTAGACAGGAAGGATCCTGAAGGCAAGTTCAAGGTCTTTATTGTCCTGCCTGAGGGTGGTGGATGTGGCTGGAAGGCAGCTGCACTTTGGGCAGAGGAGATGCTGCCTGCAGCTGTCTCCCACCGTGCCCCCATCACTGCAGACTCTCTCCCAGCCCTGATCCCACCATAGATGACCCTCTCAGGTCCCTGCTCCTTAGCATCACACTGTGGCACACTAGGATGAGCTTGAGTTGAAACAAGAGTAATCTTTAGTGAGAAGATGTTACCACTGAAGTTTTCAGCTAATTACTGACAATATTTGCCCATTGTTTGCCTGCCTGCCTGTTTCCCCAGCCCCAGCCAACACTGCACAGTCCTGCCTGGGGCTGGAGTGACCACCAGTAACTGCAGAGCTGTGCTGCAAAAGTGCCTGATCACTCATAGGTCTGCACATGATTTATGTGTTTGGGAAGGCCACTTCTGTGTGTCCCTGTGGAATTCGACACACAATACTCCTGTGATGGCTTGGAAAGAGATGATGATCTGATGATCTGTCCTTACCATCCACCTTCTTTGTTTATGACAATTTACCTTATAAGCAGCATAGGTCAGGGTATCAAGAGGTATGTGCTCCCTCCTGCCTTCAATCTTGGCATACAGTATGACATCGTTTTCATGGGATTCTCCAGAATCACAAGTTCCCCCTGTACAACACATATTTGAGTGAGAAAAAAATTAATTGAAGCCCTTGTTATTGGAAAGTAGAATCATATATGCAGCCTTAATTATGAAAGTAATTAAAGTCAGATGCTATTTAACTTGGGATCTGAAACAAAAGAACACCATCCCTAAGGACACAGTGGATAGGAACTGTTTGATCAGATACACCATGGCAGAGATCAAGGGGGTTGACGATTACCAAAACCTCAAGTACCTCTTTTAATCAGCTTATCAAAACAATTTAAACAGAAAATGCTGTGCCTCAAGCAATACTTCTATCTGTGCGCTTTAAATCCTATTTACATAGAAATGCTTTGCTTTTGAGTTTTCAGCAACATCTGAACATTGGTAAACTGCTATTTACTACTCACACTTCATGCAGTCACTGACTGCTGTGTACCTTATTTGTTGTGCTGCTCCTTCTACTGTCTACACCATATCCTGGAAGGGATGGCTGGCTGGCTAGAATTTATTGTACCACACAAAAAAAGTGTGAAATGCTTGCCCAGCTGGAACAGGGCAACATTTGAAAAATCTTCCTATCAGTATAAGCCAAAATACTCACTAAGCTTCTGTGAAAGAGCGGATGCATTGGCAAATATTGAGCATTATAGTTACAGGATGAACATCATCACAGAACTTTGGTATTCTGGAAAAGAAGTCTTTAAAACAAAGTTTCTGTATTTGAAACAGGAATTATTAATTAATTATTTCCCTGTACAGTATGGTTATGTCAGGTATTAAAAAAAAATCCCAAAATAGAAATAAAAACAGAATGAGGAAGGCTCTTTGAAAAGACTGCAGAGTAGAAAGATTGCACATATCGGAACACTTTCTCTGCCTTTTTTTTTTTTTTTCTACAGTCAGCCAGTTCTTGTAATGGCCTAGGAAAAGCAGTCCAGAGAGCTAGATAAGATACACATCTTTAATTTGTTTTATACTGTAATAAGGGACATCCATTTGTACTTTCAAATATTTCTCTTGCCTGAATGCTTAAACAATTATTTATTTAATTAAAAAATATGCACAGAATACATTTTTCAAAAAATATCCTGCTATCCTCTGTGTCTGCATCTGCTGACAACCTCTCCCCTAAGTTCAGAAGGTTGACAAAATTTCTTTCCTGTTTCTCTTGCAGGTGTTGTAATGCTTGGAAGAAATGGGAAAAAGCATCCTCTTTTTCCTGTGCTTTATTCATAATTCATGTAACACAGAGGAGATGTGCAACAATTTAGGACAACAACATGAGGTCTTCCCCTCATTACATAAAGTGTGTTTTTTCTTGTTGATACAGAAGGTTGCTTGTTGAGGTCACAGGTTTATTCTCTGCTTCCTCCTTTATTATTCTATTATTCTCTTTTAAGCAAAATTCCTCACTTTCTCTGAACATGGTGTTGAGAGAATAACCTCACAGAACTTCCTTTATGTGCAAAATAAAAGTCCTGGAAAAATACTGGAGCATTAACTACCATGTTCATGGGGATTTTGGTCTGTTGCAACATCAAACCAGTGCAGTTGCACTGACAACAACAGTGGGGAGGGGAAGTGACAGGACAAGTTGGTTCTTGGCTGCCTTCCTAGCACTGGTAAATGACTGATGTTGCACTTTGCCCCAGTAAAGAGGGTCCACAGATGATGCTAACACCACACCAGTGTGTTCATGAGGGATGTTCCACATGTAGAACACACCTCCTCCATGACTACAGCATACTCTGTGTGAACCTCACCCTGGGCCAACATATCAGCAGAGGAAGGATTTTATGAGTGGAGTAAGAGCTTTTGAGATGAAACCATTCCATGGGCTCATCAGGGAAGGCTGCCTCACCTCTATGCTACTCCCATCTCATCCTCATGTGCAGCTCTCTGGACTCTGATGGATTAACAACAGGGTCTACACAGATATGACTACAGGAGGATATGAGAGCTACCTGTAAAAACTCTAAAAATGACAAAGGTATGACTGTGTCTTCTAAGTATGGACTAAGGGACACTGAGTGAAATTGGTGTATACAAGACAAGAAGATGCTTCTCCACATGAGACTTGTTGAACTCTGGAGCACTGCATAATGTAAATCTCACATGCTTCACATCTTGTATTACATTAGTAATTTATACTCACCCATACTGAAATAAAATCTCAAGTTCCCATAACCTGTGGTGTCCATGTATGGAGTACATATTTTTCTTTCTCCATCTCTGAGAAATACCACAGCTGAGCCAGATTCCAGGGTTCCACATTCAGTACCAATGACGGCTCCAAAGATGTCCCACCTGCAGAGGCCAGCAATAGGTGGAAAAGGTGCAGCAGCACACTACTGAGAAACTCATACAGAACATGCCATAGGGATTCTTTGGTACTTATAAAATTATCTTTTTCTACTCTTATGGAGGACAAAAAACTGCAGTGTTTCAAATGTGATCCCTATGCCATTACTTACATATTCAATATTAGCTTTTAAACTCAGTAGACTCAACTAAGGCAAAGTTAATATAAATATTTAAAAGAATTAGGCAGAAATATATGAATTAATAAAAAAATGAGGCTTTTAATGAATGCTGTTACCAAATATGTAGTGTTGTATTGTTCTACCACCTCCGTTATTTTTTTCTGGTGTTAAAATATTTAAAATATAAATGTATTCTGATTAGTTTTGCATAATAAAAGATTTATAGATCAATGAGACTTGAAAAGGCACATGCCCACCATATCTTTTATACAAATATTAAATATGTAGGTAATAGCATAAAATGCTCTCTTTTCATCTTTTTGAGAATTTAGGGTAACAGTTTTTAACTAACACATGAACAGAGTATAAAAAAAGACTGCTGTGTTTCTAATATGTGATGATACGATCTTTCTCAGTTTTTCTGTACAACGTTTTATCTTATTTTTATTCAGTGATAATTAAAAGAGCTGTTGCAGAATTTTCCAATTAAATATTTTAGATTGAAAATCCATTTTTATCATGAAAGTGATGGTTACTTCAAAACTCAATCAAAATGTTTTGAAATATTAGAAAGTGTTGAAAACTTGTGCATTATTCTGGTCTGATATGTTATTATTATTCATGTCCAAGTCTGAATTCATAAGTAAGTATTTAAGAATTATAAAGCTGATAAAACAATGAAATTATTTAGAATCATTAAATCCTGATAATCCAAACATTTAACTATTCATCATGATTCAGGAGGAATGAGAAAACATGGAAGTTCAGAAACCTTTGTGGGAAGCAAAGTCTTTTCCTGTCTCCTTCCACAAGAGACAATCTCTAGCAGGTATGTGCCATATCACAATTTCAAAAACTGTCATTTCAAGAACTAAACAGTCTATTTATTAGTTTAACCATTCCAATGACTTCAAAATGCATTTCTAGGATCTTAAAAGCTGCCAGTTTCCCCATGGACCTAAGCTATGACAGACTGGTGACATGCCTGTTTGGAAATCCTGCTTTAAACCTGTCAGTCATTTACACAGGAATTAGCAAGCTTAATATCACTGAAAAGCTTTATGATATAAATATAAATATTTTAATGGAAGCACTGTTTAATCTAATCTTAATTCTATCGTGCAGATTTTTTAAAGCTAATGTGCAATATAATCAAAACACAATTTTGAAAATAGGTCTCCTGGGCTGAAGGCAAGTACAGAATTAAACAGTTGTACCTACTTTAACTTACACAAAAAAAATCTCACAATGCTCCATTGATCTTTTGTATGCTCTATTTAGCTCAATTAAAACACTCTCTGTAGTGACCCACAAAAGAGCTCAGGGTCATGAATGATGCAGATCATGGATGTTTCCAGAGATCCTCTCCTTTTAGACAGCATCAGGAATGAAAACCAGAGAATTCTAGGTCTTCTTTTAATAAAGGCACTTTAATAGAAGTACATCAACACATTGCTAGTAAAGAAAATGGAGAAGGATCCTAGGTCACGGCATAATTTAGTATTTATATTTGAATTAATTTATCTTTCACAAAACTCTTGGAATTCCTCTTTATAAAACAGGTGATTTATTGACCTAAACTAGACCAACTGAACACGGAGGTCCAAAGGAACAGTGTGCCTGCTATGCAGCCTGGTGTGGGGATCTGTCCACTTTTAGGATCAGGCTGTAACTCACCCAAGTGAAAAGAAGCAGAATGACATTGGAAATATGTGTGGTACAACAGCCCTATCCACACAGCCTCTCTCTTTAGGTGGTACACACAAAAAATACCAACCAACTCTTATTAAAAACAGTGATGGTTTCATCTGCGCTCATCTCCAAGAGCATTTGGTGCAGAGGGAAGTGGTGGTGACCGCTATACCTGAGCTTCCTTTTGCTCTCCCTTATTAGGAGTGCTTTTGCCTTTCCCTTGAGAGCTGGCAAGCTCCAGCTGATGTGACAAAGCAGTGCCTGAGAACTTCCTGCAAGCTCTCTCTCAGGGATACAGGGTTCTGTGACTGTATGATTACAGTAAAACTGTATTTCAAATATAGTTTAAATAACATTCAAAAATATTTCTCTAAGAAGTCATTAAGGAAACTCATATGTATTTGCATTTATATGCAGCTCCCAACACAAATTCCAGAGAAAGCTAAAAAAAGGAACAGTAGTGGTGACAATTTTACATGATTAGGATGTAGTCCATAACATCACCCAAGTTTGGTGTTTATTTACAGCAGCATGCAATTTAAATCTCCATTCTTATAGAACAATAGAAAGAAGGAAGTTTCTAACATAGAGTAAAATTTCCAAAGGCAAAAATAGGAAGAGGTTTGAGGCCTTGGGCTGGCAGAGTGGGGGCAGGTCAGGACCTGGTTGCTGGGACACAGAATGAGAGAACTGAAGGAGGGCTGACCCACCCTTGCCACCTGCAGTTGGACCTTGGCACCACGTCATAGGGAACATGACATTTTCCTAATTCAGAAGAAACTGTACATTTGCTAACCCAGGCTGCAAGTTGCCCAACTTAACTAAACACCCAGATGTGTAGAGCCAAGATCTACAGACAGGGAAGATGTCCACAGATAGCACTCCCATCCTGTTTTTTTTCAGGATGGGAAAAAGACAGAGACCACATCTCAAAGGTGTCCCACGTGGTCAGATAGAACCCAACACATGTGAGGTCATTTTCTTCCCTTTGTCTGAAGCAGCACCTGCTGCCATTGGCTGATTATTTGAACTGGGACAGAGTTCAGAGTGAATATTTTTTCTGTAAATCCTAAATATACCACATGTCCACAGGACATAATAGCATGTGTTTCTTAAAAGGTGCTCTTTACTTTCAGCACAGCATAGGCAGCATTTGAATCAGTTGCTAATGATCTGAAGTACTTTGTAGGTTAAAGTCAACATTCAGTGGAGACCCATAAATTAGCAGTGTATGTTTCTCATTGCCCTGGGGTTAGAGGGACTAATGATTTTTATACTTTTTAAATAGAAAAGAATTAAGACCCTGCTGAGGTTATTTTCTTTTTGCCAGAATTTATACAATGAGGTATATAAAATGAAGCTTCTTCAGGACACATTTTTTTAAAGCTCACTCATATTCTAGTAAGAGTAGTAATATTGTTGTCCTGGACAGTTTTGATTATTTTCTGCATCCCTGCAGCAGTCCCTGCTGGATATGGCTTTACAGGGGCCCTTTGAATCACAAAGTATATATTCAAAATATAAATGGTAAATTATCAGCCAGACCCCGAGCTCTTGCCCAGCAGGTATGGCTATGCTCTTGGTGCTGCTAGATGAGAATGGACTGCTGCTTCAGCTTTCCTGCCTCCACCTTCTCCTTTTCCTCCTCCAGCACCTACAGGCATCTGCATAAGCAGGAGCTTTCTCTCAGTAAAGTGAGGCAGTGATCCAGAGGAGATGAATTTCTCAAGGAATTCAATTTTATATGGCTATGAGCTTGTTAACAACACTCTGGTGTGAATTATAAAAACAGATCACCATCATATGTTTCTTTAGAATGCCTACATAAGTCATTAACTACTTTTTAAAAACAGTGGTGACAGGATGGTCCAGAGACAAACTGTTCCTCCTGGAATTCCTGGTCTTGTTTCTTCCAAAAATCTGCAATCATGCTATTTACAGTATTGCAATTTATCCTAGTCCCAATCTTCCCTGACTACACAGCAAAGATAAAACATGATTCTCTGTTTATCCTGTTTCCTGGAGCTCATCCCTGGAGTGATGCTGCTCACCTGTGCAGGGCCCTGCTCGGGCTGGGGACACTCACCCTTTGGGCTGGCTCTCAAACTCTTCTGCCCACTGCTCCTGAGCATCCTCCATGGAGAGGTCCACATCCCGGGTGGTGGCAAAATTGAATTCACTGCCCTCTGTCCCGTGGAAGTAGATGGAGTTCCCATCAGACTGGCAGCTGTGCTGTGGGCAGGAGCACATGGAAGATGAGGTTATGTTGGGTTTGTACAGTGTTCACACATTGTCAGGGCTCAGTGTGAGCTGTACTTTATCTAAGGACTCACTGATGCCTGAAACTAAATAAAAACCAGATGGTCATCTTGTATCTTTCTTATCCCACCCCAACAATTATTGTGTCCTAATCTTGTACCTGCTTCCCTACAAACCCACTACAGACCATGGTAAAACTGTTTGCAATGAAAAGTCGTGTACCTCATGTCTGAGTGTTTATTTCTGTTTTAAAGTATCACCTTTATGTCTGGCCCACACACAGCTGTGTCTGCAAATAACTTATTTTTACAAAGTAGTATATCAAATATTGCTACGGGGATTTTGTAGGCGTAAGAGTTTTGTGCTGTGAAACACGTCAGATCTCTGTGTTTGAATTTTTGTCAAAAGATGTATTTGTGTGTAAAATTGCTATGCATTGCCGTACAGTAAACTTTGAGCCTCAAGTGTATGAGTGAAAAGCTGTATTTGCTGTATTTAGTCCAGACTGCATAACAAATCGCTTTAGAGGCAACGAGCTCTTGTGATGGAGCAATCTCAGGGGTCCTGAGGCTGCTCCCAAACCTGGAGTGTCTGCTTTTCCTGCTGCATTTCTGCACATACCACCACAGGAACATCAAATGATGCCATGTGTCTCCCCCAGCATGCCATGACCACCACAACTCCCCAGGAGTACTGGCCTGGAAGGAGACGCCTGTGAGGTGTATGAGGGGGTTACAGTATAGATTTTCTTCTCTCTCCCATCCTACTTTTGCCTTCTTGTGTGTCTGATAACATGACAATCTGCCAAATGTGTGAGGCAGAAACAGGAACTAGAAGTGTCTAAAGAAGCTCTACCTTGTCTTAATGCAAACTGAACACTTGGCAGTTTTTTTAATTGTTCATATTACAAAAATACTGATAAAAATATTTCTCTCAAGCACTTCTTTTATTCATGTGAGAGTGTGTGTGTGTGTGTGTGATCTTGGTCTTTTAAAAATGGAAGCTGAATTAAGCAATTATTAATTAGAATAATTCTGCATTCTTACAACATTCCAGTATTTAAAACAGAGATACAATAATGCCAAATTGCATTGACCTTTTCAGTATCGTCTGTGCAGTGCCCTCCTGTCTCTGAACTCCTTCACAATGCGCCAAGGGAAAATATGACAATCACATCCCCTGCACTTAAAAAGGTCATGGTAGTGTCACATAAGGGAATAATTAGATTTTTAACAAAGAGAAATCTGGGGCAAGAAATGAAAACTGCTCAGTATGTCTTTGTCTATTGGTTTTTATGAGCTAAGTAAAAAATAACACATTTTGTCAAATTCTATAACACTTTATTTATCAATGCAATAAAGTGAAATAATTGAAATTCTTTTATTGATGATTTTCAAGTATGGTTGCCAATACCTCAGCAATTAATATATATAGAAGAAAGTAATTTTTATGTTTCTAGAAGTGCCTACACATTGTTAGAAAAAACTGTGAGTACTTGAAGCCTGATTTTTGTATATAGACTTCCTGGTCTATGCTTGAATGACAAAAGTTCTGTGTTTATTAACACAGACTAAATATCAAGTAAAAATATAACACACTGTAAAAACGCTAAGACTGTTTCAACTGCTAAAATAAACAAATTGCTGTTGAAGTGTTTTTTTCCAAGGAAAGGTCAAAGCAATAGAAAAATCCTGAAGTGTTGATAATTTATCACAGAAATGAAATAGATTTTGTCACAAGTCTCCTTTCTCCTTGGTCTGTTAATGCAGCATACACACAGTACACCATATTTGCCACTGAAAAGACAGAATAATTTACACATCAAATATATTATAACTAGCAGAAATTAATGAGACAGTTTTATATCTTCTCTTTGAACAACAGGAGTTGTTCTATGTAGTTATTTATAACGGACTGAGAAATTGCTTTTGTTTACTGATTTTAACCATCACACTCAATGGTATCACTAACATCAGAATTTTAAGAATAATTTGTTTGTTGTGTTTCTTGATTTTCAGAATTTTCTTCATTTGCTGAACACAAATGAAGTATAATTTATCTGTCAAGCAATCTGCCACAAAACTCTTATTATCTGCAGTCAAATAAATGCATTAAAAATAAATATCCAGACTAAAACTTTATTCAAATTTATACATAACCCTTCATCTCAGGGAAAAAGTAGATAAATAAATCTTACTGAGCTAGATATTAGAATTGCATAGAAGCATTGAAAAATCCTCTATAAGTCCAACTTATATCTCAGGTGCTAAGTTATGTGTAAGTATGCATCTGATAGTGGGTTTGTAATTAGTAATCTTTTGCCTGATGAAAACAATCTATTAAAATAAACACAAACCAGATACAACCCCATTATCTTTTTAATATTTGTACATCCTTCTGCTGTCTAGCAGAATATTTATTGAATGGAGTTTTCATTTAGGTTGTCAGGATAAATAAATAGGCAGTTTGGCAAGGGGGTATAAATAATTATTTATACAGTGGTATGATCAACCCTTTACAAAAGCTCAAAATCATAATTCATTTAATTATTTCTATAAAGCTATATTTATGCATTTATACACAGCTCCCCAGTATCTATGAATATGTATTTTATGCATATTTTATGTGTTAACGAACCACACAACGTATGGCTCAAATCACAATCTGCTCATGTCAGCTTTGGCTGGTGAAACAGCTATGCAGAACAGAAGTTCAGACTGGGGTTTAACTCCCCCATTATTCCAAATACCTATGTCTAACAGAAGCTCATGACCTTAATGGCATTTTAAAAGAGTGAGAAACATGCTCAAAACACAGGTATGGCTTTTAAAGAAGTTCTGAGGGAGTGCCACCATTTTCTTGTATGGTTTTGTCCCGGTGCCACCACCTGGGACCTGGGACACCTGCCCATGGGAGAAGCAGATGTGGATAAGCTCCATAAGCTGAGCTGCCCAAGCAAGCAGCCAGGGCTCCTCCACTCATGATCTTATTCTCTCCCACCTGCCATATTTACCTTGTCTGTATAACCATCACCCTCAGGTTGTTTTCTTTTAACTTTCCAAGCAGTCACTATCTGTCACTGCTTTTACTGCTCATTTTTTTTACCTGATGAGCTGCTGAGGGAAGAAAAACCTCAAAGGGCACTCAGCTAAATTTTCCTGGAGCAAAAGAAGTTCTGCAGGAGATGGTCCCTCACCAGCATTGCCCCCAGCTACCTTGTCAGTCTTGCTCAGCATCCAGGAGGCTGCTGAATATGTTGGATTATTTTGTGGGTTTGCAGTAGGGCTTGAACAGATTAAAAACAGAATTGAAACCATCAGACTCATTTTCTCTTGGGTTCAACCCAAGACTTGAATTAAAATCTTTAGAAAAAAACCCTAAGTACAATTTACTTATTGTGTTATCTCTTTCCCAAATTAAAGGCTTTACACTTGCAATGAAAGTCTACATACTTCCAGTATAAAGGACTGAATTTCACAAGTGTTTATTTTGTTATTCTCAAGAGGTAAAAAATGTGGAATGGACACATAATGAGTTTTAAAACTATCTGGATTAAGTCCTCCCTAAACTTGAGATCCTATGGATTACGTAGTTTCAGCGTCCTCTTTTATGAATTCCAGATTAAATTTGTTCTCTCTTTAATTTTAATTTACGTTTACGTAATTTATAAAATAAGAGGAAATTAATTTGCTATGCAAAATTTGTAACTAAAAGAGCTACATGAAAGCAACTTGTAGGATATTTGTCCTTGTTACCATGGAAGCATCAGCTGTAGGTCCAGAACTAAAGCACTGCTCAATTTTGTTTAAAGGGGATTAAATGCATGTGGAACATTTAGTGTGTCCTTGTGCAAATTACAACACTGAAACATTAGCTAATTTGTAAGGAAAAGTTAATTTAAAGAATAAATTATTTGACAAATCTGATACACATCATTTAATAAAGTTTACTCCCAGATCACCTACATTACAGAACATAAGACATAAACGCTTGAATGAAGCCACTTCACAACAGTAGCTGTTTCCCATTGTTTGCAACTGGAATGGGACTGTCAGCCTGTCATATGTAAACTGTTGTATTCATAAATAAACAACCCCTGCCTGCTGCCAAATGGAAAGAAGCCCAGTTCTGTTCAGGGACTGTGGTGATCCCAAGAGAAAAAAAATCAACCAACAAATAGTTTAATTTAATCTGGCACTACCTTATTCACTAGCTGTAATTGTTATTTCTCTGCAAGAATAGGGAAAAATTAAAATTGGCTGGATGTATTCCTGAATCTCAACATTTTTGGATTTACTTTCAATCTAATCTTCACTCTGAATTTTCTGTGTTGCTGAAGTTTGTCTACTGGATAGTTATGGTATCACTGCTTCTTCCCCATTTTCAAGGCCCTGCATGGCTCATCCTCACCTGCCTCCACCATTTCCCATATGCCCCATCTCATGGGCCACTTTTCCTTGACTGTCAATGCTTGTCACTATGTTTGCTGGTGAGACAACCAAATTTGCATCCCTTTCCCATTCTGCCTACTGCTCTTGTCAAATTCCCACATGATTTCCTTCAGACACTTCCTCAGTGCTCTCGTCAGCAAGCCTTATCCATGATTGCACTGAAGAGTGCACTGGTGACCAGCATGAGCCTTCTTCCCTCCTGCAGCATTTCCTTTTACTCCTTTTGTCCCCATCCCCAGCTTATCCCATTTTATAAATGGATGGCAGTGTCCTGATACAAAAGCTATCTTTTTGGTTTGTCTGGAGAGGCAGCAACGGTACATTTCTTGATGAGGGCTCTTTGTTGCTCTTTTTGCAACTACATATATTTTCACTATAAAATTCCTGTTAACTATGAACATTTCCAGTTTATCAGTACAGTTCTTAGCCAAATTGTCTATAAGATGCAGTAAGTCTTACTAATTCATATGAGATTTCTACAACACATTATGAAGACATTAGTTAATGGAAGAGAGACCAACGCATGGTTTTAAAATCAAACTTTTGTCAACAGCCTTCCGCGCTCTTTATCCTACATTACACTTGTTAGATTTTAGGTTCTTTTAGGAAAGCCTCTTGATCATATGAGATGCAGAATTGTTGAAATTATGACTGCTCAAAACCATTGGTCAACAAAAGCAGGAAAGTCAGATTTGGTGAAGCAGACACTTTACAACTGGACCTCTTTAAGGTATCATGACTAAGTAATGACCCCTAACTTTCTGTAGCATCCAAATGGCTTAGGGGCTCAGGGCGAGATCTGGGATCCTACATCTTGTAACATGTCCAAACAATCTCCTTATTTTCAAAGATTTGCATGCAAGCACCATGTAAGGAGACATCAGCTACCCTCAGTGTGACCTCTTGGCGAGGAGGATCTGGAGATCTCCAGTTCCCCCTGCAATGGGAGGCAGCACAAACCTCAACCAGATCAGCCTCTGTCACAGCTGCAGCTAAGCACACAGCCCTGAAGATTTTTAGAAACCCAAAAGACAAATATTAAGGATGTAAACAGGAGCACTGAAGTTCATTCAAGCCAGCTTCTGTCCCGGTTGTTCAAGTCAAACTTGTGAATCAATAAATACCTCTTGGCTTTACAGTATGGGATTTCTTTACTTGGAGAGTGGAACAGAGGGCAACTAAATGATACAACTGTGCCATTCGGCAAAGCATCAACAGGAAACACTAGTGTGAAAATCCTCAGTGTAACAGATTTTTGGCTGAGGTCTTGCATATCATCTTCCTGAGGTTCATTCCTGCACTCCCATGAAAATGTTGTTCACCTCTATGCCTTTAAAGCATTCACAGTCATCTTTACCATCATTTAATTAGCTTTTTATCAGTGACAAACACTGATGCTCCTCTTCATATTATCTCCCCTGGGCTTAATGGCCCTGATGATTCTTTCAGACAGCTGTAGCCTCACAATTTATTTTTTGGCGACATTTCTTGCGTTGGAATGAATGTGTTGGGCATTTGGGCAGTGCCAGCTTGCAAAGGGCTGACGGCAGATGGAAAGAAATCTGCCCAGTATGCCTTCACCTCTAAGCAAGCAGAGGGCCATCAATTTCCCCCATTAAGGAGTTGTCACAGAGCCCACCCAGCTGGAGGAGAATCTCTGATAGCCAGGCTGGCTGGCGTATGCTATTCAAATACAAAATGCACTTTAAAAAGAAACGAAAATATCATTTGTCGGCAAATTGAAAATGCGTGGCTTTGACCGCAGCCAATTTTTTAATGACTGTAATATTTTAAGTGATTATTTTTGCCACTTCAGATTGCTCCTTAGAGAGGAGGGTTTTTTTAATTAAAATCTAGGCAATGCAAACAGATGAGATATGAGAAACAGAGGAACAAGAAGAAAGATGAAGAAAATTAATTGAAGCAGCATTGTCAATGGAGTGATAAATTAGATATTGTGTCTTTCTGGAAATGAGTCATTCAGGTTTTAGAAATTTTAAAATTTTGACATGATTGCAGGTACAAGGATAGATTAAGTCCTGATAAAATCATATTTTGTATGCAATGTCTCAGTCAGCAAAAGTATGGTGACAGAATTTAGGGACAACTTCAAATTCTAAATTCTGTGGATTTGGCTGTTAATGCTCCTGGCCTGAAATCTCTTCTTTAACCAAAGGAAAGAACACAGTGTGATTAGGATACCTTCCCATGAGAAAATCAGAGCTTCAGTATTTCCCATGTGCTACATTTTTACATCAATTAGTGTATGCTACAGAACAAAAACCTTGGCTGCACAATCAGGCCAGGAGCACAGAGGGTTATAGTGCACTTTCCAAAACAATGGGATGAAACTTGTCCTGTGATGCAGCAAGAAACATTTAATAAAGTGTGTTTTCACTCATCATTTCCATTTATAGACTGTTATTCAAAGGCTAATGCTCAAAACACTTTGCTTGTTTATGAGTGATTTCTATGATTTGTATGACTCTGAGTTTTCTAGGACGTTTCATGATGTTTGTACAACACTGATCACTCTGGCGATGACCAGTTTCCTTAATGAGTCATTTTACTGGCATGATCTGAGCTATTCCTCCATGCTTTCAGAAACTACTGATGTTTGGAGCACTCTGCCCTGAGCATCATCTGCTCTTCTGAAAGCAATGCTGTGCATTTACACCACTGAAAAATCAGTGACAGAGTCGAGCAAAGTCGTTTCTACTCTTTGGCATCTAATGGGTCAATTAATGTTGTTATTGATGTGCATCTCACAGTGACCTGTGAAGATCAAATTCTTTCCTTCTAGGAGGCAGGAAAGACCCCCTGTGCTTTGACGCCAGCTCAGAGCTAATCCTGGCTCCCTCCCATCCTCCCAACACTTCCAAGCCATGGGGAACTGGCATGGAGAAAGGTGTAGGTTCAGCATTGCTGCTCAACATCAATTCTCAGCTGCCCAAATGACTCACAGCACTACAGCCAACCACCTGTCAGTTCTAATGAACTCCTAGGCATTGTATCTAAGTATTATTCTAATTACAAGTGTGATTATTAGAAAAAAAACCCAAATCCATCCATGGGCTAGATTGAGCCCTATGGACATACAAATGCCTCTTCATGGGCACAGCTCAGAATGGCCACAATCTAAAGGGAGCTAGTCGACAGGTTTTGTGCACCCTGCACTACTTTCTTCAACTCTCCTCCCCTCTCACATTCCTCCTTCCACCCACAGAGAAGCAGGAATATCTCTCAGATGAGGTGCAGCAGGAAGTCTGTCCATCTCTTCCCAGGAAAATGTGGTGGATAAGGGCTCCTGCAAGGCAAAGCAGCTGGCTAGAAGGCTGGGTTTGGCCCACAAAACAAATACTGCCTTGCTATATCTTACTCAAAAAATAAAGGAATCTTGTCAGAAGAATCTATATATTTTTAATTTTGACCAATATAAGGTCATAGCAATTTCAGTCTGCCATTTTCAAACTGGCACGCATAGACTATCACCTCTCCTCTTTCAAACACATACATTTGAACTGATTCAGAGAATGGATACCTGAACACTTTTTAAGGCATGAATTTAAAAGCAAAAGAAAAGGAAAAAAAAAATTGTGTTAATTTTAGCACAAACAAACCCAAAAGATGTATATATGGATCAGGATGTTTGTTTTTGAAGAAGCCTTTCCATTAATTAACAGAGTATTCAGACATTTGGAAGTCTACTCTGGAACAAGGGAGGATCAAATAGCTTAATCAGCCTTTCTTTTTGCCAGATTCCCAGGCCTATGTGCATGTCTTCTCTGCTCAGCAGCACTCAACAATGCAGGTTCAGGAAGGACTTGCAGATCTAGGATGTGCACAGCCCTGCTCTGCTCAGGGTGTGGTAAAAGGTCACAGTGTTTTATACATATTTTCAGCATATTTTTCTGAGTGTGAGTGTTTAGTTCTCCCACTGTTTTCTTATCCAACTTTCTCTTCTGCTACACTGGCATGCATATCTGGGAAATGAAAATGAGCTGAATGGTGATGACCTGTTATTTAAAGGGCTTACTGAATCAGGATACTGGGATTGGAATATTTTCAGTGTTTATTGGCCATGCCCACAGTAGTAAATAACATCAGTCACCATTCCCTAGTCCTAAACCCAGCCTGCTCAGCGAGGCTGGCACACACCTGCCCCATTGCCCCATCCCATGCCAGGCTGCACACACAGAGCTCAGAACCAACAGCCTCAGGTGTAGTCCCCAAACCCAGCAGACCAAACAAACCAAGCTGTCCAGCTGAATGGCAACCTCCAGCCCCAAAACGAACAGTGGCTGCAACTACTGTGAGACAGCAATTCTGTAACTTGACTCTTCTCAAAGATGATAAGTGTCACTGGGTTAACACACCATGACCAAATACATTGTCACTCTGGTGTCTGTAATGATCCATATTGCTCTTTCCCAATGTGGAAAAATTCCAGAAACAGGTGGTTTGGTCTCAATGTTATTTTCTTGCAATCAAAGCACTGCAGAAATAAACTCTAGGACTACTGAGGTTGTCTCCCTTCTCAAAATTAGTTTTAGATCTTGCACAACCAATTTTGGACTAGGGCAACCAGAGAAAACAAAAGAACTTGCAAATGTTGTGCCTCAAAGCTCAGCACTTCCTGGTCAAATATACAGTATATATGAAGTGCCCGCTGAAAGCTGAAATCACTTCTCTGTTCCTTAGGAGTAGAGATCCAAGGAGCATCACTGACAGAAGCACAGCATTATTCCATGCATTTCAGCAATCTCAACCTCCAGAGCAACACCCTAACTACGCTCAGTTGTGAGGCCATGCTCATGCTCAGAGCTGTCACTGGAAGAATTGAAACACAGTCAGGAATTTATCCTGTTCAACAGCCTTGCACACAGTCCGACACAGATAAACACGTTCCAGTGGATCCAATTAATCTCCTAAGGGTTGCTTGGCCTTGCTAACAGCATCTCCCTTGCCTTTTGCTGTCTTGTTTGGAACCAAAACCCACAAGCTCAATGGCTTGTCTCTCAGCTTGCATCCTACTTCAGTAGCCAGGTCCAGCTGCGTCTGCAGCCAGCCATGCACTTTCAAATGAGTAGCAACTGCTCCTGAGGGCAACAAGAAATGTAAGGAAATCCCTGGACCAAGCTTGAGCAGACTGGGAAAGGAGGAGAAACTGCTTCCCAAGCTGGGCACAAGAAAGTTCCCACAGTGTTTATTTAGAACACAGCATCCAAAAACACCAATCAGGAGTGAATACATTGCTGCAAATTTCCCAGTAATACTCTCACTGTCTGCTCCAGTGGCGTTATCTTCAAGGGATGTATGCTCAAGGATGAGCCAGGGACTCGGTAGGCAGCAAGGATGACACCACTCCTCTGGGAGGAGAGCATCTGCCCAGGTGGATGGAAACTGCTATGTCATTTACTGTCAAGGACAGAGAGTGGTCTCATGGCCTAATCTTACACATTAGATCCTCAAGAAACATTTTTAAGGCTAGTTTTTCTAAAAATAGTAATCGAGAGAGTATGGGAGGATATGAATTGAAACTGGTATGGCACAAACAGGCCTTGTGAGATTGGAATGAAGTTCATCATTGTGATGCTGAGTATGGGAACTTCAAGCATATAGGTGAAAGTTAAAAAGGAATGATACAGCAATGAAACTTCATAGAATCATAGAATACCCTGAGTTAGAAGGTACTCGCTGAGACTATCAAAGCCCAACTCTTGGCCTGCCCAGGACATCCCAAGGGTTGCAACCTGTGCCTGAGAGCATTGTCCAAATGCTTCTTGAACTCTGTCAGGCTGGTGCTGTGACCACTCCTCTGGGGAGCCTGTTCCAGTGCCCAACCACCCTCTGGGGGAAAACCCTTTTTCTCATAGCCAGCCTACATCTCCCCTGACACAGCTTCATGTCATTCCCTCAGACCTTATCACTGATCATCAGAGAGGAGATCGGTGCCTGCCCTTCTGCTCCCCTGCTGAAGAGGCTGCAGACAGCTATGAGACCAGAATTTGTTGATCCCTTAATAAAAATGTAAAGAAAAAATTTAAATTGCTGTGCAGACTTTGTGAACAAAGATCAGGATTATTTAGCAAGTTCTTGTTGTCTGGGAAGCAAAAAGACTTGTATAAAAAAGGGAACTAGAATTATCTGTGATAATTCTGTAACACTGTTAGGGTTTCTCAAATATTATTCTATATGACAATGACTTTGGCTATGATAGAGAAATCTCCTATAGCCTTCCTTTATGCCATATTTAATGTCATTAGCACAATCTACAAGGATTCTTACCTTTCTACTTATACAAAACATGTTTGTGATGAACTGAGATTTGAGCTAAGCGTTTTAAAGAAAATAATAAAATATTTTGTAAAGTTTTATATAATATTCCAAACATGAAAAGCAAAAAAAATTGTCAAAAAATTGTTCTTGGTGTTAGAAAGCTACGACAGGTTTTATGCTGATCTGATGTAAATCTTGACCCAATTTATAGTCTTACTTTTGACATAACATGAAATTCACATTGCAAAATCTGTTCAAATTATATTTGGCAAGATAGTTCCTGAAAGTCTGAGGAAGAATGTAGCAAGAGCTAAAAATGAAGTGAGTGAAGGAGTGCTCTTGTGACAATACACAGTGCGGGGTCCCATGAAGAACTGCAGTCCTGCCTTACACAAAGCTTTAATCCAGCGTGCCTACACCACATCTTACACATAGTTTTAATCCAGTGAGCCTACACCACATCTTACACAGAGCCTCAGCCTGGTGTGAGTGGCTACACACAGTCAGAGGTCAGCAGGAAACAGGCATTTGCACATTTCACTTGTACCAAAACCAGAAGATGATCTTGGAGGAACGGCAGGTTTGTGAAACCTCACTCATGTCACATATAAGGCTCGAGCTTGAGATTTCTGTCTAAAAATTCTCAGTGCTCAGTGGTCTCCAGGTTTAGGTCTTTTGTCTTTCATGAACGCCAAGTTGTGTATTGGCACAAACTAGCTGAGTTTAACTAAACAAATGCTGAAATAACCTCCACAACTAAACAAAAAAAAATCATAAACAGTAACAGAAAAGAGGCTTATTTGCTAAAGTTTAGATGTTGTTTATACATGTTTAAGAAAGAGCAAGCAGTGTTTAAGCTTGGACAACTGAGAAAAGTAGTACTTTAAAGTACTGAGGTACTTTAATCCTTGCTTTTCTTTCACACCTACACATATGTGGGTTGGATTTCAAAATCCAGAGATAACAAGAAGTATTAACCAATCACATAAATTCATTAAATACACAGTACATTATTTGGTTCTAAAATCTCACATAAAAACTTTGCTAATGTAGTTTAAATGACCTTGCTGAAGTAAAAAAAAAAAAAAAGTGTTAATAAGATGGCACTATGATTCGTAGATGAGTGGTAATATTTATTTCTTAAACTATTAATCTGAAGCCATTTGTATCAGCTTCTGTGGGAAAAGGATGAGGCCAAAACCAAACTCTTACTGCCCTCAGTATTCGACATCTGTTTCCCGTGCAATTGCCAAAACCATTAACAGCATCATAAATGAAACTGACATCAAAACTGCTTTCGTGAATGAAAATAGGATGAAACCAGAAAGTCATCAGGTGTTGAACTTCTGGCTGCTTTGAAACATCGACGGCAATAATCCAGCTGTTTTCCAAATACTGAACAACTCTGTGTGTGAAGGGACTCTGTGCACAGAGACTTAGTTGGGGTCCTTAGAGTTTTTCTCAAATTAGAATGGATCTTGGTCTTGCTGTCTCTCACATATCAAAACAGGATCATACTAAAAAAGAATCTTAAGGAGCAGCCACTACCCAAATGCATGCTGCAATGGAGATGGGATATTCACAGACAGAAAAAGTGGGAAACCTTATTTTTTTGTGATAATTTGTGAAATGAGTAGCTGTAGCTGAACAAGATCAAGTTAAAAAGGTATTCAAAATATCTAACAGAAAGACTTGAATTTGTTTCAAAAATACTGCGCTGTTTTGCTGAAAGGAAGCTGTTTTCCATTTTCTGTTACATGATCTTTGACATGACAGCATAAACTGCCATTTGTTTTTGATCATGGCAGAAAAGTTGCATTGTTTTAGAAAGCCCCAATGGGATAGAGAAAGGGTGAAAACAAAGCTAAAAAGAGCCCCATGCTAGAAGAGGATGGAGCTGCCTGAACACCTTTGTGATCACAGTTTGGTTAGATGCTACTGTCTTCTTCTACTTGCAAGAGTAATAATAACATTAAGTCACGGAAAATCAGACTAACCTTAACTGTGGCCCCAGGAAAGAAAAGCCAGTTGCCAGTATCCACAGGATCCAGATTATCTTCTAACACAACCTTTCTGTGAGCAGCATTTATGATCAGGACATTGTCCAATGCCCAACAGGCTTCATACACATCACCAGCAGGAACATAATCCTGTTTCCATTGAAAATGGATGTTCTCCCCTTTAGCATCCTCCGGAAGGTATAAGATGTGGATGATTGTGCTGATGTTGGAAGGGGCACTGAAAAACAATGATAGGGAATTAGACTAAGTTTAAGCCACAGTCAGGAACAGTTTTCCCTCAATTAACACGTTTACTAGGTGTGACACGGTTGTGTTATCCCTTGTATGCTGATAAAGCTTCTCTGGAGATCAGAAAATACCTGCCCTGAGGCAGAGTCCCACTGTGCCAGGCAGTGCACATCCAGCCCAAACAGGCAGCCTGGCTTCAAAGAGAGTGCAATAAACAGCAGATCAGTGCAAATGTTTGGAAAGCAGGAGGATAGAGCAGGACCATGTCCATACTCAGCGCTGGTCACAGATGGTGACTGGGTATTGTCAGGTATTTTGCAGGTATGGCTAAAAGGAAATGTTAAAGAAGCTAATTACCAAAACAGGTCTCACAAAATTTGGTTTTTCCTTCATCAAAACAATCTGCTCACTTCTGATGTCTCAGTCTCTTAAGACTTGGATGGAGCAGAATTGTTGGAGACAAAAGCTAGGAATTTTCTCTGACAAACATGTCCTTCACAAACTGAGGTTTGCAAGATGTCAGCCAGTCAATGTTCTATCTACCTTGGTAGTGATGCTTTGAAGGGTGAATAGCTTGTCAGAGACAACCCAGAGCTTTTAGGGAAAAAGGGCACCAATAGCTTTCTTTTATAGCAGAAAATAGAGGAACTTCTCTTTAGAAAGAAAAGCAAAATGCCGAAAAGCAACTGCATTTGTCCCATATTCACACCCAGAATGTGCCCCCACAAATCGCCCTGCACTTGCTAAACATTGTGTCTGTCACAGTCAGTGCAGCGCTGCTCCGAGGAGCGGTCCTCGCTTCTCCCGGAGCCCCCGCGCAGCCCCCGCTTCCCCGAGAGAGCTCTGCCCTGCCTCCCTCCCAGGGCTCCAGAGCTGACATCCCACTGACAAAACACAACACCTCCCCTTCACAGCTACCCTCCTGTCCCCTCTCCCAGGCTCTCCCACCATTCCCTGGAGCTGCATGTAGTGCTGTGGAAGCTGCTGAAGCACATTCGAATAAACACTGCGATTCCTACGGACCACAGGAGAAACGAGCATCCTTCCATAATTCATCCTCTCCGCTTCGCACGGCATTGCTCTACTGACCTATTTTCTACTGCTGGTTCCAGCATCAAAGTTGAGGAAAGAGAGGTCAAACTGCATGCACATTAACTTTAAAAAAAATATGGTCTCCAGGGCTTGCGCTTGCATCCTCACAACCCTTAAGTTTCCTTGCTTGCAGAGTTATGAGGGCAACTGAGCTGATGTTGTGGACTAGGTGTGTAATTTTGCATCAATGTGAGAAAAATAGAATGTGTTGTGTGGTTACTCTGAGGCAACTTCAGTGCCCGCAGTGAATTACTCTCGCCTTATATTTTTCTGAGATAATTTGCACGAATTGTTTTACTAAAACAGAATACAATTTATGTTTTTGTCAATGAAATTGTAGTCCCACTCCCACAAGGAGTTGGAGGATGAGATACTGAAATACACAACCTTGCAGATATGGTTTTGGTTATTCATCAGAAATGAAGGACCCTTTTGCTCTGCAAATTGCCTCAATGGACTGAAGATGGGCCCAAGCAAGTCACCTGTATAGTGCTGACACTGAAGTAATGCAGGAAGGCACACTGAGATGCTATGAGTACATTGCATATAAACAACAGCTTTTTCTTCTCCAATTGTATAATTATACTTTTATGCTGTTGCACAAAATGCCTTTCCTATTATTAATAAAATCTGCTCTTTTACAGAAGTCCACCTCTGACACTGGCTCCCTCTTTAAAGGTGTGTATATTGTGATGAAAATATTTATATTTTCAATTCATAATCCTTCGTGTTTTCATGTACACCAGTTGGTTTAAAAGCAAGGCACTATTCATCAAAATCTTGTTATTACAAGTGTGATAAAGGCCAAATGTTCATATCAAACTATAAAATGTTCTTATTGAACATTTTACTCTACCAAAGTAGAAACTTGAAACATTATAGAATATGGCCATTGCTGACATTAAAAATGGTGTTAAAATGCGAAAAGTCATCAAAGTTTTGTTTTTTCAGACATCTGAACCCGCTGGTTATTGGAGTTGTATTTTAAGTCTGAAGTGATTCTCTTCCTCACTTCCCACATAATCAATGGATGAATTTGGAATTTACCAAAACTGGTGCCAGTTCTGCAATTAGCCAGAAATTTCACCCCTCATCTTTTGTATGAACAAGGAGAACTCAAAAGTTAACAAATAAAACAAGTTTTAAAAGAGCCAGGTTTAAACACCACCTGCTCAGCTGGAAAACATGAAAATTATTAAAAAGCTGTAACAAACCTAATTTTCTCCAGCTGAGTCCAATCTGCAGAACTGTTCTTACTGTAGGACACCGTGATGCTGGGGTCTGAGTAACTGAAGCGACATGAACCTGATCCTGGGAAAGCAATAAAATGAGAAGTGTTACGACACAATGAAGCATAAATGATTCTCCAATAACCACAGTTGCTGACTGTGCCTTTGTCACCTTATCACTTCTCCCTATTTTAAAGTGCTTTGATTGATGATGAAATTTCCTGTGATCTGTTGCTGAAAGTAAACACAAAATAATGCATGCTTTATGAGTCGGAAATAAAGTAGAAATGATAAATCACAGCAGTGCCACGTAATCTCTGCAAATTTCCCAGGGGAAGCCAAGTAAATTACTTAACACCCCCAACTGCAGAAAAAAACCTCACCATCTAATGTTTAAACAAAACCTTCTTATTAGAGAATAATCCACATTCACAGGGAAAACAGTAAAAGACTGTTTTTCATATTACTGTATAAATTAAAAAGTCTAGAAATAAAAATACAGTATTACAGTATATTTACAGTATATACAGAATTACTTGAGCCAAGAGCAAATGTGATTCAAGAATTTAAAAGAACAAAGATGTTACAAAATTAGTTATTTTAAGGTTGCCTGAAGGTAATTAAATTAAGAAATCATCCAATATACTCCCTAGATCCTATAATTAATAACAAACACTTGATGCTGATCTGGGAATCTCAGAACACTTTACAAAAATGAACTAATTAAGCCTTATGGCACCCCTGCAAGATAGGGTAATATATTTACTTTTGATTTATAAAAGAGTGCCTTCTGGGTGTTGTCACAAAAGATGAGATTAACAATTAATATGTGGGGCAGTCAAAATAACATGAGAACAGGATTGAGAAATTTGTCCCAGAAAACATGATAAACAATCTGACTTTTAATTTAACACACTAAAAATACTATTTTTCCTCAGACACCAGATAATTCATCCATCTCAGAAAATTCGATGCTCGGTAAAACAGACACATCCTAGCCTGTGCTCCAAAGATCAAAATTTCATAAGCACATGAGATTCAAAGCAGCAGACATCATGTACTTTCCAGGTTTAAGAGAAGCAGCTCTCAACATCTCTGATGGTATCAGGATACTACCGAGCGAGTACCACAGCTTTGCTCACACTATGAGTATGTATTATATGTGCCACAATTTGTATGTTATGTTTATGTGTGTCTCAGATACGTTTAATCACACAGAAAGTTGTGTAAATACATATTTTAATATATGTATAAATATACATACACGCTGCTGACAATAAAATACTATCATTTTCCTACCCGGGGTGCTTAATTTTGTAAATGAAATAAATGGCCTGATTAAAAAGGTGTTAACCACTTTTACAGGAGAACAACTTACACATTTTAATGGGAACATATGTCATTTAGCACAAAGCTTGCAGCCCCAACTCCCCTGAGGCAGTGTTCACATTCACAGCTCTCAGCCCTACAGAGCTGCTTTTCTTCTCTGAGACACACATCGCATACCTCTGCTGGGGGAAAACCAGTCCAAAACATGGGATGAAATCTTGTGTCTATAATTTTGTCTGATACATCAAATAGATTCCTGGAAATGATCCACAAAGTTGTTTTCCTGTATCTCTCACCAATGTTAAATTGCTAATAGAGTAACAGATACTTCCGAGCCACTACAGCTGCATGTGGTATGTTCAGCTGGTCTGACACGTATTCTTGCTGTAAAGAGGCACAGAATAATTAATATTGCAAAGGCAGCAGGACTTTGAATTACCAGCCATGTATCCAAAATGACTACAAAGCAACTGTCTGGTTATATTTTACTGACAAGGCATTTTATTTCTATCAGATTAAAACCAAATGATGTCAGGAAAAGCCTTTGCGTTTCATATTTGCCCATCTGCTGAGATGGTCTACTTTACTGAGTGACATCTGCTGTCACTTCCTACTTCTGTGGAATTTAGGAGTTCCAACCCTTAATCACATTTGTTCATTTTATTTTAGAGGAGTTCAGTTCAAAAATTAGGGAACTACAGCTGGCTTGATGTCTTTGGCCAGTCAGAAGTTGTGAGGTAAAACAGCAACATACTGAGTTTTGTGTCAGAGAGAAATTAAAAGAACATAAACAGTAAAAATAATCAGAAATATAGACTTTATAGCATGTGCCATTCCAGTTAGTGTTACAATCAGCTTTTGGTACAGTGCTCTTAAAGCTAAGTCAAAATATGCTGCTTAAAAAGGGGAAAAGGCCAGATTTGCTGCACAATCAACATGAAAAATGTTGTCTGTTAGTTGAACACCCTCAACTATGCAATGAAGATCAAAGCTATTGCTTAAAAGAAATGGGGCCACTCAGAAATGGTAGGTGTGGTATTTCACTTTTGATATTGGAAAAAGAGCAGTGAAGACGATAAAAAAAGGGGAGACAAATTCTGGGATTTATTATTATTTTAACAAGCAGGGTGGACTTTATTAAGATTAAAGATAGGGAAAATTAAGATAAAATATTAAGATTAAAGATTAAGATTAAGATAAAATATTTTTTAAAATTAAGACTAAAGATAGGGAGATTAAAATTAAAGACTGGGAAAGTCCTCAAACAGCAATTTCTGGCTGTGATCACAAAGATGTCTTTATCAGCATTTAAACCCTCTTTTTGTATGTTCTTGACTTAGAATCATAAAATAGATTACTTTTCATGTACCTATCTAATTATGCAAAATGCAAACTAACAAAAAAAATTAAAAAGTATTGATCCGGTACTCGAACCTTTTACAAAACTTACACACATCCTAGTTTACATTAAGAATTTCTCCCTGGGGAAGGGGAGGAGGGTGAATATGCAATTGCACTACAGGACAGGGTTTACTCAGATGGTTTTGCAAGTTACTGCCTTTGAATAGAATTTTCAATATTACTTTCAATGTTACTATTACTAGGATTATTTAAAACAGAAATCTGCTTTTTGGATATTTGCCTCTGTCTCGACCAGCAAAGCTATATTTCTGGCTTTCTGAACAAATATATGATCAGAGCTCAGGTAATAACATTGCAGGAATGGGGGACCAATTCAGCTTGGGAGGGAGGTGTCCTTCCCACTGCTCCCAGAGATGGTAATAAACAGTTTGTCAGCTCCTAGCAGAGAAGCAGGGGCAGGATATCATGCCATAAATATTCACACCTTCCTGTCCTCTGAAGGAAAAGTTGTACGTAAAACCTTTTGAATGAGATTAGATTCAGTTTACTTTAAATCAGGAAATCCCAGGATGTGAATTAGACCTGAAAATGGGTAGTAAAACCTGCACGATGATTGCTGTAAACAAGTCTGGGTTAGTAAGCTACTGCATTAGAGAAAAAGTGCTGTTTATTCCTTAACGTGAGTATGTCACAGCAAGATTGATGCCTTGGTGAGGTTATTGCTAGATAAATCTGGCTAAGAGTTAGGATTATATTTTCAATATTAAGGTCTTGCATGTGTAATTATCTATGGGGAGCAGGGGGTACCCCAAAACCATCCTCCGACCAAGAACAGCCAAATTTTTTTTTTACATACATACAAGGCAAGCTTGTCCTTGTGTTTCAGGAACAAAGTATTTTTTTCCCTTTGGAGTTATTTTTTTCCTTTTGATAGACTTTCATCTGATGTTCACAGACTTCCAAAACATTCAGAGAACAGCTAGAGTAAAGACAACCTTCATGGATTTAATTTTAAATGATGCATTTGAAGCTCAAACAGCAATTTTGTCTGTTGTCAAAAATTATGAGCAGCTTCTATTATAAAACCCAGCCATTTCCATATACTGAATATTCTGAAACACTAATTTATTTGGCTGGTGTTTTACATCTTTGGATTTTTTCCCAAGCCAAATTTCAATAAAACAAAATTTTCTCAATGTTGAGTCCAGGCACCAATGCTAATAGAAGAGGGCTTTCACTGGTAGAGTATGGGATTGCTAAACATGTCCTGACAACTGCTTTGCTAATTCTGCTCAGCTAAACAGGAAAGAATAGAAAAGTGAAACAAAAGCATGTTTCTCAATTGTTTTGCTGCTTGTTTCACAGGAAGGGTAGCCCATAGCCAGGACCTGACTAAACCTGACCACACTCAGCATATTCAATTGAAACAGTCACGGATTTTTTGTCTCTTTTAATTTAACGTCTTAAGCTGATTTTGGCCATCTAAAGTACTTGTGAATATTTAACCCACCTTATTTTTTAAATGTCATGTAGGTAGCAGTACTTACTGCATAGTATTTCAGGAGAGATGTTGTGAAGACACCACATCTCAGCTGTTTGTATCCAGGTATTCAGTTATTTGTATCCAGGCTGACAATGGCAGGCAAAATTAATTCTCACTACAGCTTTGCCTCCAACAGCGTCAGATTTGCAGAAACCCAAGTCCTAAAGCTGTTGGTCTCTAAGATTTCTTAACAACACTGATCAGAAGCTGGTGTTTTGCTGAGATAAAACTGGGTGCCATCTGCAAGGGAAGCAATATTTTGCTCCTTATAGAGTGTGACGTCCTCTGCCTCTTGACAGCCTCTCGATAGTTCCTGCGAGTGCTCCCGTGGATAAGCAGATGAGATATCTAATGCTGGCTTTAAGGAGAATGAGTCTAATGGGGACTGCACAAGAAAGATTCACACAAAAATTGTGCAGAAGGGTTCAAATTGTGTCCTGAATGCAGTCTGAAAAACAAAAGGGCGCTGGGAAGAATCCCTTTTATCTAATGCTGCAAGATTACTTTTATTAATTTTGTTAATGGGATGAATAATGATTAGTGTTTGCTAAGGATTATAATTTTGTGATATCAATTGAATTAAGAAAAACTGGATAGTATAAATTACTAGTGGCCAAATCTGTCTGGCTTTCTAATAGTTTTTTCCAAAGTAATGAACCATAATGTTTGGTATAATGAATAGACCATGGGTTCTGGTAATTTTTAGGTGTATGTTTATCTTGGATTTTGACCAAGAAGAAGATGATTTTAATAATTTTAAAATATAGAATATTTAGTGCTGGATATATGAGATGCACTGGTACAAAAATATGCAATGCACTGTTCATTCAATTCTGCTTCTAAAACTTTCTCAAAATAAGATCACAAAAGCATTTTGATTTTTCTTTGAAGACACAACTTTGAAATTAGTTACAATTTGTTTTTTAATTACAACACTGTAGATCTTTAGACTTTTTAAACAGCTTTTCCTTATTTATAGAGAGAGTTCAGAGTACAAAGAGGTATTTTGAGTGCAAAAAATATTCAAATTAAAAAACTGTAAAAACTGCATTCTGTTTTGTAATCATAGTCTATCTGTTCATAGAAACAAATATTTTTATTTCTGGCTGCTTTTCTTTCCCTGTGTGAAAAGGATTTTGACTATCTGCACTCTTGTATGTGGCCTGATAAACAATCTGAAATAAATATCTGGCCCTAGGGAAAAAAATGCCAATGGTGTTTGCCTTTCACATCAAAAATCAGATCTACCTTAGCATTAGTGAGAATTACAAATTTTGTAATATAAAGTCTCAGCTATTAATTTTCTGAAGGTTTCTGAGAGCAGCTATTTTTTGTTCCACTGGCAGATCTAGGCTGATCCATTTTGGAAACACTGGGTAGTTATTTACATCTAAATAAAATTAAAGGGTTGATGAGCAGGCTAAAAGCCACCACTGTAAAACTGTAAAAGATGAGGAGAAGAATAATTACTAAATACATCTGATAAAAATCAATCAGGTAATTTCATAAATGAAGTCCTAAAAGTTAATCTGGGGCTAAAGCCTAGGAGGATGGGGCTCTGAGCAGTCTGCCCTTGCCAGGGGTGTGATCCTGGTTGGAGCATGGAGCAGATGATCACCCACGGGTTCCTTCCCATCCACCTCCTGCCAGGATTCCCAATAACAGCAAATGTACTTTTCATGATTAATGCAGCTAATTTCCTTTAGATGAGAAGTCTGAGGAAATACTTATCTGGTTCAGCTTCCTCTTAGTCTATTTATATTCAGAGATCTGATGTGCTTCCTGTGCTCACACAAATTTCTCTTCTAATGAACAAGCTCAGATCACAATTCATATTGCTTTTTGTGCTGAGAACATTAAGGAGAGGAAAATAATCCAAGCAGAAAGCTGTATTTCCCTCATGCCAGTGTCCAATTTATTCTGATGTAAAGCTATTTATAGTGTCTCTTTCTGAGATACAGCCAGCAGGTATGTGCTTGGGTAATATGTCTGTTGCCAAATAAATAATTAGCTGATGCTAAATTTAACCATGCTCTTAAGTGCACCAACATCACATAACAAAACCCGTTGCTGAAGGCAAAGTGAGCAGACTTGTTTAGACCTGGCTGAAATGGACACCCAGGAACTGTAGCTACTGAAACAACAGCATCATTAATGCTCCCAAAATACTTGCAGTTGCTCTTGGATGTCTGACAAAACAGCGCTCAGGAAGCATTTTCAACTGTGGTGCCCACATCCTACACTGCAACATTATTGCCATTAAATAGTTAATGTCAGATTATGTGGAGGTTCTCTGAGTGAGAGGGTGACCTCTCAGTGAAGCTGGGCAGAATGTAAATGATACCATGCGAAAGTAGCTCAGTAGTACACTAACACATACCAATAAATAGAAAGAGATGCTTTATGTGTTGAGCAGCCAGGGTCAGCTGTTAAGGTCTAGAATCAAGAAAATGAGCACCATAAGGTGCTGGTAAAGGTATTAAAACACTGCAGGAAAATACATGAAGTTTTATTTAGATCCCTACAGCCAGTCCACTCTAGAGAGGCAGTAGAAACACACACTGGGCCCAAGAACTGCTGTGTAAAAGGAGGTATCTTGAATTACAGATATGAAAGTCCTTTTCTTGGCTGCTTTAGTGAAATTCTCTGGCATCAAGAAAATCTAGGAAATAATTTTTCTCAAGCCAATTCTGTGCTGATGTATCTCTCTTTTCTGAAACCTAGTAAAATCGATTGTCTGCCTTTAAATGTATATGAAGTAGATAATGATTAGCTTGGTAAAAATTGCTTTTTTGTAATTCCTGACGGGTTTTTCTATATCTGCTTTTATTTTTCAGTCCCTCACCCAATGGAGGAGCAGCCAGGGCTGTTTTGCTGAGGTGGGGGCTTCTCAGTTCCCCCCCACCCCAGGAACTACAGATGCTTTGTTGTATAATTCAAAAGTGGACCTTTTTTAATCATACAAAAGTGTTATCCTCATACAATGATACAAGCAGGATTAATCTAGCATTTATTATTTGCAGTGTCTGTAATCCAGCATTTATTATTTCCAGTGACCAATTCCATAACGGCCCAGGTTTGTCTGTGAAGTGCTGGCACAGCCACCTGCCCTGGATCTGAATTCTGAGGCTTTTTATCTTTTTGCTTTTCTCCATGTAGTAAATCTTTAACGCTCACATTTTAATTCCCAACAGAGGCTGAGAAACCCTGGTACAGAAGTAATAAAGACAATATTTCATTGTAACCTTGGGCTAGCCAAAACAACACAAATCATTTTGCCCCAAGGCCATTAAAATGTCTTTCAAATACAGCATCAACTTTAAACCCTGGTTTCAATCTAGGTATTACCTAGGCAGCCCCTCTTGTAAAACTCAGCAAAATCAATAAACACCACCTAACATTTCCACATGCTCTGTGAAGAGTACTTGATGATATTACTTACCTGTCTGATTCTTTCACATTAGATGTAATGTATAGCCTATGCATCAACACAAAGAGCTTTTCCACCAGAAAAGGGAAATTAGCTGGTTTCATGTCAGAGAATAGCAAATGGCAATTTGGGTAGCCAATGAAAAAAAAAACAACCCAAAACCCCACATTGTTTTACTGTGGGGAAAGGGGAAATGAAGCAAGCAGAAAAAATGCAGAATAGTGAATGACGCCAATTTTGGTATTGAGTAACATTATATTAAATTCACAAGATTTTCCCAAATGCATAGGAAAGAAATTAGGACAAAACAACCTGAGGGTTCAAGTATTTTTAATGCTGTGCTCTTGTTGCTTAGAAGGGACAGAATTTAACTCTAGTAACAATGAATCTGTGGCCATCAGAGCTGCCCTTCCCTGCTGGTACCACTATCAACACGACTGGGTGGATGTGCCATACCTGCACAGGAATCCTGGTGCTCCGTGGAAGGCACTGGAGGAATAAATTTGTGTGACTGAGGAAAATCATCCATGCAGGTGAGCAAAGCAAAGGAGGTGGTTCAACATGCCCAAAACACTCGGCACCACAGCTTCCTCTCTGAGGCTTTTGGTGTTCAGCTAACAAGATAGTGATGAATTTAAAAGATCAAATGCTTTTCCATACTAAATTCAGAAAGGATTTATTTTTCACTTTGGTATTTCTCTAGAGATGTGTGAGTAAGTTTTGCTAAGAAACCTGAACAAAATCTCTTTCCAGTTCTGCTGAGGTTGTTTCACAAAATGCTATTACAGCATTTGTCTGTCATCCAATAGCTTCTGCTAATTGTAAAACTGACTAAACAAAACTGAAAATTAGGAGAAAATGATCTGCAGTGGTTCCTTTCAGCCAAGCTAAGACCTACATAGCAAAACACGTGTGGAAATGTTCTGAATGGTCTGAATTCAAGCAGAGGATAAACAGCATAAAAACACTACCGTCAATATAACAGCTGCCACCAGATCTGAATTAAAACATGATAACATAAATGATAAAGGCATTCAGACTGTTACATGGGGCCAAATGCAGTCGTCATTGTTCTCATGGCTGAGCCAAAGTGGAATTGGGGTATTTCTGGTGGGAAGCAGAAGGGATCATCATCCCATGCACATCTCTGCAGAGTAAGACAGAGGGGACAGCCCTGGCAGTGAGACTCTGTTTCCTCCACAGAAATACGTGGAGCTCAGTGAATCAGCTGCACTATTTGTTTTTGTAAGATTATTTTTTCATCATGATCCTCTGTTTGCTGAGGTTAATAGCAAAGTAAATGTGAGTTCTGAAGCACAGAATCCTATCAGGTAAGGACTAATCCAAAGAGCACATTCAACAATTCTAATGATGATGCTGATGATACAATAATAATAATAATCTGTAGATTGAACACACATCAAGGTAAAATAGTATTTCCATTATCTACATAATCAAATAAACTTTATAGTCTAATTCTTCAAGACTACACTGGTAACAAAGGCAAATTGCTGCTACAAATAATAAATGGAATAAATATACCTGAAAAAAATTTCATTTTGCCTTGTAAAGATGAACACTATCCATGCTTTGTCTTCAACAACCATCACCAAGACCATTAGGCCATGGATTTTTCTGAGTAAAACAGCTTTCACATAGATCCTAGTGACCTTAATAGTTCAGGGAGAGAAATAAAATCTGCTGCTAATGATTCACTAACCTGATGTCTTAGGGTGAAGCAGACATGACATGAAAATCTTTTTGGAATCATTATGTTGAAGATCTGCATCCAAATCAGTGACCCTTACTCATATACTAATTAAAAGCAACATATAGCAGATTTTAAATAGTTTTCTGAATTACAGTCACAGAGGGCAGTGAAATCAACATCATTAAAACCAGACTGTAAATAAACTATGCCACATAGAAATCCTTGGTACGTGCATTGCACATACACCTCACCACTTAAAAAACATGACATTATAAATGTAAAGTCATCACAGGTACTACAATTACTCTGCAGTTAAGTACAGCTGATGGTCTGATGGATTTTAAAGGCTCAGGAAATCTGAAGTGAAGACAGGGGTGATTACTCAACCAGAAAATAAAGTTGCAAGAGTGGAAAGTGTGTTGAACAAGATTGGAGAAATTATTACTTCTGCTAACAGTTTAAGTGATTACACTGTAAGATTGTCAATGAAATATTTATGCAGGTAAAAGCAGAGAGTTTGTTATTTTATTTCCTTTGGAGGAAGATAGAAAATGGGAAAATTATACTATAGAATGTATACAACTATGCTATAGAATAGTATATAGGTACTATAGAATGATCACCCCTAGCAACATCTCTGCACCAAAAAGTCCTGAATAGCTGAATACCAATAGCAATATTTCTTAATAATTCTTTAGCCATATTAAAACCAATAGATACACACATTTACCCTTACTATAAGGTTCCATTAGAAAGATAGTAAGGAACATTGATAAACTGCTGGCAGGTATTTTTAGTGATTGCAATAGATTAATTTAATACATATGGAACCCACTATGGGTTCCATCTTCACTTGTCAAATGCTGTAATCAACAATTAACTTGGTCAAATAATTTGGAACAGTGGAAGGTTCAATAGCAATAGATGGCAGAGAACTGACTGGATGATGTTAATGAAGCTAACAACAAATTGTAACTCTTGGTCAGCCCTCAAATAGTTGGGTGGACGATCATTGTAGGTTCCTTCCAACCGAAATGGTCCTATTCTATTCTATCCTATTCTATCCCAGAGGCATCAGGAGAAAAGGGCCATTCTTAATCTACAAGTAAGGTCCAAATGCTTGTGATTCCAGACCAGCGAGCAAATCACAACATGAGTGACCCATCTTCCAGATAATATCTACTGGGATTTTCCTGAGGGGAAAAACAGAGTCCATCTGGCAAAGTCACAAAGCATTCTCACAGATTAAAGCCTGATACTAAAACCCCACTGAAGACTGTTTTTACTGGAGGTTGATGTGCTAGATTTGATTCATGTCATCTCTTTAGCAATAGCTAAGGCATTTAGCATATGTTCTGTGCAGGGAAGATGCCTAAAGAATTTCCAGTGTCAAGGCCTGACAGCCTTCAGGCACTGAAGATCACCTTTGCTCATGCATTAACAACAAATAATGCTCCCAGACAGCAGCCCCTTCCTTGCCAGCTCAGTGGTATTCTCAGGGTCCACCAAAAGTTTAGGGACAGGCTTTATTATTTTATTTACTGCATGAAAAATATTTTGCATCATGTTGAGATTCTTGTAAGAGGTTTCATTCATCAAGATCAGCATATACACCAATATTACTCATATGGAGTGACCATAACTCAGGTCACTCATAATCAGTTAGGGGAAGATGGTTTATAATTACAAACAACTTAAATACTGCAGGTCATGTATTTGCCATACAAAGGCAGTTTGAAGGGGAATCCTTATTTTTGAAAATAAGGATTAATGGTTGACTCAAAGTAAAACCTGATAGATTAGGGAACCCAACATTTGCAAAAGTTTGTTATAATAATATTTTGGAAGGGAGAGGCCAAGTCCAAGCTTTATCTCCAAGTAAAGCCAAAGACCCTTTTGAACCTGTGTCTGTTTCTTTGTTTGCAAGACTAATGACTTGGTCCTTAAGAAACAGAGTGGAAATACCAAATGTTTGTAATATTTGAAGGTGTGTTCCTTCTCAGAAGATAAAAAATACTTCCCCCATAAACCAATTTTGGTTTAATGTAAAATAGTAGGGAGATTAGATATTTTTAGTAAATTAGGGGTGAAGAATTGCTAATTTGCTCTAGTAATGACAGAGGATCTTTGTGACAATGGCATGAATGTTGAAGGGAAAGAAATTTTAAAGTAGGATTATGCTTTACAAACATAATGTATTTATCCAGTATATGATACTGACAAAGTCATGCTGTTTTCAGAGGAATGTGAAGGAATTTTCATAACAAAGCTGAAAAGTGGGAGGTTTCCTTATCAAGCTATTCTCATTTCCAAATACTGTTAAACAGCCAGAAATGATCTAGTAATATTAAGACATAAGGAGAGAGCCATGGAACAAAGTTTTTCAAGGCAATATTTTCCAGTAACAACTTTACCTTGTTACACACCTGGCTCCAAGGAGCACGTGCCCTGGAGGCCAAGCTGAGTGTGGATGCTCATCACAGCATCTTCAGCTGCAGCAGAGCCTGCAGAGGAGGGAGGGATGGGAAGCAGCTCTGAACTGTCCACGCAGAGCCTGCACAGCCACACACACCACTGCCTCCAGAGCACGTGCTCAGGAGAACACCCAAGGAACGAGCAAAAGCACAACAACCTGCACACCTCACACCTTGCCAGTGCTCCCTCAAAGCCTTGCCTCTTCTCCCCAAGGGATTTTATGTCTCTTTCTCCCTGTATTAAGCTCAGTTGCTAGTCTCTCAGTACAATGAATCACCTTCCACCGCAGTGGCCCATGTGAATGACAGATCATGTTTAACCCTGGGGAAGCCCAGGGATTCAGCTGGGGGAAGAGGCTCAGATTTGGAGTGAGAAACAGAGAATATTTCAGCTAATGAATCAACCTAATGTTTTGTGGCAGCTGAGTCCAGAGGCTTTTGTGCAATATCCTGCAATTCCCAAGCTGTTGAATCAGATGTTCTGGCCTTAGAGAGCCCAAAGGCATTGCTTTAAATATCTCAATTAACAATCCCTCTGAACATCAAGGAAACTGCTGGACATGTCACTGTTGGGTCTTGGAGAAATGTAGTGATGGATGATTAAGACAGTTGAAGTAATCAAAATTTTCTGCACACTTGTGCATAGAGTGCATGAGTGTAAATATCACACCAGCCCTGGACCAGCTCTGAGTGGATGATGCATGACAGACAAGTTCCTCTCATTCAGAATGGATACTGCACATAAACGCTGTCCTGTGTGCTGAAAATTCCTTACTGATTACCTTTCATCCTAATTAAGCCATCTTCTTAAGTACACCTTTCCAACTGCCTTGGCCTTTAAAGAGAAAAACTAACAAATACATGATGCATGAAGGAAACCACACAGAATATCAACTAATGAAAAATTCACTACTTTGTTACCCTTCCTGACCACAGAGTTTAAAAGGATCTGGAATTCATGGTGAAACCAGAATTCAGCTTCAGAATTTTTAGCTTCATTTTCTAGTTCCTTACTGCCTGTATTCCTGCAAATACAAAATTCCACCTGGTAATTAGTGGCAAGAGCATTTAAAATGGGCGCTCTTTAATGATGCCAAAGCTATGTGACAAATTTAACATAAAGATACCCCCAAAAGGCTACAGCTTAAGCTGTTCCATGGCTGATAGAAAGTGGTAAGCATTCTTTTTTTTAAAAAAAGCAATTCCCTTGGATCAATCCCTAAATAGGGTTATGATTAAATCGGACGTTTGGGAATAAGCTGGAAACTGGATTCTAAAGCCAAGTATTGCTGAGCTCAGCAGCAGTCCCCTGGCTCACGCTGGCTTCTATCAGTTGCAAAACCAATCTGCATTGTATTTCAAACTCAACACAGGCACATGGGGAAATATGATACATTTTCAACTGGAGGTTGAAATTTGATTTACTTGGATGTTTATCCACCCTCTCTGCTCCATCATACTGAGGATTTTACTGGTTCCTACTGGTATGGGTTCAGGCATTCTTTAAAGCATTCATGAAAATTCTGTCATATAGAGTATTCCCTGCTCAGACTTTTCTTACCCCTATTTTTTATTTGACCTTTACCATCTGATAGGCACAAATGTTCCTACTGAAATATCAAGTCTCATTTTTGAAACTTCTGGGAGCCTGCATCATTCTGCATTTTACCTGCAGCAGACACCAGGCACTGGGCTGCTACAGAAAACATACACCTACCAGCCCTGCCTTACCCTGCTGTTAACCACCCTGGGTCACTGCAGAATAAGCCAAAGATTTTTGTAAATTTTAATGAAAAGTGAAATTCCTCCATCATGGCAAACTTGCAGCTTTATAGGAGTCACATCTCCTTGTGCTTCTGCCGGTGAGAAACACATCCCAGTGGATCAAATGAGCTGCCACCCTTCCACTGTCTGCATGAAACTGCAGGGCAGTAACAGGCTGGTTTTCATCTGAGGTACCAAATATTTATGCACTAATTCAGTTGAGCATTGGATACATTTTCCTGGCTTTTTAAAACCAGTAATTCAAAATAAAAGGATAGATACCAGTTAGATGTATTAACATTGCAGTCACTTGCAGGTACTGATGACTTGCAATACCCAAATGAACAAATTCAGGTAAAAATCAAATTTAAATGATGTATTTCTGAGCCTTCTAGGATTTTGATTTCCAATCCATTAAAAAACCCAAGCTGTTTTCCAGGCTACATGATTGTTCTTATTTTCAACTGAGATTTCCAGTGTTTAATCACACGTCTCTTGAGATACTTTTGGAGAATTACTTTTTAAAAAATAGGAATATGATTTGGAAACACATATCCAGGGGTCCAGAGAGGAAGCAGGCTACATTTCCTGCTTGCTTTTTTATTGAACCATTTATATCAAAAGAACATTTTTCCTTCATATTTTGAACACTGAGATATGAGTTAACAAATCAGGTGTGTTCCAAATTTGCCTTCAGCTCTAGCCACAGCCTCTACTGTAATTTATAGCCACAAATGCACAGTGAAATGTGCAATAACTCACAGTGTTCTAAGTAATATAGCATACAACCAGCTACTGATAATTTGGACTTAATAGCATTTAGTCTTCATCTGCCCTACCTACTCTCTTTGTACAAATGTGTTAAAAACAGCTCTACCTAGGTGCAACTTGGAATATATCAGGAGGGTTAAATGATAAAAGCCTTTTTTTTCTTTTTGAAACTATAATCACACTTCAGATAAAGAGCAAGAAATTATAATGTTAAACATCAGGCTATAACATAGGAGAAAAAAACAAAACTCAAACACAGCTCATCAGAGTATCCACTGGAGTCTTTCATTTCCAAAACTTAAAATGATAGCTCCATACCATAAATAAATATACTGCAGTTTTTAAAATATTTTTTTAATCCCTCATATTGATTGTAACATCAACCAAAAGGTAATCCTGAACTTTAAGGCCATTTTCCTTTGCAGAAATGACTTTTTGCACTTTCTCAGGTGGAAAGGTAATCTAAACTTACCAAGGGAAAATTGAAGGATGGATGCAGTAGTTGTGTTAAGGCCAGTGGTGGTCTATGGGAAGAGAAGCAAATATTTTTGTTAGATCAGCAAAACAATACATTCATCACTTGTTTTTCTTTGAAAGCATGGGAAATCTCTAGACACCTACATCTCCAGTGCATAGGACTGTTAACCACCAGCCCTTCCAGGCTGAGTGATCATGGACATTTTTGTTATGCCATTTTGATTATTGAAATCTCATCATATGTCAAAGCCAGAATTTTTTTCCACCATACTAATGTCTACAGAAAAAAGCACATTTATGTGCAACAGGGTTGCTTGACCACTCCTTAAAAGATTGAAAAAAATTAAGTTAGCAGAATCTACCCACGGCTGACATCCAGCCAAGACCTAGAAAGAGAAACACCACCAGCTCACCCTGCACTCAGCAACCCACCCTCCTCTGAGGCCTCTCTTTCTCTTTTCTTTGAATGCCTCCACATTTCAGTAGCTCAAATTAGAATGGTTCTTCTGAAAATGCCATAAAATAAAAAGCCCTGGTGTGTTGTGAAGGACACCTAATTGTTTGCAATTTATTTTGAAAGTTGGATTTAACAATAGTGCTACTTAAGAATCAATGCATCCATGAGCAAAAGAGACTGGACTTCTTCCACTGCCAGTGCACACCTAGTTGAGCTATTCATTAAATGATGCCTTTGAAAGTAATGGATGGAGATCTGCATGAATTGGCATGAGGTTTTAGTGTGTTTTCTTTCCTTTCTACATACATATTACACACAGAAAATAATATCTTATAAATATTAAGGAATGGGATCTTCACTGAAATGCATTGAAGATTAGCTGATAAAAAGACTACACGTCCTAACACGTAATTTTAATTTTTAAACAAGAATAGGACAGCTGCATTTACATGACCCCCTTAAAAATACAGTCACATTCCCATTTAGGTCATTCTGCCAGGATCAATTCAGTATTAGGTATCACACTTACCCAGCCAAATAATAAATTGCTTTCTGATTTGATTTAAGAGAACCTATTATATTAGTTTTCATTCAATTAATTATGTTGTGCAAGTTATAATTTGAAAACAAAACCTTTATTGAGGTTCAATAGCTCATATCATCAAGAAATTAAATGTATCAGTTATCAGAGAAGGGATGTTCATGTAGACTTAGATTGTGTTGAGAATCATTTCAGCAATGCTTTGGGAAAAAGCACTAGACTTACTAAAAGTTTTTGCAAAATTCTGCATAGGGCTGCTTAGTTCAGACACTGCAGAGAGCATGGTAGGGTGCCTTTAGTAGGCATTTTCCTTTGCTTGCAACCTCTCTGATGCTGTACAATTTTCCAGTATTTTGCCAGTGGTAAATTCTCACCAACAGACAGAGACAGCTGGTATTAAAAAACCCTCTGCCTGCAGTAACAGGTGGCTGTTGGAAATCAGGAGAAAAGAAGGAGGTCAAGGTAGCAAATCAGCAGCTGTTAGAGCTGCTGATGTAAAATATTTCACAAACTCAACACTTCTTGACTAAGTATTTTAAAGCAGTAATTCATGTGCTAGGAGCTATTAGCAGGAACAGAGGTTTCATGATCCATTTCAAGCAGGGACAGAATAGGATTAACAAAAATCATGGAGAATTTAAACAGGTATTAAAATTTGTGACAGAAAGAGGTATGTTGTGAAATTGCCAAAACAGCTACAAATGAGAAACAGGTTGGTTCTAAGACAATAGGTATTAAATTTTGTCCATATGTATGATTTTGAGTATGTCCATACTCAAAAATAAAACTAGATCACACCTCTGGCATGAGCACTCTTGTGCTCATCCATAATGTTAAGCCTTTAGCATGTTCCTGCAGAAGGATTTGATTTTTCTGCAACACTGCCGTAATATATATAAATACTTTTATTTTTAGGCTGGTAACTGTTTATAAGCATATCAAATTTTTCAGATGATTATTTAATCACACCACTTTGGTAGCATAACAATTTTTTTCCAAATTCCTGATATTCCATGGTAGTGCTACTTTACCACACAGCAATATGACAAATGCAGTCCAAGAATGGATTTTGAAGCCAATTCCTGATTACCAAGGATAGTCTAAATTGAATATCAGCAGGGAGAAGACAGCTAATGGATGACAGTTCAAAACCTGCAGAGCTGGGACCCTGGGTTTGTTAAATGTCATAAATAGATTTTTTCCAAGTAGTGTTATCTATGCTCAGTACTAAAACTAAAAATGAATGTAAAAAATGGGAAAAATATCCCAGTGGTGTGACTTTCCTTATGCACAGGACATAAACCAATGCATGCCCTCTCAAGGTAGTTGCCAAAGCACAGCACATTCAAACAGGATGCAAAGTAGCAGAGAGACCATTTAACACCCCCAAGAGGATTCCCTGGCTGGAGCTGGCTGCAAGGGAAACTCTTCTTTATCTGTAAAATCTCTAAATCAGTTTTATGTGTGTTTATGACTTTTATACACCACATCAGCAATACCTACATTGCATTTGTGTAATTCTGGTCCTGGTTAAGGAAGTAAAATCAACCCTGTGAAAAGAATTGTCAGTGTCTGAACTGAAGGGAAGATGCCTGGCCAAAACACTTCTGATTTATGGACCTCTTCCATGTTTGCTCTTCAAATAGCTTTAATCAGCCTCTCCCTCCATTCAGAAGATCGTTGAAAACATGAAAATTAATTTTGAATTACATGGGCTTTGATCTGGCCTTTTAATTTTTCAGTGCTTTCCAAATCTCCCCTTTTATGTACATCACTGCAGCTAGCTGCCCAGCACCGGCATGTGGGCATTGGTTTATGTATTGCAATTCATTTTCCACTCCCAGATGACCTCAGGTTAATGCAAATTGCACCATGTTGTTTCTTACAACAATTTTATGACCAAACTACCCCCAACAAAATTAATTCTGTCCCATTCATCATGGCTCAATCTGTTACATACACCTCCCTGTGACTGGCAGGTGTTTGCTCCAGGCTGCATTTAAGTCTGTAGGATGCATTGTTCACAAGTAATGTTTTACAACCAAATTAACATTTGTCAACAGGGACAAGAAAAAATGGGACAAGACTAATAAAATAATAAAAGAAAAATGAACCCTGTCTCTATTTAATTGTTGGATATAAAAAGAGAATTATGCCAGTTTGAAAACACAGTTCTATGTCCTTGACTTTTCAGTATTTCAGAGATAGTTTACATGATTTGGATACATGTTGGATCAAGAGACTGTCCCTTGCCAACTATTGCAATAACTTTTGGTTGGCATCTACAGTTTCAAGCGCTGGGATGTTGCTGGGTGTACCTCTATGGACCTTGCTCAAGAGCACCTTTGCTAAATAGCAAACTTCCAAAGCACACCAACACCCCTGCAGCTGACACAGCTCCACAGCCTGCAGCCCCAGCCCTGCAGACGAGGCAGCCTTCACTTACCAGCTCTCTGGGACCGTACGGCTCGCAGAAGGTGGCGGCGTTGCCGTGCATTATCACCCCGCAGTGCTCCCCAACCTCGCAGTTACTGCACTCAGACCTGCAGGGAGAGCACACCGTGTTCAGAATGGAAATCAAAGGCTGCATCTTTGAGACTGTGTAAGATGTAAAATCAGGCTGCTGTGTCGTGGTGCTCAAACTGGACGGTTTGTTATCATGGTGCTGAACACAAAGCAACTGTGGGTATGATCCACTGGAGCTGTCCCTTGTGAAAGGCCCTGGTGATTCAATACTTACTGCAAACTGCCCCTCTAAAGTGGGGTGTCCCTGCTTGCTGAATGCAAAACATCTCACCATGGGAAATCCAGTTGAAATCTTACATATATAATTTACCCTGAAGCTACTCCTCTTACAAAATCCTTGTGAACATTTGATTTACCATACATAAACCCACCATCATGGAGTCACCACAAAGAACAGCTGAGGAGAAGCGGCTGGGATCAGCCCCCTTCCTGCTTGCAGGGTTATTTCCCCAAAGGCCAGGCTTGAGGCTGCAGTGAAACATGGCATTTGCTGTTGCTTCTATTTGCATTTGTCATATTCCATATTCCTAGAAACAGAGTTTTCACTCTGCTCACCTTTTAGGGGAAAAACTATGAAGAAATTCTCAGAGAGGCTGGTAAGTGCTGAAGAGACAACTAAAGACACCTATCCTGATAATTCTTAATTTAATATGAAGGATTTTGTGGGCAGCCTGGTTGTAGAACATAGGGAAAGGGCTGTTTCCCCCACCTTCTAGGACTGGGATATCAGATATCAGCATGAGGACCACATTTTCAAAAAACATTGGATATACATCTGGTCCCCATGAAGCTGCCCACAATGGTGCTGACCAACATTGCCTTTGGGCATTCAAAGCTTAATTTAGTAATCAAACCTGCAGGGAAATGTTTACTCCAGAAAAAAAGTCAGACATAAAAATATTTGAGTTGTTTTTCCTGTATGAGCATGCCAGTTAAGTAGTTCAGCAATTCACACTGATAGCATTTAGGATTTTGAATTTAAGCAGCAGAATAAAATATTCTAATAAAGTAGTATAGTTCAAATCAACTTCAGTGAATTAATATTTACTTAGAGATGTCACAGTCAGCAAATAATTTTATTTCTCAATAAAAGGCAAGAAGAGAGCACGTGAGTGAATAAAATATTACTTTTAGAGAAAGCACAGAAGCAGAGTTCACAGAGGACATGTTTAGATGCCATCTAATTTCACTTGATCCCGAAGTTCTGACAACTGAAGAGCAGAGGGGGAGGAACTAGAAGAATTCCTGGGGTTCTGTAGGAGTCTGGCTGTTATAAAAATAATTTTCATTGTCTGCCCCTACATTTTTGAATTTTATAGCGGAGCATCTACTCAGACTCCTGATATGTGTAAAGAGACAGACACTGCAGGAAAACTTTATTATGGATACTTTGTAGGGACCACTTAGTCTTTCCTAAAAGGTCAGGCTACATAATCCAAGGGATATTTTAATTCTGTAATTCTCATATTTCAACTAACAAAAAGCGTTTCATCTGTTCTACTTCTGTAATGTGGTCTATGAAATATTGTCTGGAAATCCAGAAATGCTGTCCTGCTAATACAGCAGTTTCATCATTGGTTGTCTTTCCTAGGATGACTCCTCTCATACAAAATTGGATGGCTGTTGGTAATCCTGATTCAAACCTTTGTGCTCTCTTTGAAGTGCATTACCTTTGACAATAAACTGCTCATTAGCTTGACAAGAATGCATGAAGAGCAAGATAATTGATCTGCTGTTCCTCAGATCATCGTCATAGTACTACGTGTTTAGAAACGATCCAATTTGCTCCTCTCCTGGTGCAGACAGGAAGGTTAATTCCTTTTCTATTTATACAAACAGAAGACACTATTAATTGCCCTAGCTGGGTGCAGCTTTCCACATTATCCTTCTCACCTGCCTGATCTAAGATCTTAGCGCATTAAAATCACTTCAGCTTTCTCTTCACAGCTGGTCCTCGCTGACACTGCTGACATGTGTCGCATTTATGGAGATGACTTCTCCACAGACCTGCCATCTCTCTCATCTCTGGATTAGAGAGTCCCACCTCTCTCTGCTATTGCTCTTCACTTTGCTGAAGGGGAAATATCTGCTGTTTCCCCACCCCTATTTGTAATTTTTTTTCCCTCTACAATACCTGTGCATGTGGATATTATATTGACTGATGTCTGAACCATAAAGAAGATAAGCATCTCAAACTGCCAAGAGATTTTTAAACATAAATCTTTCTGAAGTTTAATCCCACAGTTTTAGTGCAATTTGGAAACCACTTTAGAACCTCTCTCCTGTCACAAAGCTTTCCTCAACCTCTTTGCCACTGGAAATATCACTGTACCTGTACATTTCTCATATGCCATGAAGAAGTGATGACCAAGAGAATCTCTGTTTCTTATTGATTGATTTTACATGCTCAGGTATTCTTCATGTCATCTTTGACAAGTGTGCCTTCTGTAAGTGACTACTGCTTGGTGTGCTGATAGGCTTTGAGATGAAACATGACATCAGGTTGGGAAGGAGAATTAGCCAGCAATACACTTCTGTACTGGCTCTTTCTCCTTTAAATGTACTGAACCCCCTGCTTTCTGCAGTCCTACTATGAAAATTGTTTTATATAGAAACATGCACTAATGCCAACATTTATTCTTTACTAATTTATGCATCTTCCTAACACTAAAAATATCTAATCATAGCATTAAACAGAACATTTTCTTACATTTGTTCTTGTTTAGCCTGGTTTAGTTCTTATATAGCACCTTTGCACTTTTTATGCTCTCCACTGCAGTTTGATGAGGTTACATGGAGGCAAGATGGTCACAGGAACAGGTGCTCAATGACTTAGACAGTCTTCTTCATACTACACACATTGGACCTCTACTCATCCAGCCATTCCCTGACAAGTGGTACCTGCTGCAGGTTCCCTTTCCCTGCTGAAGAGATCAGTTACTTCCACGGTTCCTGAGGTTTCTGATCTAAGTGTCCTGTCAGTTTTCAGAAAGTCTCATGGACACTAATAGCTTATATTATTTCAATTTTCTAATTGAAAAATGTACTAAACACTTCTAGTTAGTTCAACAAGTCATCAGTGGCTGGCTGAGCATGGACATTGGTGCTGCATTTACAGTGGTGTGGGATCACCTACTTACCTTAAATTCCACAGCTAATGCACATCAGATACATAACACATTGGACATTTATGATTGTGTGAAGCACACTTTTTTCACAAGACAAGAGATCTTTGTAAGGTTGGTGGCAAATAAAACCCAAGAAATGAGGAAATCTTTGCTTTAGCAAGGAGGTTTTGCCTATGGGTTGGGGACTTTGGGAATGACCATATTCTGACATGACTGGATACTGGAAGAAAAGATTATAAACATTAGTTGGACAAACCACACGAGAAAATTCTCATGGTGGGTGGTTTCCCAAGAAAATGAAAAAGATGGGACATGGTCCCATTCCTACACTCCCAGCAGAGAAATCCTTCTTTGTTCTATGTATCTTCTGTTCACATAAGCATGTGTCCTGTCCTGTTACTTCCTCCTCTCTCTGTCCCTTTCCCACTTCAGCAATTTCTCCTGTTTTCTTTCAGTCACCAAATTTTGATATAGGTCAGGAACTGTGGTGCTGTAACTTTTCTTTTACAAAGAGCCTTATCCCAACCTTCCCTTTCTATTCTCTCTGCAGCTCCAAACACACCTGTAGCCACTCCTCCCGTTTCAGAGCCTCCAAAGAAACAGATGGCTGCTGGGAAGGATGTGTCTTATAATGCATTTGAAAGAGCAGGCAGTCACTCTCAAAATCATACAGTGCCCTTGTGCAAAACAGTTATGAGATGTGAGGTCTCTCCCAGCAATGGAGTGACACACAGGCTCTGCTGGGACTCATAAAATTGGACACACAGAGAGGATATAAACTGCTTAGCTGTGCACTTGGATGGTACATCTCTGCCAGAGCTGCACATGCCAGAAGGGCAATCAGGAGGGGTGGGAAAATATTAATTGCTTCCAAGCCAGTGTTATGTAGGATTTGGGAAGAAAAGCCAGGAGGAAAACACAAACACTTCTCTTTTCATCTGTACAAATAATGGCTTCAGAAACGATTAGAGTGGGTGGGTGTAAGTGGCCCCATGGCACGGCCCTGCTGGGGTGTCTGTGCACATGAGGCAGCTGCTCTGCACAGACCGAGCAGAGCTGGAAATACTGCTCCAGCACTCACTGCAATTGGCTGTGGTAAAGATGGGATTTTAGCAGCTGCCAGGGGAAAAACACAATTTTAGGGTGGATGGCAACAACTGTTAATAATTCCTGATTTTACTCCCACTAGACAATCAAATGAGAATGAGCTTTCTGCCACTAAGTGAGGCTTCACTGGAGGCAGGGCTACTGCAGAAATTCTATGTATTGTAAAGCTCATGGTACCTCATTATGGTTTTCTTTTATTTGTTCTCCACTTCTGTTTAGCACTGCTGAAAATGCTGGCTTTCTGCTATTACAGGAAATTCTGTCTCAGGACTGTGGTGAGTTTTGGGGACTCTCTCCTAGCACCCACCTCTCTGCACTGATTCACCAAGAAAGGTGGTGAAATTTATCCCAGAGGGACGAAATCCAAATCCTGGGCACAAAAGGAGCAGAAGACTGGGGGCTCTTTTAATCTGAATTTTTTCTGTTGAGACTTCTATAAGCAAGGATGAATTTAAGGTTGAGAGCAATGGATAAATAAATTATGGAGGCTCCCAACAGACAAGCCCTCGGTGAGTTATGAGGCATCTGCAGGGAAATAATGCCTCTTCTCATTTCTTTCCACTCAAGTCCATTTAACACACTGCTGCTAAAGCAATCTACCTTGGCAGCTATTCTGCAACCCATTAAGAGTCCTTGATCTGTTCACACCCATAAAGAAAGAGGGGATTTTATGTTGTAGTACTGCAGGTCCTTAATACCTTTAGACCAGAAAAAACATTTAAAGAGCTGATACAAAAGGAACAAAAGGAGCAAAAATTGTAGGTACATATTGAAAACTATTAAAATGTGTACGTACAAAATAAAAATATCCATAAAATTCTGTAAACTACAGCATTTTTACATAAGATGGTTAAGCTATGAAAGACCTGCACAGATGGAAAGTTGTGATAGTCCTTAATAAAAAGGAGAATGAAGTCAAATGTCACAGAATGAATGTATTAACTAACAAACCAGGTAAGTGCTTAAATGTTCATCAAGGATTTATTTGAACAAGATAAACTAACCCAGTAAAATATTTCCATGTCTTGTATGAACTAAAACAATAAAGACAGTTATATTTATGAAATAGGATTGAAATAAATAGAAAACTCAGAAATAATTATATAAAAAAAGGAGGCTCCAACCTTCAAAACCTCAGATGTGCTTATCTGGGTATTATATACTGTATATATACTCACTATATAGAATAGAATCAGTTTTGTACTAAGAGAGATGTGTAACTTCCTCTTCTGGGACATTGTACACATATATTATCATCTATCATTATGATCACTGTGGTGGTAAAATTATTAATATTTAAGATTCAGAGGTCTGTCTAAGAGTTATCTTTGCTAAAAGAACACTCCTTTTGACTAAAAGCTAACAGTCCATCACTGTTTCCAACTCCCCTCTTCTGAGCCAAGAGAGCACTAAGGGGTCACTCCTATAGGCTCCTCCAGTCGTCTCTCCATACTGTCCTGTTATTTACTGTTGGACAACTTAGGACTGTGGCAGTGACTCAAGGAGTCCACCCCTCACAGGGATTGATATTTAACTTTATTAACATTGAAGTGATTATTTTTCCTCAACTTTTCCCTTGTTTTCTGAAGCAGTGCATGGGTTTGGTCTCTGCAATCACTTGGCATAGAATGGGGGAGCAGAGGGAGAGATGGTGTCTGAGAGCTCTCCCACTAGGGTCACAGCTCATAAAGCTGCTGCCTGACCTGTCCCAAGGTGTACTTGCCTTATTATGTATGGGAAGGTTGAGATTCTTCCATAGCATTTATTGGTTAAAGAATGATAACATCTTGTGCTGGCTGTTTCAGATATAGGCTGTGATAACATGAATGACCCTACTCACTAATCCCAAAACCCTCCAAACCCTAGCAATTTGGTATATATATAGAGCAGTCATATATATATATATGTATATAGAGAGAGCAATGAACTTGCTCTATAGAACTGAGAAGTGTTTTCCTTCTTATACAATACAAAACTTTTGAAAAAGTGCCTTCCACAAAAAAAATGAAAAAAAAATCAACCTCAAACACCTTCATCACATGGAAATTAGACAGAGGTATTTAATTACAGTTGGGGTTTTTGGGAGGGTTTTCTTATGAATTTTTTAATTATTTGGAAACACTTAATTTCAGTTTGGAAGGAATTATTGCTATAGTTAGCTTCACCAAAACAATGTACAACATGAATTAAAATAAAAAATTGAAACAACAAAGTTTAATTATTGAAATTCTTCTCCATTTTGATGAAAAGCTGTGTTTTCAGGAAACCAAAATCTTCATTTATAAATATCCACTGAGCTCAGCTCTAGTCCTACTATTTTTGGATTAGTTAAAAATTTGAAATCAACAAGAATTTGTCACCCACTTCAATGTGCTTAGAATTTCTCAGTCACTCATTAATAAATTAATTAATAAACCAAAATATTTAGGTCCTAATGAAACAAACACACACTTCAGTTTATACTTCATTTCATTCAATAAATATAATGCTTTCATTTGCTCAAATGCATATAAAGGAGTGCAGAAACTCACCACATGGTAGGATTCAATTCTTGCTGATTGTAAGAGTCAAAGTCATCTCGTAGGATAACGCTGTCACTGTGCATTTCAGCTGCAATGAAAACACAACAGTATATGTAAAAAAAAAAAAAAAGTGCAATCATCTCATGCTTTCTAAATGTTGCCTTACCTAGAGTTAAAGTAATAAATTGTAAAATACATTTTAGATTTCTAAAAATCTGCATTTTAGGTTATGCTACTTATGAAAGCCAGGGTTTCTTAGTTACAGGTTTTTTGCTTACTATGGATCATAGTACCACAAAAAATTAAGAAGTGCCCCCATCACGAAAGTGTGATGGTTATGGAAAGATGGAGTCATCAAGTACACACTAAATCTTTTAAGAACTTTTGTTCCAAATTGTTGGTTTTCTGAATGTTTTAAAAAAATCCTTCCAAATCCAGATTTTGCAAACATGGGCACAAGAATGAATGGATGAGAAGTCCTAATGAGTTTATTGCAGCTCTTATAGTCAGGAGATTCATTTTGACAACTCATAAGCAAAAATCCATGAGTTCATTGGAATTTCTCTGCTGGTATCAGCAGACATGGCAGTAAAAGTCAGCTTATCTAAGGAACATAAATTGTGATTTATGTTATGCAAATATTCCTCACCACTGTTCTGCAGACTTTGGACTCCAATATTCCACCTAGATTTACTGTCTCGTTTATGCATGATGACCAGTAAACTCAAAGTCCCAAAACTTTGGCACCTGTGATTGTATTAGACTCTTCTCTACAAATAGTTCCACTAAATGAATGAAGTAACTGTCACCTGCCATTAAAACTGAGGAAGAATGCCAGAATCTGTCCTGGACAAACCAAATTGCAGCACAAGGGTTGGTGGGTGCCAGACTGGAGAGCAGGAGCAGCAGTGCCTGGCTCCAGGGTCCACCTTGGAGGTGCACTGGGACAAAATCTTCCTCACAGTAATCCTGCTCTGGTATGAGGTGCTGTCCCACACTGAAGGTTATGGGTCATAGAATCAGAGAATGGTTTGGGTTGAGAGGGACCTTGAAGATCATCTGATTCTAACATTTCTGACATGGCCAGGGACACCTCCCACTATGCTAGATTGGTCAAAATCACATCCAGCACGGCCTTCAACACTTCCAGGAATGGGTAATCCACAGCTTCTCTGGAAACCTATTGCAGTGTCTGACAACCCTCACAGTAAAGACTTTCTTCATGACATCTAATCTAAACATGAGCTCTTTCATTTTAAAGCACTTTATTTCTCCTTGTTCTATTTCTACAAGCCCTTGAAAAAATTCCTCTCCAGCTTTCTTGTATCCCCTTAAAGTACTGGAAAGTGCTCTAATATCTCACTGAAGCCTTCCCTTCTCCAGGCAGAGCAATCCCAGCTCTTCCAGCCTGTTTTCATAGCAGGGGTGCTCCAGTCCTGGTTCTCTTGCAAACAGATGCTCTAATACATAATGAGGAGCAAAAGGTCTGCAGCATGATATACTCACACTGCAAGGATTTAAAGGCAATAAGGAGCAGTAAAAAATCACAATGAAGAAACAACTGATCAGAATTAGACATAATTCAATCCATTTTATATGAACCTCATTTTAATTTGAATTCCTCAGACCTAGTTTCTTTTGACATTACAGATTTTTTATTATAATAAAGTCAGTGATTCTGAGTTTAAGTAGTAAGAATGACTTCTGAAAAATCACCTACCTAGGTGAGGATGTACTGGAGCTTCTGTCGGGGCTGTGGAAAACAAAGACACACAGTGCATGAATATCTTCTGTGAACAGGGCTCAACTGCAGCATTAAAATCAACTCAGCTTCAAACAAATTGTACAGTATATACTCTCTTAAATCAGCTATCCCAGTATTTAATTGTGAAAAACATGATAGAACCCAAAAGCTACAAAAATATAATAGGAAAACAAAAATAATTATTCTCTTTATTAAAATAAGCATCAAAATAAGTGAAGGTCAGTACTGGTTTTATGGTAAGGTAAAAAGATAAATTCTAGTCTAGAATTATGAGATATTGTTAAAAATATTTTTTGTGAAAATGTGAAATGGCACCAGTTCATTAAGTAACCTACCAACACTTTGCAACAGGAGTCTTGGTGTAGCATTATACAAATGGAACCAGATTGTACCTGAAAGGGCACAGCTACATAAAAATATATGGGCAAGTCTAGAAACTGGCTACACAGTGTGTGAGATCCCCCGTGGCAGCTACTACACCCATAGCCTTGCTCGATCTTAAATCCAAAGTAGGTTACATCTCCTTCATGAAGGGTGCATATAACCATTTTTTGTCTATCAGTACCTCAGCCATGGATCTATATTTCCAGCTGTCTTTTGGACTTTGATAAAATAAAACCAGCAAAAAGGAGAATTTTGGAAGACAGTATACATTTGATGATTCTGTGTTTTTTGGTGGGCACTGACCTAAATTGTAGCAGTACTCCTGATTTCTTCAGCATATTTGCAATAAAATACTGAAGTACTGCAATTTCTGTCATAACATCTGACAAATTAAAAATAGATTAAAAATAAACATAAAAATGAATGCAGCAATCTGTGTAGAGCTCTCACATGTAGTTATCTGAATAGAAAGTCCAATACAAATCTCAAGAATTTTGCTTTTCTCTTCCTGCTTAGTCTTTAAATACTGGGTTTGCAATGATGCATTTCTGTAATGAAATTGCAACATTTCATGGAGAAGTAGGTGATGAAGAAGACCGAGCAGTCAACAAACGCAGTATCTGCAGACCAGAAAATGATGGCAAGCTATCTGGCTTTACCATAGACAGAAAACTTTGATTTAACAGACTTAGCAAGTAGAGGAGTGACACGTTTCACACCATCCACTAGCCACATAAATATATACATGTATGTGTGTATATATGTATCTCTCCCCTAACCTTATGTACATCTATACATACATACGTATACACAAACACACATATATACGTACATGCATACATATATACATAGGCATATATAGGTATGGATATATGCATATGTAAGGGGTGTGTATGCATGTATATATACACAGAACACTGAAAACCACCACTGAAAACTTTACTGCAGCTGAGAGAAAAGACTTTCTTAAGAGTCTGTTGCTGTTTCAGAAATCTGAAATGTATTTTCATGGCTAACTTGGTCCATTTTGTATACAAGAAAATCACCCATACTGCTTTGTCTTCCCTAGCAAAAATGCCAGTAATGACTCTAGCAATGGCAAAGACCTCTCATCATGCTGGTACAAAATCTGGAAAAATACAACTCTTGCATGTTAAGCGTGGCCCTGTGTCCAGAATTGTGCTGGACTGCACTGGTGAACCCTACAGTGAAAAAGACTGCATTTGTCCTTTGCAGCCCCAGGTACTGTTTTTTTCCATGGGAATGTGTAAATTTCACAAACCTTTTAAAAATTATTTGCACAAAGAAATGGAATGAACTGGATTAACTGAATTATTTCCCAGACTGAGCAACACAATCTGTTCTGTATTTTTCTTGCAGGAAAAGAAGCACATTATGGCATGGGATTTGTAATACTCCTCTTCTGAGAGGCTGTTTAAAATGAAATCTGTCCCTGATGTTCTGAATGCCCCCTTCAGTAGTTCCAGAGCAGTACTGAGGGGAGATCTGCTGCGAACACAGGGGTGGCTGAGAGCCATCCTGCCAGGGCTCACCCATGAGGAGCACGGTCATGCCAGGGCACATCACGGGCAGACTCATCAGCTGCCCAAGCAAATTTCACTGGCCTTTGAAAGTAACCCAAGTGAAAGAGACCACCTTCTCCAAGGAGAGCAGTTCAGAGCTCCAAATGAAAGCGAAGGACTGTGTGATCATTCACACTAGGTTGTTTGGCATGGCTCTTTGGAAGAGGCTTTCTGTGTAAAGGGCTCCAGCCAAGGATACACACAGTCATGAATGATACTTCCTGAAGTTAGTATGCAAAATTTCAGCATTCAGCAGAAAGGCACAGGTATAGCACAAACTTGGCATCTTTGCATTTGCAAACTCTTTCGACTTCACCATTATTTAATAAAACTGGCTGTTCACGTGATTCAAAAACACAGACTTGGGATCTGAGATTTTTTCCTGAAATGGCTCCTCCCCCATATGTATAGTACATTGCAAAACAAAACTGCTTACAGATGGAATGAAAGGAAGGAAATTGTGCAGGTACATACTAATGCCACTGATCAATCATTTAAAAATTAGAGGTGGAACTAAGCAAACACTTCATGTTAGACAAAAAGGCTGTTGTTACAAGTACAGACTTTATGCTGGAGAGAGGTTACATTCCCTAAATCTTTACAGAATCTAAGAAGCCCAAGTATTTTTGCCTCAGGTATTCTGATTGTAATTCAAATTCCTGAGCTGGATATGACAAAAGACTCTGAAGGTACCACTTAATGAGTGATAAACATAGACTTTATTTTCTCTATAAATAATTTCTGCATTACATTTTATATTTCATTGCAAAACAGCAATGTGTTGATCTTCAAGGGTTGTATTTAAGGCTCCCAAATAATAGAAATTCAAAACATAACACAAAATTAAATGTAGTTGCTTTAAAATATTTTCAGATCTGCCTTTATAATCAATTTATAGAACTACTTACTTAAAAATAACATGGATTTTTCCATAAGCCATACAGTGTGGCTAAAGTCAAATGGAAGTTTTTGTACAATATGACAAAGCTAAAAGAAATTATACAGTGTAGAGTAGCCATACAATGTAAAAATATAAATTTATAATTTAAAAGGAATTATACAATACTTCAGACTGAGAGTGAAAGACTACCTCAGTTCATATTTTAAACCATTATTCACTTTGTTAGATGTTCCTTAGGCACATGGTTGGATGGTTTTAAATTTAAAATCAGTATTTATGTGGCTCCAAAATGCATCTTAGCTTGAATGAGAATGTCATACCTTTTTAAAAAGTAAAGTAAATAAATTTATTATTTGATTTTTAACTAGCACCCTTAGTATATACAGAGCTTTACAAGAGATGAATTGTACTGAGCAAAGAATGGAAGCAGAGCTCAACTGAGGTCACCATCTAAGAGGCCTCAGCAAATACAATATGAGAAAATGTGAGGAAATGTAGAGTGCTTGCCTTGTCTTACAAGACAATCTCTTTGGCAAGGAAAAGCAGAGAAGAAAGCATGCAATACAAAGTGCTTCAGAGAGAGAAAGGCCACAGTCAAACTGGAAGCATGAGAATCTTGAGGAAGCTAATGGGGAATTCAAAAGTCAATGGGGACATTGTGGGGCTCTGTGTCAATGGGATGAGGGAGAATGAAGGCATCTTTTGGAGTAAAAGGTTAAATTTGTCTGCAGATGAAGTAAGGCCACTGAAAGGTTAAGCCAATTTAAATAAGACCCTTTTGGTTAAACTGGAAGGGGTGGAAATACGAAAGAATTTCATATTTCGGGAATGTCATCTTCTAGAAACTGGAATGTGAAGAGGAAAGAAACAATTTTTTTGTGATCTTGTTGTCAGTGAAAAAATAAGAAACAAAATCAGTAAATATAATAATAGTCAACTGCTAAGTAATACCAGTCTCCATTCAGATAAAAAGAGCAAGCATAAAGCAAATTAAACACATGTCCCAGAAACATCCATTTGTACTATTGACACCTATATTCCATAGAGTTCTAGGGTCAAGACTGTGTATAGGCATAGGTAAAAAATGCAGCATTAGAAAATATTCTTAAAACCCACTAAAAAATATACCTTTTTTTTTTTTTCCTCAGAACCATGAAGTTTGTGTATTTTTAAATAGAAATGGGAAGTGAATTACAGTAATACAAATGTCCACATGCTCCCAGACAAACACAGTGCTCAGAGTTCTACGGCCAGTGGCCATCAGCTCTTGCTCATTAATTCATGACAAATGAGGTGTGCAGAGAGGTATTTTCTGTTCTGCAGATTATGAAGTCTAATCTCCTTGCATTAGCAGCCAGATGAGGATAAAAAAGGAAATAAATGCTTTCATTTAGACTCCCTCCAATACTTTCTCTCTACTGGTAAACAAAGTTGCAATTGAGTGATAGAGGCTGAGCATCCCCTAGAGACAGTCAATGAGTTAAATATATGGTTTATTAAATATACTTTTACTGACAAGAATATCATCAGCTATTATGATCCTTATTTATCCTTAAAAGGATTTACAAGACATCTAACTTTTCTAGCTTACAGTTTTTGTTTGTTTGGGTTTTTTCCTGTTTGTGCTAGATTAACTTTTTCTATGATAATTTTTATGTCCCCTTTCTTCAATATAATTCTCATAAAATTTAAAGCTTACATCAGCTCTCAAACATCTCCCTGGCTTCCTAAAATATATATTATATTCTGAACACAGAGCTTTTTAAGCAATTATTTTACTTTTCCTACTATCTTTACTTTCTCTATGGCATCATTTCTTACTCCATTTATATTATACATATGGTATTGCCATCCCTTAACACTACCCTTTATCATCCTCTAATTCACTTCAAAATACAAAAAACCACTTTCACTGCATAAATTCCATTAACTCTACTAGGATTTATTAATGTACATCTGAGGGTAGAAAGCCATAGTGAACATGATTTTTGAGATTCCTTGCTACTTTCACATCTTCATGTATATCCTTTTTACTAGACATTAGGAAGTCTGATATCACCTCTAGTGAACATCCTTATTAAGAAGGTGTCCCATAATAAATCTATGAAGTTGCCCTGCAGTTTTATTTTTCTTTACTTAATATGTCACATCATTCAGTGCACTATTTCAGTATAGCAACGTTTAGGGCTAGAAACAGACCTCATTTATGTAAATCTACCTTGCTGTTTTGCATATATATTAATATGATATTTGCATCTAAATAAATTCACTAATTCTTCCTGAAAGAATCCTTTGTTTACATTAGTGGTGTTGATGAAAACGGAATAAATGAAGTATGGTCTACTTCAAAGAAAGCCTCTTTTCTTTGAATAGGAAAATTAATTCTAATAGTATCAGGATGGTAATAGTATGCAGTGGTTAGAGACTAATGCAATGCACATTGTGCTGAAGAAATAAGAACCAAGAGGCAGAGGAGAGCCTGATGCTGGAAGGGGTGAGAGCAAGGGTAATGGCAATGCAGTGGTTGAATATCCAAGTCAAGGAAGCTGTGTCTGAGCTAGGAAACCAAGGAGAGAGAAGCCATGTGAGGATTAAAATGTGGGAGAAGAGCCATGAGAACAACTGAGAAGCTTGCACCTCAGTATTTCAGTCTCTGAGCACTGCTTCAGTTGTCACATGCTGCCCACTGCTCACAGACCAGCACCTCTGGGTGACTCTTGCCTAAGCCAAATCTAATGGTTGCAGAGGTACTGCTGTGACAATACATATTTTGGGGATGATAAGTCCAGGATGTTTCTGAAGTGACTGTGTATAAAGCAAAGAGAATTGCTGGGAAGATCATGGGAAACACAAAGTTAAAGAGTGAGAGACTATGACAAGTTGGGGAAGCTGAAGGCCCTTTCAGGGAGCTGGTGCAGGATGTGGCTATCAGTGGCTGGATGGAAGGAGGAGTCAGCAAAGGGACTGTCACAGCCCAGCAGCCTGTGGGACATCAGCGTCCTTCATTCTCTGCATATAACCAATATCCAAATTCTGTTTTTAACTTGTTCTGCAGAGTTCCTCTGAACTCAGGGACAGCACACAGTAACATAAGGACTTACTGTTCTAACCAACATAAGTGTTGCTAAAATGTTGATCTGAGGTTAGTTTATGCTCCAAAATTGCAGAATTGTAAAGCAGAGAGGAGTGAAAGAATAAAAGATTCTTTTGTCAGCTCTCCCACTAAGATCTCAGTGAACAGAATGTCTGTAGAAGGATTGTCAGGTCTGTATAGATGGATATCTACCCGCTTGTCTCTGCTTACCAAGGTATTTTCTTCTAGCAGGGAGAAATCTTGTTGCTTGCCCATATTCTCCTTGCCCATGTTGCCAGTCACTGACACTCATGTATTTCCATTCAGCTTGCTTGTGCATAGCTTTCACCATCCTGGTCACTCCCAGCTCTTTGTCACTGCCATCAATATGACTCCTACTTCCCTCTCCCTTCCTTACCTGTTTTGGCTGCCCCAGACTGTCTTTGACTGTGGCGTGCTCACTCTGTAGTTACACCTAGGAGAATTTCATCTGTTTATGAGGGTTTTTGTCACTTTATGCTGGTTACTCTGCATATTTATTTTTCCACTCTTGACTCACATCCATCCAGCAAGCAGCCTGTGTGAAATATCCTCCCCATCCTCCTCAGCACATCCCAAATAGGGATCCTGCTGACCCTTCCATTCCAGCTCCCCATCCACCAGCCACTGAAACACTACACTTTCACACTCCCATTACAGGTGCACAATTACTTCCTGTTAATTTTTCCAGATGCTCTTCCTTCCCCACAGCAAAAATGTGGCTGGCTCAATCACTTTCTGTCCAGATCACCAGAACACCCTCTTCTCATTGCCAGAACTGTGTTACATATTTCAAATTCCTCCAAAGTATAATCAACATCCTAGTCTGCTTGCTGGCATTTTTTCACCTCTCTGAACCCCTCTTATTACTTTCATTAAACTACAACAGAAGTGTAAACTTCAATATTGAAGTTGACAGTTGAAATATTTTTCCCTCATTATCACAGAGCTACTATTGATACCTTATAGGAATAACTCAATTTATGACCCTGAAATAATATTCAATTACTTTTTATTGCAAAAGCCGTATTCCAAAACTCCTGGGAATAAAAACCCCAACCTTATAGCTCTAATGCTTCTAAGGGACGTGTTTTGTGGGATTTTTTCTTGTGTGTTAATTTGACAACATGTTTCCCATTTTAAAATCTTTATTTTAAATCATTTGACCCATGTTTCATTGTTACTTTTCACATAGAAACATTGCTGGAATTTTGCCCATATAACTGGAAATTCCTTTCTTTCCTGTACCAAAAATGATGGATACATTCTCTAATTCTCACTGTCTTTATGAAGCAGGTTCAAAGCAAAGTACTGTTTGTTGACAACAGATGAAGACAGGACATTTATTTTTTAGGTTATTCATCAAAAGGGTAAGCTGTGAAAACAATTAGATTTTTAAAGTTTGTGTAAGTCAAACACTTTGTTTAGCTATAAAAATGATCAAATGTATGTGACAGGCAAAAATTCAATGGCCTACTTTCACGAAATGGGAAGGCAGATTTTTCATGAGGACATGTGTGAACTGGATAGTAAACAAAGCTTTTGCTGCAGCCATATTACTTAAAGCTAATGCAGTGAGGGTTAAAACTCAGCTTGTGGTTCTGACAGAAAAGAAATGTTGGCTATTACAGGCTGATTTCATGTGCATAATGCTACTTAAAGTTTTGTGTGTTCCCCAACATCTAGCAGAGAGGAAAGGTGGGATTCCTGGATAGACAATGGGAAGTATGAAGCCAAATAAACTCAGTTTCAAGAATGTAAATAAGATCCTGATACGAGGTTTTCTACAGAATAGCTTTCATGAAGAGTAATTTTGACATGGTACAATGTCAAAGGTACAATGGAAAACCACATTTGCCACATATTTTTAGAATTATGGTGACTCTTACCTCCCTGTTCACACAGCTGTTGTGCTAAGGCATCCTTGAATATAACTTGGCCCCTATGAGTAGCTGTAGCCCTGTAAACACAAAAAGGACAACAATAAATCATATAAACTTATTTATACACGTATATCTTTATGTATATCTTTATGCATGACTAATCAAATCAGAAGTCCCATTCTGCTTTCTTTCTGTGTTCTTCTTTTTGTACTCTTCTAAATTTATAGAATAATTTGAAGTTTGTTTATGCATAGCAAAACAAAACTCCTAAACCAAAATGTCTGGGTTGGTAATAAAAATCACTGGCATGTAATGAAGGACATCTTTGACATATATCTGTAGCTGTGCATGAAATTTCTATATTTGAGGCCTTAAAAGTTTTGTCTAAAGAATAATTACTTCCCATTAGTGACCCACATCTAGAAGACCTCTAGAATGTACCACAAAACTTGTCATTCTGTTTCCTCATGATCAGGTAGAAATATAACACAATGTGATTTGTTTTTCTCTTGCAGAGCTCTCATGCTAACGGTAATAATTTTATTTTCTTTCCAGTTGCTCATTTAATCTCTCTTTTCCAAGTGCAGTACTTCACAACATCAGTTTTATCTCAGAAATTTCAAAACCTTTCAGTATTTGCAAGTGTTGTATTTGAAATCTGATTTCTTTCAGCCAAAGTTCTCCCAATATCTGTCTAGACTCATACACAGTCTTCATACATGTTCTTTAGCCTTTCAGTAATTAATATTAATGAAATCAGTATAGATCCATGTGAAGTCCTTGAAATGGCCTCTCAGTTCAACAGTAAGATGTTGAAAGCTACTTTATGAGTGCAGTTTCTCAGTCAGCAGTGTGCCCTAATGGATCACGCCTAGCTTGCTTATAAAATGTCAGAAAAGACCAGAAAGGAATGGTGTGAAAATGAAAGTCAAAATACATCATCTTTTTCTTGGCTACTAGGCCAGTTACACTGAAGAGGAAGAAGAATAAAAGTAACACATCTAATACTAAATTTTTCCACTACAGTGGATCCTCAGGGTAAAACCCATCTTCAAACTGTCAGAGTACAAATAGGAGTAAACAAAAGCTTCTCTGGGATCTACTTTTCTTTCTGTGCATGTAGGAAAGCTCTATTTACACCAATGTGTGTGTCCTGAAATGCAAACTATGCTCACCTGATGCTCCTAGGGCTCTTAGACACTCTCTTCCTCTGCCTGAGGAAGGAGAGCTGTGTTGTCTTTTCCATCTTGGACTTCCAGAAGCAGATGTAAAGCTGGAGCCTTGCCTCACCTGGCAGTGACAGTATTTTGGCCACAGTCCCAGGATCATATTACCAGTGTGAGGTTTTGGTTGCACTCCCTACCATGTGTCCCACTGACACTATTTTAGGATTTTCAGTACTTTCATAAAATACAGCAGAACTTCATGCTATAGCTCTACATTATCATTTCTATATCTGCTGGCAAGACCAGTGACCATGCTAAGTACAGAGTAAAATAAAAACAAATACACTGCGGCAGCACATAAAGGCAAGAGAGCTGAGGCTTTAAGTCTCACATAAAAATATGAATGAAAGTATTTATTAAGTTCTGTTGTGATGAACATGCATGAAACTGACTACTATATAAATTTCTGCAATATACCACATAGGCGTATTCAGTCATGCAAGTCGGAATTGGACCAAATAATCTCCAAAATTAAACGTGCCCAGATTTCTTTAGAAGGACCAGATAAGGTGGCTTCTTCTGGCAGCTGAAATGGCAGGGCGTCCTACAGCCAGCTTTGTGGCCAATGCAGCACCAACAGACACGTTTTGCACACATGTTTCAGTGTGGGAATTTCATGTATTGAGCTTCCCTGGCTCAACATACAAGAAAAAGCCACACCTAAGGAGCAGAAGGTATTTTGTACAGCAATTCTATCCCCCAAGCTGTCAGCAGAAGAGAGGCCTCTTTGCAGACAGTGGGAAAGAAAACTTTTATTAGCAGTGGACCAGGATCTCAGAGATACTGTTTATGCAACAGCCCAGGATATAATTCAGAATGTACACAATGATAGCAACCAGAGCACTCCTTTATGAGGCAGAGAAGAGCAAACTCTTGGAACACAGACCACATGCAGAGGAGAGCTTGAGTATGTGTCTGAATGCAAACGAATACCAAGTAATACCAAAAATACCAAACTCTGTACTGTTTACTGGATCTCTGCATGTGTGTGAGAAAATGGGGATTTGGGCAGAGAGCCAGCAACCAGTTGAATGATCAGCATCTTTCTGTGTCTGTCATCTCTTGCTTGATAATGCAGACTAGGAGCCAATTATTGCTGTTCCATAGCAGGAGAGACCTGCACCCTGGGGACAGGAGTGCTGTGCAGGAGGGGCACTGCTTGCTGCAGTGTGTGCTCACATCGGATTTGTCTTGCCATGGGCACAAGCGCTGACAGCACAGCTTCAGAGACTTGTTAGGGGTGCTGCTACTGCCACTTTACCAGTATTATCTGTTCCATTTTCTCTGTATTTATGCTTTATTAATGGAGCAAATGAAAATAATGCAGCACAATTATGCAGGAACTGAGCTGCTTCTAGAAAGAAGTTCAAAATATACCTTTTCTGTATTGAACTTTCTTTGCTGGTGATGTTCCTACCTGACAGATGAGGTTCACAGAATAGGATCATGAATTTGGATTCTTTTCTTATAAAGACATGTAACATATCCAAACACATTTCAGTTCCTATATTCACACTCCAGTCTAAAAACTACATAGTATTTTTGATAATTATTACAAAAATAATACTGGCAATGCCTGAAAGAGATCGACTAAAGAAAGAAAATTGTTCAAGTATAACTCTGGGGCTTTGGTTTTGTGGCATATATATAAATGCAGTAACTGAATGTTTGAAACTGCTTTTTTGAAAAGTTTCTATGATGTCTTAAATGTAGTTAAATATTGCTTAGAGGAAGGGCACTTACTAACTACCATTTGGTGTTGCTCCACACCAGTCTATAGTCCCACTCTGACATTGTCTGCTATTTATTCCCAGCTAAAGGACAATAGACTAATCAGATTTAATGTTCCAGTCAGCCAAAAGGCAAGATGCACGTTTCATATATCCCCAGAGATAATTCCAAGTAGAAATTAATCTTTCCAAAGGGATGAGAAATAAAAGAAAAATGGGAGAGAACAGGAACATCCTGACATGGTAAGTGAGAGCTTTGAAAGAAAAACAACTTAGGGGTAATAAGGTTCCCCTTTATATTAACCTCACTCTTCCATTAGCCTAGATGTATTTGTGTACTTGGGGCTATGCAAGATGGGGATGAACTGCTTAGAGAGGAATAAAGAGGTCTGAACACAAAAAGACTACATCAAATGCCAAGGCTCACTGGCAGTTCAAGGCATTGCTCACTGGGTTTCAAGGCAGCCTCATAATTCAATTACAGCAATTTTTAGAAGAATTTTTGCTTCCTAAACCACAACTATTTGAATTGAAATCAGATGCCAATAAGGACTTCCAGATTATCTGTCACTGTAAAATAAAACAAAACAAGACTTGCTGATTCTCTACTTAAGCTATTTATAATGCATGTCACCTGTGAAACGGGGCTGGAAGTGCCACCCTGCTCAAGTGCCAACACACTGAAAAACACTTTTCTAGTGCAGTATTGCCTGCTCCTCTGAACATAGCCCCAGTAGTATCAATTTGTCTCCTGTGTGATGGCACAAATCATTCCAGGTGATCTGAGAGGAACACACCCAGAGACACTTCCACATAATAACTTTTATTATATCCTCCCTCCCACTTGCTGCTGATTGGATGCAGCAGGCTGAGCTGTGCATCCAAGAGCAGAGTACCTGGCCTGGGCCTTCCCCTGGAGCTCTTCTGTGCTGTGGGGTTCACATGCTTGGTGCTCATTCTGTCCTTACACAGGTGCTTGGCCATCTGCACCTTTCCCTGGGACAAATTCATGTGAGAGGGGGCTTCAAAAAGGCTCAGGTGCCCTACAGTAAAATACCTCATCTCATGATGTACCAAAAAGGGTATTCTACAGGATCAGAGAAAAGGAGGTTATTTCTTACCTGCACAAGCAGAGTTTAACCTTGTGCCAGTTGCTGATGGTTAGTGGCTGCTTCTACCTGAGGAAATTCAGAGTGACATCTACAACACTGGCTCCAGTAAAATCAGTGACTGTATGAAGCTGCGATTGGTCTTCCCCAACCCCACAGTGGTGCCCCCCAAAATCAGGTCTGTGATCAGACTGTGATGCTTCCCCACCACTGGGGGGGACACAGTTGATGAGTTATGAGCCTGGGCTGCAGAGGAAAATAATGCATAGCCAAAGACTGCTGTGTTGTGCACAACCTTTCATGGTGGGACTGTGAACTGTTTTCTTCCAGTGCCCTGCAGAGGTGGTTTATTGACCATTTACTGTGTGGCAGGAGGTGAGGTTAGGCAGGGGTGCATTTTGGATTGTGTTTCCCACCAGGGCCGGAACCTTCAGTGACAATTTCTCCAAAAGCAGTCAGACCAACATGTTAAACCTGCCTGGGAGATGGGGCTGGGGCCGGCAGGGAAAATGCACAGAGCACTCGTGGCTGCTGATCCAGAAGGCACTCGGGTGGGAGGCTTCCATCTACTGGTTAAATGCCTCCAAGTTGTTATTTCAGTTTTCACTTGACATGCAAGTTCAGTCTAATTAAAGCAGCAGAAATGAGATCTGTGTGTTCTGAAATACACATTTTGACTCTGCTTTTCTCTCCCTGTCCCCAATGGTTTCCTCACTGAGATGTTAAAGAGAAAGTCATCTGTCCTGACCATATTCAGCTGAAATTGTCAGGGAAATTTGGCAAGTAAGATGCCAATTACTTATGTAGACATTTGTTCAGGAGACTGGAATTAGCACACTTGCTCTAAAAACCTCAATCAGAGGTGAAAATTCTTCAGGGGGAAAGGACTTATATGGCCAGCAAAGCCAGGGTGTGTGCTAAGAGCAAAGAAAAATAATTTCTTTTGGGGCAACTGTCCTGAGCTGAAGTTTGTGGTTCACATGAATAAATTATGCTCATAACTTACTTCATGGATGAGCCCTCAGATAGGGTAAATGCAAGGGGAACAAGTGCCACCTGGCTTTGTCTTTTGTCTCTGATTTTATCTCGGGATTGCACATGTGGGGAAAAGTACCCAAACTAAAGGTTGTTTATAAACTGATTTAATAAACAAACAAATAAATTACATTAAAAGAAAAATTCTCAAATAGAAAATAAATGAGAAGGGCCTACAGAAATTTTTTTCCAGTACCTGAAGGGAAAGATGTAGAGAGACTTTTTACAAGAGCATGTGGTGACAGGTCAAGGGGGAATGACTTCAGACTGAAAGAGGGCAGGCTTAAAATAGATATTAGGAAAAAGTCTTTACTGTGAGAGTGGTGAGGCACTGGAACAGGCAGGCCATTCCATGATTCTGCTCTAGATTCTATAATTATAATCCATATTAGAGAGGATGGATCTAAGACTACAACACTGCAAACAGAGGGGTGCACAGGCACCTCCAGCCCCTACGCATTATGATTTATAAGAATCCTTTTTTGTTGTCCTAAAGAAAAAACAAAGTTTTGTTTGGTTGCATGGTGCATGTACAAAATCTGAATTCAACATAACTATATACCTTATAAAAGAGGTAAAAAGTAAGATCTACCATTTTAAACTCTATATAAACACTTTCATTTTTTCTCTTCTGTCTCAGAGAATAAAAAGATGTGTTTTTCTTTTAATTCTGTCTAGTTTTATGTGACTGGAATGATTAGAGCTTCTTGCTAACAAAAGCAGATTAGGACAATACTTTCTTCTCAGCTACAGGAAATCCAGCATTTTCATTAGTATTTTGCATTGTGTGATTATAAAGGAAACCAAATTCTATTTTTTCTATACTTGAAATAAAGGGTTATTGCAGTGGCATCTGCCAAGCAGAGAGCTCATATAAATAATAGAACTACCACCCATTGTCTCCCTACTGATGTGGTGCCAACAGCTAGATCCCTGTTTTCCACCTTCTTCAGTCTTTGGGAGAAGACTCTGTTCTTGTTTTAGGCTTTGCAATCTATTGTACTTTATTATTCAGTGAAACATTGACTGGATGAATTTTAGGTTTTTAATGCATTGAATATTTATACCTATTTGAAAACTATATTTAACCATAAGCTAATATATTACATTTTTTTAATATAAAAATACTGTTTTTCCTAAATTTTGCTTATGTAGTCTTTTAAAGCCTATAATTAATGAAGATATTATTCAATCACCTAAATTATCCTTCAAGAACAGCAAAACCTTTGTCTTTTCTGGTATGAAAAGTAGAAATGTTGCAGTTACTGCGGATTTTAAAATTCTTGAAATCTCTAAATGATCACAGAGATATTAAATAAATGGACTTGTATGCTATGTCAATGTATGCTTCTACAATGACCCTTTTCTTAACAAAATGTACTAATTAAGTTTGGCAGTGCTGGTCAGCTGGGGGAAGCTCAGCTGCAGAGATGATCTGGGCTGGAGCACCTACTCTGTGAGGAGAAGCTGAGGGAGCAGGGCTCCTTCAGCCTGCAGAAGAGATGATTTTGGGGGGACATGGCAGCAGCCACCAAGGGAAATTGTGCAGTTCCTCTCCATCATGGCTGTATTTTAAAACCAGTCTGGGTAAAAGTCCTGAGTAACCTTTGAGCAGGATTTTGGGCTAAAGACCTCCTGAGATCCCTTCCAGTCTGCATTTAGCTGCAGAACCATTATTCCAAGGTTTTGAATATCTGGTAAATATCTGGTAAAAGCAAAGAAATGGAAGCAATTTCCATCTAATCAGATTAATCATCACTTGAGAACTGGTTTTCACAGAACAAAAGAATTAACAAGTTCATTATGTTCAACACTGCATAAATACCTGTGATATTGATTCGCCCTAATAATGAGTTTAGGACTGGGTATTTCAGAGTATCCACACAGAAAACCAGGAGTTTAAAGGTAGCTGATGCTCTGGGGTTTTCTGATGTGATACATTTTTAAACAAAAGCTCATAATAAATAACATACTCAGCTAACAGAGTGAAAACTTAAAAACATTTAAAATTGAAAAATCTGAAACAGCATATGAGATGCTGGTATGAAAACCATATTAGTTTTAAAAGATCCAAAATAATGGGAAAAAGGATGATTTTAATGCCATCTTCTCAGTTTGCTGCTCTCATGCCATCTGTACTCACTATCCATTTCCTAGTTGAGGTTTCTCCAGTCTGCTCTATCCTGATTTAGCTGCCCACTACTCCCAAAGGACATTGCCACTAGCTGTGGATGAGCTGGACCACATAAAAATCTGGAACCTTATTCCCTGTATTTGCTTTACAGCCCCACCAAAGAAATCTTGAACAGCAAAAGTAATTCCCTTTCTTAAAGACAGCTTATTTCAATATTAATTACAGATATGTAACTGGTGTGTCCACAATGTGCAAGTCAGCTTGCAAGGTAAGGAAAAAACCTGTCTCTTTAGTCTAATGCTAGAAAATAATACATCAAAAATCAAAATTTCCACAGCACATGGGACAGGTTTCCCTTCCTAAAGCTGTACCAAACTCTGAAATATTACACTCCTTGTCTAATGTTTCTTTGAACTCTTCTCACCAACCTAAATGTCTTTAGAGGACAGAAAATAAAAGAAACATGGTAATCTTTCACAGACTGATCAAAATCAAACTAAGAGAGAACCTGATACACAGGTTAGTGAAGAATTGTTATTCTTGCTGTGAATATGGTGAACCTTTGGAAAAAATTGCAGGGTCACTAATCATACAAAGGACAGTTATTTCTCCTGCATGGTTTTGAATTTTCATCCAGATTTATGGCTTTGAAGAAAGTATATATCCCTGAAGACCATACTTGCTTACAAATAGAAATAGGCAGGTGAAATATTGCCTTAGGAGAATAACTAATTCCATCAGACACTGAAAAAAAAGAAAAATCTGTGAAGTATCACAGAAGTCCAGACAAAAGAAGCAGGTGGAATGGCATCATGTACACAGCACAAACTGGAGAGACGATGGTGTGGAGCCCTGGCAGGAGCTGGTTGTGCTAGAGAAGGGTAGGAGGTCATTTGGGGACCTTAGAGGCATTGAAGGCAAGACTGAGGTGTAGTGGGAGGGCCCTAGAAGTACTGTGGTGTGAGTGCTATTGGGATTTACTATCCAAAGCTGTAGGAAATTTGGATTCTTGGATCCTGCTGCTCACAGTATAGTTTGGTCTTTCTTCAACACAGACTTTTTTCAGAGATGCCCATTAGAGGGCTGTCTTAGGGTTGGTAGGATGCCTAAATCACATCCAGCCTTTCCCACCTCAACCAGAGGGGTCAAATTTAAAAGAGAAAAATCTGTTCTCTGTGTCCTTCCACAGCAAGTCCTGTGTTCCAGCCCTGCTTTCCAAGCCAGCAACTTTCAGCAGCTCCTAGGGCCTAGCAAAGCCTGACTCCCCTTGCAGGGTGCTCAGCATCCCTCGGTGCTGGCTTCCAGCTGTGCTGTGGGTGGCTCTGTGAGCCACAGCTGGGGTCAGGACCCACCCTCTGCCCCTGCTGCCAGCTCCAGAACGGATGAATTCAGCTGCTTATGAGTTAAGGGCAGTTTTATCTTCCTCCATCCAGGAAACCATGGCCTGCCCAGCGACTCACTGTCACACCCCAGAGAGGACCATAAGAAAATCCAGTATGGAAGGGACCTCAGGAGGTCTCCAGACCACCCTCCTGCTAAAAGCAGGGTCACCTACACTAACAAAACACAAACAGCTCTGCTACACCTTCTATCACTTTGCCTAACAGCACATCAAGGCTCACAGTTCTGGTATTTGTGAATGCTTTTGAATAATAAAATAATAATAGGATTATTAAAATGATGTGAAACAAAATCTGAACTTCACCTTGAATTGGTCGGTCACTTGGCATAAATATGCTGAATTTACAACTCATTGGGACAGCAGCCTCCCATATAATATACTGCTCCAACAATAATGAGTTTGAGTCCATGTTTCTCACTAGGAAACAATCTGATTTGTCTTACTCAGAAACAAATTACCTGCTAAGCTACATTGCTATAATATCTCCTTTAGATACAGTGTGGATAATAATTCTTTAAACTCATTATTAAAAAAGACATCAAAGCCTAAAACCTTTCTCTTAGAGTAAATCAATAATGAAGAGATTTACAACCCTAGCCTCGAAAGAAACCAGAGTAACAGAGAATCCAAACAACAATGTAAGTACTTCCAGGATAGATGGTTGCTCTTGCTTTTTTAATACTGACTAATTTTTCCTGAGCACAGATTTGTTTTCAGAAGTCTCTGGCAGAATGAGCACAATGCTAGAATGAATCTTTTTAGGAAAATATCCTGTTGATGCTCTGAGATTCTTTAGCACCAACACTGGATTCCTTATGTCCCTGGTGGACAAAAAAATGGTGAAACACAACCAGACTTCAGCTCTTCATTCATTTGCTAATGACAGATTCCTATCAAAATGAATACATTGGGAATTCAGTTCAGTAAAGTTGCCAGGAAGGTGAACTTTTCAAATACACACAAATAATTATTGCTTTTTTAACATGAAATATTGCTTGGGAGCTCAAATTCCCCTGTCTGGAATCCCAAATTCTAAGTACTACAGATGAAGGCATTCATTGGAGGCTTGCACATCTGCTGCTGTACACAACAGAGTGGTGCTGGAAATTAGAGAAATTCATCTGTAATTTGTGTAGCTAAGAAGTTTATGGTTGATTAATAAAACATCAAACTCAAGCTAACACTTAACGATAAAAGAGGATCTCTTCTCATAACTGATATTCTAATGGGGTTTTCAGAGTGATACATTTTTTAAGATTTTGTGAAAATACTGCATCAAGTAAACAAAAACAAAAAAAATATGGGTTTGTTCTTGCAAATCTCTCCTCTTCAGCTGAGGAACTTTATGTAGTAAGTCCACTGTTGCATTTAGTCCAGTTCCCTCTGCCCTTCTGGAAGAGACACTTCTCATGAGGTGCCTGGGATAAATTCACCATTGTCAGGGTAAATTGAACAGGTTTTCTACAACCTTGGTTTCCTGAGCACTCTCTTTGTAAAAAATATCCAAAGTATTGGCTCCAGACAGAGCCCCCAGGAATGGGAAGCAGTGACATCCCATATGTGACATAAATCTTCCCGGCGCAATCTAAGTAAAACTGACCAGACTAAGGATGGATTCATAACAGGTATTAGATTTCCTGAAAAGTTACATAGTGGTACTGCAAGTCCAATCAGAAATTTCCCATTTTGAATGATCATCAGGCATCTGCTGATATCTGGAGGAAAAAAAAATCCCATGTCTGCACAGAGAATGACTGAAATCTTGAAAAACTACAATGGAAAAGCAATATAACATAAGCTAGAAGGTACCTTGTTGCTATGAACAGAATGGATGTGGCAGTGAGTCAAAAGAATTGAAGCAAGACCCATCAGAGGGATGGAACAAATAGCAATAAGCTGTTAGCTGGTAAAGGTGTGTGGATGACAAAGATACAATTATAAATTTAGAAGTAAATAAGACATATCTGAAAAACAGCATCTAAAACAATGCTGTAAAAATAGCAGCACTAACTGTGCTGTACCACTTGTTTGGCACATGGTAAGAAAACAGGCAGACTTCATCCACTGGCAAAGATAACTCTGTTATTCCTGTATGAAGACTGTTAAAAACAGTATATTGCAAACAAGAAATAAAATGTTTTAAAATACAGCTGGTGATGTGTGGCTTTTAGCTTCCAGGTGCATCCATTTCTGAGGATCCCTCAATCAAACAGCTCACAGTAATTTTGGATTCCTTGCATATTACTGCCCTTTCAAAAAAAAAAAAATTATACTTTTTAAATTTTTAATTTTATTAACCTGAGGTCAATCCCTTGCATTTAAACTAAAGAATTTGATTTATGTATTAATAATACTCAGTGGAGACACTTTAACCTTTTAGCTTAAGAATTTCAAATGGTCTATTTCTTTCTATCTCTCAATATGTATTCCACTTGACCATTGTTCTGGCTGTATTGTTGACTTCATAATTCCTAAAGTAAGAGATACAGAAAACATTATAAATATTTTAGATACTTTTAGTAAACCAGAACATGAGTAATTTCTGAGTTTCCATTCACAAATCTTTTGATCTGTGCTTACCACAAAAATTTACATGTTGTCTGTCAATAACATTGTGGAAAATTGTTTTCAATATTTCTCATGCTGATACTTGATCTTTTGAGGCATTTACAATAGGAACACGGTAAAGAACTTTGGCCTACTGGTTTTAGGAAGCATGAAAATGAAACTGCTTTTTTTCCCCAGGCTATTTCATATGCTTCATTATGCACAACAAAATACATTAAACTTCAGAAGATCTTTGCTTTTCAAATGCTAAGATTTGCCTGGTTGAATGAGATTTTAAACGAACCACACCTAGATTTTTAAATAATCTCTTCAAAATACTACACATGGTTTGAAAAAACATTTATACCAATTAACACTTCTGAAACTTGTACCAAAATAAATGAGAAAATGCCATTTTAATTTTAATTTTTGGGAACATACTTTAAAAGGATCCTGTTTGAAACCTTGCATTCCTGAACTCAGGAATCCATGTCTGCATTCCTGGTGTCAGGTTTGCTGAATGATGCTGCTTCATGACCTCATGACAAGTATGGGTTTATGTGGTACTGGTTTAACTTTGTGTATTTTCCTATGCCTGTTCATGCAGAAGGAGTGTGTACACTTCCACACCTGAAGTAAGGAGAAATGATTTCTAAGCCACAGAAAGCTCATCACATGCTCATCACACTGGTACCATCTTTCTCTTGGTCTCCCAACTCCATCACCTCCTGGCTGAGGAGGAGTTTACTAAAATGTGCTCAGCTGGACCTTCTTGCCAAGCCTGAGCTTCCTCAAATTCTTCTCCATTTGTATATAATAATCCTTCCCAATATGGTCCTCTATATTCAGACATCCAAGACAATATTATTAAAGACAGCTAAGTTGTTGTCAACTTTCAATGGAATGCACCTAAATGTTCTGAAATAATTAATGCAGGGAGAAAGAGGGATGGACAAAGCAGCATCCAGAAATACATCCTATGCTACATTAAGTTGAATTTCCCTGCATGTTTTGTCATTCTGTTTTTAACTGACATGGGCACCTTTTAATGCTGGTGACAGAAAATTTTAATATCAGGTGACTGGAAACTGGACAGCTGCCCAGGAAATGGATCTGTACTGTGTCACCCTGTACAGCAGTTGCTCATTTTAGAACAGCACCCTCCGAACCAAAGGACACCCAACACAATGAAGAAAAATTACCCCAGTCACTGTTATTTCAGAAGTACTTGTAAATTAAATGAGCTTGCAGTTAATTCTTGAACCATTAACCTCTGATCCTAAATGAGCTCTGAGGTCTTGAGCACATTAATGACATTAAGTAGGTACATGACAGCTCTGTGCTGAGCACCCTTTTGCCCAGCCTAAGGATGCCATAACTAACAAGATATCCATTTTCTTTGCAAAACTGAGCAGAAGGTGTTCCAAGCTACACTGCAGTTTGGGCATGGCTTCCAGAAGAGGTGGGAGAGATGCCCCATGTGCTGGAGGGAAGACCTGGAAATCTCTGGGCCACAACCTCCTGAGACCAAGGGATCCCTCAGAGCCCACACACCTTCCCAAAACTCACCTTAACATCACCCAGCACAACAATGGGAGGGAAGGCTGCTTGATGTCAGGTGGCAGGATGAAGCATTTTTGGAAGATTTAGGTAAAATACTAATGAGAATTTCTAATTTTTACATATAGATGCCTTTTGTTGTAGAACATATCTAAGTTTTGTTTACAAACTGAGTAGAATTATCCATTACAAGTGTCCTATTCCAACTAATTTTTAAGTGAAAATTTAAAAAAAAAATCCCAACATTCTCTTCCAGCTTTGTAAAAAAAACTTCATCATATATTTCAACTGATGTTTTTCTCTTGTTAGAATGTTAGAAATGTTAGAAAATATTAATGAAAGGGCACACAGGATATGGCATGGAAGCTGGGACAAAAAGGACCTGAAGTCTGATTTCTCTGCTTCTCCAGAGATATGTTATTTGTTTTACTGTCTTTTGTTTCCACTGAGAGCAAATGTTTAAAATACTGAACAAAAAGAATTCTTTCATTTTCATAAAGCATTTTTTCTAGTTTTGATTTATGTGTAAACATTAGTATTCTCCCATGAATGTAATTCCTTCCAGCCATTTGAAATACATGATGACTATTTTAACTCCAAGAAGTGTCACAGAGAACATGTCCTGCTTCTTGCAGCGTTGAGAAAACTTCTAGCAAATGACAGTCCTAGTTCCTGCATAAGTAACACTCCCAATAAACTGCATCCTAAGCACATTTAAATCTTGCTTCAAAATGAATGATACTGTCAAGAGTTCATATGCACTTGGATTAATAGGGAGGTGAAAGTGCATTTTCAAGTCAGTGCCAATCCTAAATTTAGGCTTTGTAAGAATATTTTTTTTACAAAAGTAAACAGACACTAGTTAATTATTTTGACAGGTTTTTCAATGCTCTGGATTTTAATGTAGTAATTCAAGAGAAATTTAAAGAGTTAAGAAAAGAAAGACTAAAATAAAAGTTTATTTATATTTCTGCTTAGAAGTAAAAATAACAAATACTAAAAAATATTGGATTTTTAAAGTGTTATTTATATAGTTAACAATTGTATTTATTGCAGAGAATAGGCAAGACTTGTCTTTAAATTTATAGATTCCCTTAAGAATAGTTTTAAGTATATTCATGTAAATATATTCCTTTTTGGCTTGTGGTAAAAATAATGATAGCATTTGCACCCAAATATATAAAACCAGAAATGTTATTCACTTGACAAACTGCACTGTATTGCTATCTATTATTCTTGCAGAGAACATAAGGGCATATAGAGAGGGTCTGAAATGCAATCAGAAGAGGTATTGTAAAGCATATTTTTGACACCATCTAGCCCAGCCTACACTTAAATGAGAGATTGGTGCTTCTTATGAATTAAACATAATTCTTGATTTATGTTCTGTTACCCTTGTATCAAAACCCATAGTTCCAGAGCAATGTCACTGTGAATTCATTTAATGATATTGATGATACACCTAACACAGAGAATACAAAGTAACAAGCAGTGCAGAGTATGGCTTTATAAATCACTCCTACAGAGCATTAGGCAATAAATAACAAGCCATTAATTCACCCTAAATTATGCTAAAACATGAAAACTACTTGTGCAGCAAATTATAAATACCTGCCATTCCTGGTAAAAATGTGAAACTTCTGATTAAAAAACTTTATCAAATCAGGATATACCTATCAGACTTCAAATTAAGTGGGTTTGGATTAGGCCTCCTTTCTTTAAAACAAGACACAGACTGCAAAAACCAGTACAGCAGTTAAGTCATCCTCAGGGCAGCCCAAGAACCCAGAATCTCAAACTGCTTCCAGCACCTGCATTTCATCTGTGTGATTCTCAAGGTCCTGACTGCACAGGCAGCTCTCCCAAAAACAAATATTAGTGTCACTGCAGCTCCTCAGCTGGACATGAAGCCCCAGGTCCTGAGAGTCTTGCACCAAGTTATCAGCACCGTATCACAAGGGAAGCTCTCGTGTCCTTGTGTACACCAATACTCACACTACTCACACAACACCATCCTGTGCATGGCACTCAAAAAAGCATAATCTAGTCTAACTGAGATTAGGAAACATTTTCCTTGAGAAAATTGAAATTGGAGGGCAATGAATGATTAATTTGCACATAATCTGATGCTGAAGATTGTTAAGAACTGTTATGGTTGAGAGTCTTCGGCTGAAAAAACTGATAATTTGTTTCTTATGGTCTACTTTGTAGTATTTGAGGAAATTATATTTCAAGTGTTAGCTTTTCTGCAATTACTCAGCATGAGTTGAGTATCTTTTTGTCTGTGCCTAAGAAAAAGTTTTTGAATCCTTTAGAGACCCAAATTTGTACAGTCAACAATTCATGAGGTATCAACTGTAGAGCCGAATGATCACCCTCTTGTCAGGAGCAATGTCATGAATGCAACAACCATAGAAAAAAATAGTTTGATTCCATGACAATCATCTCTCTCTCCTTGTTGGATCTGCTAAGGCTACAGGGACATGATGAGAGAAAACTAATTGTGCTAAAAAGAGTAAGACTGTAAACCTGAGAAATCTGGTTAATAGACCAAGCACTGACCATGCTGACTGAAGCCCAAATCTTTCAGTACACTGAAAAATTAGATACTAGCCTGGCTAGTCAAGAAACAGGGAAAAAAAGCAGTCTGACAATTTGCATTCTGCTGAACTTTGGGTGGCTGTTTTATTCCTCCATTAATCTATTAATAAAAAGGGAAAATTCTCCAATGAAAAATGACATTGAGAAAGCTGAAGGCTGAAGCTGAGTGCAGGAGATGGACACTGTCCTCATTTCATATAAATGAAGATAAAACCTTTTCATGATCACTTTTTACCTTAGTTACCCAACAGTGTTTAAGTGAAGAAATAAAATTGCCAGAATTATTACCATGTCAAGCCTTGATTTGGGCTTCCCCAAACTGTTTTGGCTCCTCTATCTCTGCTCCTCTCCCCAGTAAACTGTAATCTCCAGTACTGAGTCACGTCCTAACCTGACATTTTGATAGTGGAAATTTGAGGATTGCCATGGGCACAGACATGCTACTAAAATGAAACAAAACCGCTCTGTATGAATAACCAAGTTGTCTCTCAAAGGTTTTTACTTTTTCCAAATTTCTGTAGTCGAGATGCTGACTTTCAGCACAAAGTCTTCGCAGACCTGGCTTAACCTGTACCCCTAAGAGCTTTGCTGTCTCACCAAAAGCTCACTGCTCTTTTCTATTTCCCAGATTGTATTTTTGTGTTCCCACCCATTTCTGTATTTCCCAAAATAATCTTAACAATATGCCAATGAGAAACACAGTAAACAGTTCTTTCTAACTATCTCATCTGGAATTATATCTCCCATTTTAACTTTCCTTTTGAAAAGAAACCACTTAGTCTTATATTGTTTTAAAGACATTTTTAGAATAAAAATGTAATTATACTCTGCATATATGAACCTCAATGCTAAAATTTGGCTTCATCTATCCATAACTGTGCATCAGTTGCTGGGAGACCAAAGATTATGCTACTTACTGTCTTTCTTTTGCTTTGTATTTCAGCAGCCTCCAATATCCCTTTGCATACTAACAGCTGCACAGTACTTTTGCTCTTTAATTTGTTTCAGTGATTGGGTGAGCAGATTGAGGTCAGTATAATGCCCTCGAAATTCCTAGTGGCAAACCACTTGTGTTACAGACATTAAATCTGAGATGCCCATAGCCCAGACTTTTCTACATGAAAATATACTGTCTCTGACCCAGTTATCCAGCTTTGGCCCATGTTACTCTGTTAAAAATGTCCCAAAGAAACACATTGACAGAAACTTAGATATTGCAAACATTAGACACAGGCAAAGCATCAGGATACCAGTCTGTAGAGACCAGCTCAACTGTAAAATTCATCAAAACATAGTTCTAAAGTATAAATACAGACATTCTATATGGACAATGACAGCCCTTGCCATTACTGGTCTTCTAGCTACCATCTCCATTATATTTCCTAATTCTCACAAATCCTGAAATTAAGTACTGCCATCAGTAAAAGTTACACTTCTCATGTTTTGCCTTAGCAATACTAAGCAACTGATAACAACAGCAATAACTCTGTAGCTGAAGACAGCTATTCTTAATTTGATGTTATTTTGCTAGAATTACTGCTGATTTAACTTTGTCCATGCAGACTCTCTGAATCCATAACTCCACATCCATGCAGCAGGCAGTCAGCTTTCAGGGGTGCATTGTCTGGGGGTGCTGCCCAGCCCCGGCTGGAAGTGCTCTGGTCTCTGGCAAGTGCTCAGTGACAGTGAATCTGCAGGAATGTACAGACATGAAAGGTATTATTACATTGCTATTTGTTATGCTAATTTTGTTAAGGGCCTGTCGGAATTTCATTATAAACCATATTTTCAAGGACCTCATAAATCAACCATGAAATGTATTCTGTGCTCACACTTTCACAGACTGAGTAAGGCCCAATGACTTGATTTTGCCAATTTAAAGAAAAGGAAAAAAAAAAAAAAAAGAAAGAAAAAATAGAAAAAAAGAAAAAAAGGGTTTAGTAAAATTCTATTTGTTAATTTTTCAAACATAAATTGAAAATTTAAAGGTAATATTAAAGCACTGCTGAACAGAACACTGCAAAGCTTCCAGCACTTGTGAACACTGAGCTTCACTTACTCTATAATATTTTTACTGTCTGAAAATCTAATAAAACTCATGAAAACTTAATAAACTTGGCTAATATCCCTGTTTTGGCTGAGGTTTGTATCCCTCCCTTTCTCTGTGTCACTGGGTGTTCAGTGCTGCTGAACCTTCCAGCCTCACAGAATGAGCTGCATGCAGCTGGGAGCCCCAGGATGTGCCACAGCCTCTGCAGACCCAGGGCACGCACAGCCAGGACGGGCTCTGGGGTCAGAGGGACCATTAACTGCTCCGTGCTGCCTTTGGCACTCCCTGCTAGCTCCAGCTGTGAATTCACGTTCCAAGTCACATTCTGCAACAGAAAATCCCCACTGCCAAAAGTGAAACAAAAACTCAACCTTGAAATCCAGCTTGACTACCTGTGAGACATATCAGCATCAACAGCAGCGAGTTGCTGATGCAAATTAATTACTGTTACCAAATTAACCTATTTCAACTAAACTGCCTTTACTGACCACTATAATAGCCATCCAATAATCATCTACATCACACTGCACAACATCAGTCAGCCTCAGAAGTACTTATAATTTCTTTAATTTATTTCTTCTCCTAGTCCACAGGGCTTGTAGCCAAAAGTATTTCAGAGCTCTGAATATAGTCACAACCAGCAAACCTAGCTACTAGTTAGATCCCTGGTGGGTTACAAATCAACAACAGAAATATCCTTACAAATACAAGTAAACATTCCTGACATATCCTAAACACTAGCAAGAGTTAAGATCTATTTTATTTTTATTTCATTCAGCAAACACATACTAAAAATTTTTAACTGCAGATTGTCCTCCTCTGAGATGCTTTGTTTTTGTATCACAGCAAAGCATTAAAAGATCAATCCTTAAAAGCTTAACAACAAAAAAGGCCAAGTGCAATCTACATACACTGAAACTAATTACTTTTATGACAATCTACTTATCCACCACATCAGTCTGGCAACCTAATTCATGAATTCCCAGAGTCTTAGTGTCTACAGGTTGTGCCATATGGCAGTGCAAAGTTAGATTTAAATGTGATTTCAGTATCACAATGGTTATGTCTTTAAATGCACAAACAAGTATACTAATACATGAGGAATTAAATAATTTTTCAAAATTTAACATTGAATAATTTGCACGTCTCTGAAGTGTGACTCATGGAGACCATAGTGCTCTGCCAGGATTATGAATTTTTTCACTATTGATGGGTATGTTGCTGCCACAGGAGAGCTAAGAACAAACCTCTTAAGAAGGAGGATGACATGGATGTTCTGTGCAATACTGGAGAGGGGTTGAAGGAACAACAAAAAAAAGATGAACTGTTATGTTAGGGAAAATGCCAACAAGGAGAAATATTTGTGAGAACACATTTCATATTCCCTAATAAAAGACACCAAAATCTTTGCAGAGGCTAGGTGAAATGTGGTGCATCCTTGATGTACTTCAAAGACAGTGTCATCATGGATTCCAGTTCTGCTTGCTCTACCCCCATGAGAAGTAAAGCTGACAGTCCTCACCCATCAGCAGGGACAATGGCTCACAGTGATAAAATAGTGGTTTCCAGTCAAGGGACACCTCATGTGGCTTTGAAAGAGGGAGGAGGATTGGAGCACCATGTCCTCTCCTTTCATGCAATGCAAGATGCAGATGTCTTCTGGTGGAAGAGTCAGAAGCCAGCACAGTGCAGTTATTTCCTCCAGTCCAGATGGGCAGAGATGTCCCAGCAGTTACAGTCACAGCCAGGTTAACCAGGAGAGAGATGTGAGCTACAGGCTGATAATGCAAGGAGCAGCTCAGACAGGGAGCTGCCTTTTCCAACCCTTTAGTCACCTGACTCTGGGACTCCTGATGAACAATCAGAAAGAAGTTCCCATAGAAGTTAAAAGCTCCACAGAATAAGATAGCCGGTGCTCAAAGACACTGGGAAACACACCATTCTTAAGAAATTACATTTCATCCTGTTAAGTAACAGCAGAGCTCCAGCCTTTTGGAACATTTTTTTAAACAAATAAGACAAAAATTTGCACATAAATAATTAGAATGATGACCTAATTGCCCATACATATTTAAAACACAAAGTTCTGGCTAAGAACACTGGTGACTCACAAAACAGTCCAAGAGCAAAGGAACAGTAGCTCCAAAGCTGGACACTTCACCCGAAGGAAAGGTCAGCTCTCCCTGGCAAGCAGGAAAATATCTGAACAGATTTCATGGCTTCTGGCAAGGTAAAGAGTCACAGCTGAAATGTCTGCCCTTGCAGAAATCACAGTTGAAATTTTACATGACTTTCAGCATGATTCAAGTGCCGCAAGGGGATCTGGTCATATGTAGGGCACAAGAGCCTGGGAGAGCAGCCGAGAAAGCCCAGCTCTAGATGTACATGGATGCCTCACCAGAAGCTTCCCAGGCACAGGGATTCAGACACATGTAGTTTTCAGCTGATGAAGGAAGGGGGTCTCTCCCAAAATCTCAGAAGGGACACCAGTAACTGTCTGGCCATGCTCCCACATGTCTGTGTGTCCTGAATCCAGGACTAAGAAAAGTGGCCTCAGTCACTTCACTAAGCCATGTATATTCTATCTTATCAGTAATAAATTAAAAGGCAAAGCTTTGAGCCTGGAAACAGCTGAGATTGACTCAGTGCCCAACTCAGTCCGAGACTGGGCCAAGGATGTCCCCTCACAGAACAGGGCTTTTCTGTTTATGTACAAGTTAAACTTTTCATTAAACCCTGGCAATGCATAACTTCTGACAGCCAGAGGAAGGAGTCAGAAAAGAAACCCCAAACAACAATGAAAAGCCTAGAAGATAGAAAAGGGATCTAATATTTAATCCTTAATCCTTTCATGAGGCCAGAGGCCATGTGTCTCTCTGTCCTACCACGTCATACACAGCCGAGAGCTGAGCTCCCTCTCCTCCTAACCCAGAAGGGCTCCAGGCAAAGCCACCTACAATATTTCAGCTTTCTCCATCCACTTAAAGCTTACATTGTGAGATTTAATGAGCACACCCACAGCCCAGCAGAACAGGTACCACCACTTCCAACCCCAAATTCAACCCTGCAGATGCAGGTCAGGTATCTTTGAGCCACAGTCACCAGCACATCATGCTGTGGCTGGATTTATAAAGAGCCTACACAGCAGCAGAGACCAAGTTTGGAGCAAGCATTTCCCAGGCACCTGAAATGTGTTGGAAAACATGAAGAAGAGACACATGTGATCACCACTACCTGACAAGCTCCTCCTAGGGCTGGATGCTGCAGAGGTTTTCATTTTGCTTTCATTTGTTTTCATTTGCTATGCTATGAAATCTTCCTGCTACCTTCCCCCAGACCAGAGAAGTAGTGACCATTTAACATTCTTTTCAGACTTGGTTGTTCTTCACTGAAGATATAGTTAATATAAAATTAGCAAAATGAAAAATCACTAATGGTCGTTGCTATTATTTATAAAGGATGAACATTGCTTTTGCTCCTATGTTTTATGAGAATAAACCTTTCTAGTTGTACAGAATCAAAGAGGAGGATATGGTCCTCTGTTTTAAATATACTCTTATATAGTTTTTGTTCATTTGTTGTTGTTGCTTTGTTTTTAAAATTCAGTATCTTTTAGAGATGTCATTTTCCTTTTTAATTTTGGCAATTTTCCAAATTCTAAGGAACTTTCCCAGTACTTTGCATGCTGTCACAGCATCTTCAATCCATCTTTACAGCTCTTCCATCGTATTTTGTGTAAAGAAAAACTTTTAGCTCATCATTGCAGCAGCTGCTAATGAAGATCTCTAGGCTTTCTTCTAATTGATGAAGAGAGAATGACAAATATTTTAAGTATCCATTAAACTGTGCTAAATCAATGGTGATTTAGCCAGAATTTCTATAGGAGCATACAGCACATCCACTTTAATATCAAGTGAGTTAATTGTGATCAATGATACTACAGCAGAAGGCAAATGAATTCTTAATGACAAGAAACTTCACATGTAACAAAAATAGATGCTAACAAGAAACCTCTTTGCTGAATTTTCCATATTACATCATTAGTAACCACTGTACTCAAAAAAACTAAAATGCAAATATGAACATTTTAAAGACTTCTATAGATCAATCAATTTTACGAAACATAATAGGATAAGGAAAAAATTGTAAGATTTTCTATAATTTTTTTTCTACATACATATATTTTTGAAATTTATTTTAACAGCTATTAGATTAACTAAAAAGTTATCATCAAAAAATTCAGGTTTTTTTTTTTTTACCCACTGAATACAAGACTGGGGCCTCTATGGGTGTCCTTGTCTCACTTTTACAATCTCTTTTGTATGACTTGTAGGTTTTAATGTGCATCATAACACCTCTCATCCAGCAGTAAGAAATTCTCTGGGGAACACTTGCAGAAAATAGGACATTGAGTCCATAATTAAAGTAATCTCTTCCCAGGCAGATGCTTCAGTTGGCTCTGTTATCACATATTACAAAAGGCATCTTGAGGCCTATAAAATGTGTGGCAAATGGCTTTGGAGATGAGAAACAGCAATTTTTCATCTAATTTTGATCCATAGACATGTAAGTACTGTATTGCCACTTTTTGGTACGAAGCCAAATAACTATTGTGGTTGTTGAAATAAGCTTGGCAGTAACCAAAATTAAAGAGTACTCCAGCTTTTATCATCAGTCAGGAAAGCCATCTTTGCACTTAGCAAATAAGCATGCCATCTCAAATATGCGAGTTAATGCCTACATCTGGATTTAGAAGAAAGGCTTTATGCAGCTTAACTCACCATACATATTCTCTCTCTATTTGTGTGTTAAAACCATCGTTCAAATTACGGCCCTGACATCTTCACTGCTTTGCCAAACTGTCTGTGATACTGATTGGGAGTGTTTCTACTGTTTATTTTTTTGTGTTTTAGGATGTTTAGGACATTGCTCTTTGAATGCATAAGTAGGTTCTGCAAAGTAATTTGTTCATATCAGCCATAGTGCTTTGCATAAACACTAATGGTGATAGGAGCTAGCTGAATTTGTGGAGTATGTTTTCAGCTCCTGACTGCAGCAATGTGTTCAATGTGGACACATTGAACCTCAGACTACTGAGTACTGAAAAGAAAGACAGAGAATTACTTTCTTCCATTATTCATTTCTTCAAAATTGTTATTTTAAACTATTCCCCATTTGGGTGGGAAATCACAGATTGCTGCAGAGCTTCTTATTCTTTAAGACTTTAAAAATGCATTTTTCACAGAAAATGGCTCAAGTGAATGTACAACACTACTTGAGCTAAACAGCTTATGTTGATCCAAGAGGGATATTTGGAAGGTTAAAAGAGAAAATGTTTTTGTTACATTTCTAGTAAGAGCTAAAAAGATTCAAGCTACTCCAAAACAGTAAAGAAAACAATGCCATTAACTTTAAAACATAATGTTACAGTGCAATTTTACCTGTAAAATGTGATAAAAACAGCCATTAATCACCAAAAAGATCTGAAGAACTGTATGTGAAATACTTCAATAAAATGCTTTTAAATAAAAATGTATTATTTGAATCGGTGTAGCATCTTCAAATCTTCTTCTAAGTGATAACTCTGCTGTAGAACAGAGTTCATCCTGTCAGATAATTTAAGGTCATGGTCACTTTGAATACTCAAAATCAAATTTTCCCAGCAGGAGGGCAGGAAAAGCTGATCAAATTTTTTTGTTATCTTCAAGTTTAGGCATTCCTTCTTTTTTGTTTTTAAACTTTTGCTTGAACTCATCATGAGAAGACCACTGTTTTACAGAAAAAGGGATAATTTCTTTCTTGCTGAATATTACTGCATGTCTAACATAGTATTTTGTAGATCACTCTATTAAAGTTCCTCCAAACAAATAAGGCAAGAAAAGTAAATTAATTTGTGTGAACTGAGAATATGGTCAGAATCCTTATATCTCCTTGCCTGAGTACACAAACAAAGCAAAATTCAAAAAAAATAATGTGAAGGCACTAATTTTAAAAAAATTTGAAAAGTGCTGCCTGTGCCTTTGATGGCAGCTTGAACACACCTGATTGCTCTGCTGGATCCAGAGCAGTGCTCAGCACCCTGCAGGATCAAGTTCCTCACCAAGTCATTTAGCAATAGCCCCTTACAAGAAGTCAAGGGCTTCCCAAAAACAAGACAATGCACTTGACTCCAGCTCATGCATGCACTGGACACATTATCTGCTTGATTGAAATGATCAGGCTCTATCAGTCCACCAGGAGACATTCCAGCGTTACCAGGGGTTTCCATGCAAGCATGGTCTTAATTTGTACAGGTTCATCTGCAGTACTGAAATTTATCTTCCTAAAACATCTTTTACAACCATCCTCTGCCTGCACTCGTATTTTATGCACTACATGTCTATCTGTAGACAATGGTTCCAAGTATGTTTAGTGCTCACTCTTCTATGGCTAACATTTCCAAAAGAACTCCCCCAAAGTGGTTTGTGGCTATTTCATTCAGCATATTTCTTCAAGGAGGTAATTTTGAAAGGTTTGCTATTGATCAATTATTGCTAGGCAAAAGACATTTCATCCAACTGCTCTGATACTGAGGAAAAACTTTTTAATGGAAACAAAGTCTTAAGAGTGTGTGTAATACGTTCTGTACTCCAGTCATGTTTTCAAAATTAAGCCATTTTGAGAAAAGGGGAAGATAAAGCAATGCTTTGAATGAAACAAAAGTTTATGCTGTTGATGAACTAAAATACATTCTGAAAAATCACCCTGAGGTTAAATTTCAGAGATATTTTTTATAAAAATTCAAGGGAAAATTTTAAACACAATTACTGGTAACTGATTCACATATTGTGAATTGATGGTCTCATGCACAAAAATAATGAGAATGTTGCAAAGAAAAGGAAGAATGTAAAATCTAATCTCTGCTTCTAGAATTGCTAAGTGAATATTTATATGAAGGGAAGTAATTCTCACAATTACCATTTTATTATTTAGATAACACCAGTAGAAAATTACTAGATTTCATTTTATTTCATGCAGGAGGTGCCACAGTCCTATATGAAGCCACAACAAAATCTTAATAGAGAAGCCAAAGGCTATATTGAGCTTCCTTCTGCTATCATACATTATGAGTACGTGATATAATAAATTTGCAACACACAAAGAAAAGAAGCCACCCTAATATTGTATAATATTGCAGTTTCCTCTCTGGCATTACACAACATTGACAGAAGTAGCATTTTATGCTTCTTGCTCATCTTCGGAATTAAGTTAATTAACTAATACTAATAGAATTTTCATGTGCTTTTACTTTAAGTACATGCTCACATAACCATTTTTACTGTCTTTGTTGGTTCTGCTTTTCTTATACCTACAACACAGCATGAGGAGTCTAAAATCACAAATGGCCAGTTGTCTGCACACTTGGAGAAAAGTTTAAAAAGCAGTCTTCTCATTAAAGTAAGTTTTTAGGAACATCAGTCATCTGAGAGAATATTACACAACAGATTTGACCTACAAGGAAAAAGGAAAAAAATTGCAAGATTTTATGAACTTTACACAGTTGCCATTTTTATTCATACCCTTCAGCAGATTTCAACTGTTGAGCAGCCCACTCATTGAAAATTCTTGACACAGAAAAAGTTACTTACTGTTGAGGGTGGTGGTTATGAAAAACTAATTTTATTACTTGATACAGATGCTTATGTTTAGGCAGCTGAGTCTGTCTGGGTGGGATTCCAATTCACATTTAAAAAAATCTTAAAACTTGTGCCTATATAAAGGTCTACAACCAAGCTATGTAGCTAGTGATCCCTTTTGGTCAGTGGAGATCTAGATGTTAATTCTGCTGCCTAGAAGTTTGAAAATAATTTGGAAAATCCTAAGGAAGCTAATAGAGACCTTCTATTCCTGCAGGTACCTCTCCCCAGATGTAGAACTGATTGTCTATGGAACCACCCATTAACCCTCAGGGGAATTATAGACACACAGCTCACATAAACACCTGCCTGGAGATAAGCACATATCCTATATCCAGCTGAAACAACTGAAAACCCCTTTTCAGGAGTGGACAATTAGGTGCAACCAGCTTTCATCCTCCCCCATGGCTTTTGTGCTTTGCTCTGAACACTTCTGAGTACTCACCACCACAGTACCCTTTGTGCTACTATTTTCTGTTAAAAAAGTTTATGAAAACACCCACAATTTCTCATTAGTCACCTCTGTCTGCTTTGCACAAAATAGACAATACTAAGACAAAACTAACAGACAAGTTAAATTTAATTCCTCATAGTCAGATGAGTCTTTGCTGTTTGGGGTCACAGCTAGAGAAGCCACAATTATTCCATGCACTGTGTTTGCATTTCACTGGAAATTAACAAACACAGAAGATGAAGGAGGTAATCTGGGCAGCACATCAAAATGGGACATGAGAGCAGAGCCAAGACAGGAATCAAATATTGGCTCGTGATTTTCAGAATATTACACATAATGTTGATTGACGGCACAACAATGCCTCTACCCAGGGAAGTGGAAAACCAAGCAAGGGAGTAATTTTTCTTCATAGTTCCACTAGACTGACACACCAGCAAGGAATAATTACTGATGGTTTTTTTTTTTCTACAAAGCATAACTTATAAGACATATGGAAAAATAAAAATTACTGCAACACTGGGCTAATGTTGGAACTACTCTGACTGTAAGCAATGACTGTCTCTTATTGGGTGCTGCCCATACAATCCCTGACTCAGGGTCCACACCAATATCACAAAGAGTGCTATGAAATATCCTGCTTCACCCTTTTGTTGCAGTAAAGAGTAGAAAGAGAAGTGCAGCACTTATTGAAGCAGGGTTTCTTTACAAAACCCCAAAGCCAAGGTTATCTGCACTTTAAGGTTTCCATATGTGTTACGGCACACCTCAGCTGAATGCAGAGATTTCAAATCACAGGAACTAGAATGCTGTGGAGAACAGTGTATTTCAGTGCACAATTCTGTGTCATCACAAGAATGTGAGGGAGAAACACGTACATGACCATATAATTGAGAGATGATTATACATAAATGCAAGGGACTTAAGGGACCTCACTTCTGATAGATGCTGGTTTCTGTTTACTTTTATGTTATTATTAGTGTGCATTTTTGTTGTGTTCAAACATAACCGTGTACTTAATCTTGAAGATTATCATTTGTACTTCCTTCAAACAATTGAAAAAACCACAGTAAACAGTGTCTTAAATGGCAGTTAGCTAAGTGGTTTACCAGGGGAATGTGGTTCTTTCAGACAATATAGACCTTTCCCACCCTGGCTAGAGGACTAATATAGTAAAGCATGTAATCTTCTTGGTTGTTTATTCAATATTTCCATAATTATTATCATCGGTTTTCTATAAATGCTTTAAATAGATAACCAAGTCTCTCAATCACAGTCTTTATGGTCTCAAGTGTTTGTACAGCCTGATATTTTGAGTTCATACATTAACACCATTGCCAGTTCCTGAAACAGGCTTAAACACATGGGCATGAAAAGACCAGTTCTGGAACAGGGTACTTCAAACTTCCCAGAAAGGAGTTGTAACTTAAGGTGATTATGGGAAGAGGCATATTCTCAGTGAAAAACACTGAGATTTTAAATTTCTTGAAAATTTCTTCCAACAGTTCATCTGCCTGCCTCAGCATTCAGTCCCAGACTTTTCCCAGGAGCTGTGCTGAGAATCAGTTTCCCCTGCCTCAACAGAAGTGATGTGCCAGTGCCCTGCCTCAGCCACCACTGCTCTCTCACCTCTCTTCATGCAGAGCCACCACCACAGCTATTTCCATTCCTGCTGAGCCGTTTGCACCATAAGCTGTGCTGATTAAGCATCACACAATATGTGACTGGGCCTTTTAGTACTTACTAGCTTATTAGACTCTGCCTACAGACGCAGGCAGATAGCTTTACAGAGGTCCAGTCTTCTGTTAATAGAAGTTATAGGGAATATATAGACACAATCATCCTTATTAAACACCCGCTCAGTGACTAACACAACTGGTTACATAAAAATATATTTTTCTAGGTACATGCTACAGGCTACAATTCTATTTAGTACAGTAGTTGAAACTTCTGCAATAAACCCTGCTGGTGGTCAAAACACAATATGCTTTTGCTATTTAGGTCAGCTTTATCACTCTTGCAAACTAGTAAGTTAAGCCATCTATAAAACAACAGGCTTAACAACCTAAGATGCAGCCCAGCAGGCCATCCTGCTTAACAGCCATTATTATCCCTGCTGTCAGGCTGAGCTTTAACTAGGTTAGTGTGAGCTTAGAGCAGAAATTACAAACCATGAAACCTAGCTGAAGGATTATGAAGATAATATTTTACAAATTTGCACACAATCAGAGAAATTACTTGTTAGTGTAAAGGAGAACCTACTATTTTGTAGTGGTAAAGAGAACTTACAGATCCTGGCAATTTTCTTGGGAGGCCCTGTGCTCAATACCTGTTTAACATCTGTTATTGCTAAGAAAACTATTCTGTAATAAATTATGCATTTTAGCTTTTATTTCCTCAACTCAGCTGGAGGTATCTATGGTGAAAACACACTAAAGGATTTTGCTAAAATGTACTACAGGAACACCAGCAGCACTCAGAGTTTCTCTTAGAAGTGTATTTCAAAAAAAGGTACTTTCAATATACATTTAGTAGCCATAATAAGGTACTTTGAGGACAAAATCCCAACAGAGTGAAAATAAATTTGCACACAACTAGTGTAAAAAAATGGTCATTGCCTCATTTTGCACAGAAACAGGTTGGCTCCAGCCACCTTCCCCCATGGAACACAGGGCTCTGCACCATCCCTTTTCCTGGTGAAAGTGGGGAGAAGGCTTGTTGAGTGAAACACTGAGACAAGGAAAGATGCAAAGCTCCATCAGGAAACATTACATTTCGATCCAGCAGTGGCACAGCACAGTGTGCAATGGAAATAACTGCACTACATCAAACTGCAGAGATTAGGAATATTCCAGTGGGGTTGGAAAGAAACTGAGCGCTGTGCTAGCAGCTGGTGTGAATCCCAATGTGCTGTGCCTCTGCATCTCACATACACAGAAATAAGCCCATCTCCTTGCAGAACTGTGCCCCACATCCCTCCCCAGAGCATCCCTTCCTGCAGCACAGCAATACTTTGTGTGTCCCTCGCTGGCTGTTTCAGTAACCTAAGTGTGGCCAGGAGCCATCCTCCTCCACCATGACTAGGAAATGCAAGGTGGACTGGGAACTGGGAACTGACACATTTATGTAGGAATATTTCTGGCAGTTTATAAACAAATCACATTGTGGCAGGGAGGATTGTTGCTGGGAATGTCCAAATTTACAGGTATAAATGCTCTGCCTGGCTACTGATTTTTATGAAAATTAGTATCTGAATATCTCAACCACTTTGTCATGTTTGTTTGGTTACCAATGGATACAAAAGCTACAAGGAAGAACAGGCTGACAGCATCACTGCACAAATCTCATGTCTTAGTTCTAGGAGAGCACACCAAAAAGCACAGATGAAGTGAAAGGGAATTTTGCCCATGATGCCTACAGGGTCATGTTACATCTAGAGAATTCCACTGCTTCAGTGGAAGCCAGAACAGGTCAATAGTGTTTGTAGTTAATAAAATATATCTGTGCATCTATAGCAAAAGCTATCTGGCCTGTGAGAGATTTGCCTGGTGACCTTTGTCCAGTTCCTCCTGAAAATTGTCCAGGGAGAGTTCTCAACACTCAAAAATCGCACGTCAAAGCTAATGCTAATTAATAACCTTATTATCCATCCCCAGAGAGGTCAAAGACTAATGAGCTGATCTGAATCACAGTCATGTTGGCAACAAATACTATAGGAAGCTCTTACCTACACTGAAGTGTTGTCAGAGTCTATAAATTCACATATTTTGTAAATACTTTCAATTTATTCTAAGTAAAACAAAAATTAATTAAATTGATATGTTAAATGTAATCTATATCAAATTTAAACTTTATATTCAATTTAAAATGTTTTAAAAACTTATTATTTGCTATAAAGGAGAAAAAGGGAGATAAACAAGATAGAGTACTCTGGAACTCTTTTATTCAGGGAACTGAGTAAGGTAGACAGACTAACACTGCTAAACAAAACACTAAACAAAAATAGCTTTGTTTACTGCAACTTGTGATTTAGTAAGCAGGGTAAACACCAGCTGAAGCAAGAAAGTGTGGGCAGAAGAAAAATTGAGGAGGAGGATTAGAGGTAAAACATATTTGTCCTCTTTACATTTCCTTCAGCTGACAATCACGTTTACCCAGTATTCCTGCAGACAAGTGTGATCCTGGAGTAAGAGAAGCTGAGCCCTTCCACTCTGGTCTGGATTTGTTCTCTGGGAAAGCAAACTGATATAACTGCATCTTTTTGCTCATCCTCAAAGATAAATCAGTATCACCCATGGAGCATCCTTTTACCTCACATGAGACATTCCGGGAAGCCACTGAGTCTGACCTGGGGACCCTGGGAGCAGCTGTGGTGCTGGGCTCCCCACTGCAGGATCAGACCTCTCAGCCCTGCCAGACATAGGTTTATGTCCATGCTGCAAATTACCTAGCCAACAATAAATTCAGATTTCTGCTATGCATAGCAAGGACTTCACTAATATAGTGCAGACCTTTGTTAAAGGGGTGCTAATGCCAAAGAGGTGGATTACAACTTAAACAAACAGGAAATTACAGGTTTCATTTCCAAAACTGTTCAGTTCTGGTTTAACTCTGTTTCCACTGAAGCCAGTGTTGGACCTTCCATAGATTTCAAGATAGACAAGCACCCATTGCCTTAGAAAATAACCCTTTAATTTCACTTACACGAGAATCAGCACTCATAGTAGTACTTGAATTTCTGCATAGTTATTTTTCAGCTCTTCAACGATGGCAAACATGAACAAAAATTCCAATACAAAATCACGGAAAAAATCACCCACAGGAAAATGAATGACTGGTTAGAAATTGACCTCAGAACTCACAATGGAGGGTCATATCTCATAGCAACTACATTCACAGTCCCTGTGCAAGTTAGGACCAAAAATTCAACAATTATTTCTTGAATACCAGGAAATCCAAAAAATTCACGAGAGAAAGGGAGTAAGCAAGAGTACACAGAGAAGCTGTACAGGCAGCTCAAACAAATTTTAGCTGCTTCAACTTGTCATCAAAGGAAACTGTTTTTAGAAAGGAATTAAATGTTGTATAAACGCCATAGTTGGCAGATTTCCTCCAGGTATATACAACTCTTGTATAGACAACAAAAACACTCTCACAATTTAGTCACCAATCATCAAAAATATTATTTCCCAATTTACTATAAATGTTTAGAAGAAAAGAGAGTTAGAAATAAAAATGTCTTGACATTGTCATCACAGGTAATAAATAATATATCCTGACAGTATAGGCAAAAAAAAACAACAAACCCATTATTTAGGTATGGTGAAATATCAAAGTCACAGGTAAGTCAATCTACAGGTACTGTGCTCACCACCAGCAGCTTCTGTTCTCAGAGAAGTCAGTCACTAATTTTTATGTTTTTCAACAGTAAAACAACTTGATTATGTAGGGCACTTACCTGCTGCTTCCCATTATGGATTGGAAGGGAATAATACTCAGAAAGTTTGTTCTGATAACAGGACAGTCACAGAAACATGGAAACATGTCTCTGAAATGTTGCAATTATTCACATATTGAATTAGGGAGCCTTTTTTTTTCTTTGAAAGTGTCAAACTTGAAACATTTTCTACTTTTGACTGCATTTTTGGGGTATTTTCTCACTCAAATCTGGTCTATAAAATTATGGGACAAATAATTATAAATTACTTGAAGGAAGAAGATAGTAATATTTATGATAATAATTCAAGATAAGCTATTTTGTTGGAATCTTCTTTGGTACTAAATCATCAAATGATAACTTATGCCTTTGAAACAAATTACAGAAGAAAACCCTCTTGGTCATGCTTGGTTCGTCAGAAGTTCAGAGTGTTTAAAATTAGGAATAGTAAATACTTGAGTATAGTTACTCTCAAATACTTGCATTACAATATGAATAATATACTTGTGTGATGTTCTAACTCATGTTAAATGCAATAGTTACAAGATTGTGTCAGTGCAAATGGGCTAATAAAGGACCAATGATATGATTAATTACGAAGAATCATCCATTTCTTTTAAATGCTGTACCTCCTACATGCTTTGAAAATAAGAAGCTCCAATATGTACAGAAACCCTTCAGCCAGGAAGATCCCAATAATCTTAGTTCAAATTCCAGTCTGCTCTCGGCAGTGTACTCTGACTCTTTCATGCAGACAGTGTGAGCAGGTGAGACTTTTGCTGTCTCCAGAGTGATTTTCTGCTCATGGCTTTGGTGTATACGTACATGAAGTTGACACAGCCCGTCCCTGCAGGTGGAGCAATCCAAACAAAACTGAGGTTTGTGGTTGGGAGATGGCTCACATGGGACGCAACCACGCTGCACATGAACTGGTTTCCAAACTGGTGGTCGGACATAATTCCTAGGAGAAGGACAGAGAGGAAGGAAACAGTAACACGTGTTAATGGCTCACTGCAAGGTGCTAACAGACCGAGAAATGCATCTGCCATGTGTTTCATCACGGCAACACGGAATGAAAAACCCCCAGGGGTATGCCATCAACTAATTACAATTAATGCCAATGAAAATACTGGAGCTGGCCTTCGCCTGAGCCAAGGCTGACTTTGCATTTACTGCAAAGCTCTGTGTATTTACTGCTATTCGTTTTTATGAGGCCAATACCAGAGGAATTATTTGCATTTTTGAAGGAGGAGCTGGATCACAGCTACTGTAAATAAGTTACTTTATTACCTCATTTACACTCATTACAGATCTAAAAGAAAGTAACACCTGAAGCAAAAAAAAAGTTCTATTTTAATAAGAAAAATGAAGCTCTTAGAGAAAGGTATTATTTCCTAATAGACACCTATTTGGAAAAAACAGGTGAATGTTGGATTCACGAACTCTTCTGATCTGAAAAAAAAGCAGCAACCTTCCACAGTTTTACCAGTACACATTCCTTTTATTTTTTTTAAATTTATTTTTCATACATGCCTCTAATGCATGAATGAATGTAAATGTCAGTTATTAATCCCTCCCTCTGGAATTCACTGCAGTTCAACATTAGACAAAATAACTGTATTTTTAACATAAAACAATGCTTGACAGCAATCTTTCTCCCCTCAGAGCCTTTTGTAGTTTCCTACAAAGTAGTGCAAACTTGGTTGTTTGTTTGACATCTTTGGCTTAAAGGAAAGCAATCTTAGCAGAATGGATCACTACACCTTTACTCCTAGAAAGAGTAAATAATGAAACTATTCTTTTAAATGCAGTTATCAGACGAGAATGCCTTGTTCCAAATTACTTCAAATATTGAACCTTCATTTCAGAAAACAGTGACATGGGCTGAAACATGGCTAAAAGGATCAAAAGGAAGAGGCAACGGGAGCAGGCACCACTGTGCTCAAAAAGGTCCCTGTGAGCTATTTGGTGATTGCATCTCAAAGTTTATAGTGGCTGGTATTTCCCAAATTTGCTTGTTGCAATTCAAACAACAACAGAGAAATAACAACTGTCTCTGACTTTATTACTGGGTTTTTCGTAATTCTCCTGCAATGTGAATGCAGCAATTTCTCGTAAACCTCCACAGATCAGAGGTGGAAGGAGTTTGCAAGTGAGAGGTTTCCATCAAGGAGAGGGATAAATCCTTCCTAATGCAAACACACTGCTCCACCTGCTGTCCCCAGGGACCAGATGCCAGCAGCACCTTGCATGGTGTGGGGGGCTGTCTCACAAGCAAACCTTTCCACATTTCATAGACAAAAAGCAATGTCTGAAATCCCAGTCAGGTACCAGTGAGGATGACAGACTCTAGCTCAAGGCTGTGGATGCTATTTATCCTCAGGGCTATGGAATTCTAAACCAGCTCCAGTTTTTGGGGAGGAGAAATGAGCCACAGTGAATTTAAGTGATCCATCCCAGTAGTGACAGGAGGCAGCAGGTGATGATAGGGATGCCTGTATCTTTTACAAACAACCACAACCTCCTCATTCAGGGTTTTCCAGTTAGTTCCCCACTGAGAATCCACATGAGATTTGTCATTCACACAGTCACAGCTCAAATCCCCAAGTGATGCTGAAGCTCATCATGTCAGGATAGTCACAGAGAAGGCTCAAGCTCCCCTGAATGGAACCTCTTTTCTGGAGATCAATAGCAGAGAAATCCAGAGAGATGGTATTATACTGACTCTTCTTTATTGCAAGAGACTAGATACAGATGAGGTTTGGCCACTCCTTGCCATGCTGTATTGCTTTCATTGCCTTTATTGGCTAATTGAGAGGGGTAGCAGTAACCTCCTTAAGGAACACTGCTCGACTGGTGTCCAGGCTCACCGCCCTGCTCTCATTGCTGAGGTCCTGCAGCAGCACTCTACTGGGACAGGTGTGTCCAAAAATATGCCCAGAGAGGTCCCTCAGAGAGCAAATGCTATTTAGGCAACTGCTTTGCTTTGCCCAGGATGTCAGGGGGTAACTGATCCTTTCCCAAAGCCTGTCCCTCTCTCTGAAGCCTGTGCTAAAGGCAGTGAGTGACTCCAGCGCTGTGGGCTGGGGTCGGGGGGCTGCTGAGAGCACCAGCTCTCACCTGCCATCATCCCTGGCTGTGCAATGGGAAACAGCCAGCCCCAGACTAGCAGGGTAATTAAACACTAGATGCTGTCAGGGGAGAATCAGGAACAGCCCTTCAGTTTGAAGAAATTCCCCTTTCTCCAGAGCCAGCCAAATACAAGGGAGGACAAAGGCTGCCCTAACACATCCCCCAGCCAGGGGACAGGCACAGCAGCCTGGGAAATGTGACTGCTTCCCTCCCTGGCAGCAACTTGTGAGTTAATGAATTCCCTAGGTTTCAGGCAGTATACTGCAAAAATGTGTCTAATACATCAAACACATAAAACATCTGTGGAGAATTTCTTTTTCCTTTGATTTACAGTTTAAAAAAATAGCAATTTTGCAGTTACTAGAATAAATTCAAAACAAGAAAAAAAAACAAGTTATTCAGGTTTTTTTTTCCAGAAAAAAAGTCAATGAATAGTACAGCAATCATCCAAAATCCCAATTTTATAATTTTATCACCATGTAATATTTATAATTTTATTAATATTTAATTGTTATATTTTTACAATAAAAACAAACCTCTTCCTCTGCTGGACCTTTACTGAGTACATCAACTCCATTTAGGAGTTCAGAGCCTCCAGAATATTTAACAACAATTAAATACTGAAACTTCAGTGAGTACAGAAATATTAAAAAAACTTTTAGATGCTTAAATTCCAAGGTTTCCTATTGAAAAGGTGAACATAAAAATGATAAAAATGTAAAAAAAAAAAAAAAAAAAGGAAAATTCAATTTATACTAAGAACTTGTTAAATTAAGGGCAAAGAATGTTATTTCACCCTTTTGCTTCCAGCCTTTTTGCAGTCCCTTGTTATGGAAGGCAACTCCTCCCTTCCCAGCCCCTCTCCAAACTGCAGTCACGCTGCTTCTCAGTGCTTCTCTGTGTGTTTGCCCCATAGCAAACCAAAGGACAACCGTGAAACAACATTCTGCTACAAAAAAATTAAATGACTTTGAGATAAGCCTGTTTCTACAGCTGCTCTAAAAACAAAACAGGATGCTGTACATTCCTCTAACAGCTTCAGAATGGCTCAGGTCAATATTGTCTGCAGGTACCTCCCTCACACCCTGGTGACCAGTGCAACAATATACATTCAAGCCTACTGTTTAGAAAACTAATGATCTAGGTAAAAAATTAAGATCTTCCTGTATAAAACTCTAGAAACACTTTAGCAAAAAATCAAGTGTTTCCATGTGACTTCATGAATACTGAAATGTTCAAAGTTTTGTGAGAGATGCCCATCTACAGCTCTAAAATGTGCTGCGTGCAAAGAAGCTGTTAGAATCTATCTGAACTCCTTTTGCCTTGGTTTTTACAGCCTGCACTCATCATAATAACATGTTTCAGACATCTGCACTTTCTAGATTCTCCATCCCCTAAAATTTCTGAGGCTTTAGGAGTCTCGGTATAATCAGTATAATCATTCAAATCCCAGACATGCTTTGTACCTGCCAACAGCACTGCTAGGAGAGGAACTAGACATTCTCAGTCCCTCTCAAGGGGGAATTCAGCAGCTGTTTCTATAGTGTAAACTTTAAAAAAATATGGTTAGTGTTATTCAATACGCTATCTATAGTCACTGAATCAAAGAACTATGTGAAGAGGTAGATTTCAAGGGATAAAATTCCAAGGGATAATAAATCCAGGGATAGAGAAAAGTATTGGAAGGAAAAGCTTTGGTAAAGTCAGATGACAAATACCTAAGTTCAATCTTTAAATGTTTAAAATTATTTTATTGGTAATCAGACCCACTAGTAGGGCTATAACAGCTAATGCAGGGAAATATCTTGCTTCTTTTATAAGATGGCACTGACAAAGATCAGTGAGATATGAAAATGGGGGTCCACAAATGCCTAAATTCAGGTGTTGATCCTGACCAACACTCTTGATCCTGATCAATCATTATTACTTTCACCTTGTTGTGTAGCTTCTCCAAAAGGGAGAACCACAGATTATACCAGCCACTCATTTGGGCCTCTGGAAGACAATCCAAGATCTTTTGTACTGATAGAGCTTGGGAAGCATCTAATGGTACAGATATATGCAGGAAAGAGCCATATCATTCTCTGCTTTCTAAGTCTGAGAAACATCCATCTGGAAGAGCTCTGACTTGCACCCTGTGTTTTGTAACTACATCATTTTATGTATTACAACATGACATATCCTCCTTAGAAAACAGTTTTCTAAACCAGAACTTCCTCGTGAAGGAGCTCATCTGCATGTCAAGGTCCTTGGTAAGCCCTTCATTAAAGCTAAGGCTCAACAGAATTTCCAGTGATGAAGCAGCTGGAAGGTGGTGCCATTTCCTATTTATTGCACGAATTGAATAAGTTATTAAACAAAAGAGTGAATGTTAAATACAGGTGTAAAATGAATGATCATGTTTTGGCTTTGCTGCTTCTAAACTGATTATCTACTACGTGCTTCCATTTTCAAAGATTTGTGCAAGTGAGAGCAAAATGCCAAACATAAAATATTGATGAAATTCCAAGAAGAAAGAGCTCTAAGTAACAAAATAACTCTGGCATCTTTGAGAAAGCAATAATTCCTGATTAGGAGATAATAAATTTGATTCAGAAACAGACATTTTCAAATTAGATTTTGCATTATGTAAAAATAAAGTACCTAGTCCTAGGAACCATCTTTTCCCTTGGGAAACAGAGCTGGAGGCTTACATTCTCCATCCAGGCTCTGGCATCTCAAAGGGTGATCCACAAATCCACAAGGTAAGCACAGCTCTGGCTGGTGTTACACAGCAGGGATTGATGCAAAAGTGACTGTTTTTGAAAACACCTCCTGTGCTGAATCCCATGCTGAAGTGGCCAAACCAGGGCTTGTTACTTGTTTTCCCCACGTAGGACCAGGGACCTGCTCTGAGGGGAAAACTAGGATGATTAATTCTTTTTTCAAAATGGAAAGATGCTGGTAGCCATTTTTTTTATCAATTAAAGTAATCACTTTTTCAGGGAGTGAATGCCCACAGTCTCTACTTTCTAGAAGCACATCCTCTCTATGAAACTGAAGATCAGTCATACAGAGAGGTGCCTCCACTCTCCTGTCACATGGGAGACCACATCACTCAGATACAGGAGTGCTGGGAAAAGTGACAACTTTCTGGCCACTGACAAGGAGCCTGGCTCCTCAGTAAAGCCCCTGTGGAACAGCTCTCCAGGACTGCTGCAGAACCAAGGTCCTCCTGCAAGTTCAGGGGAAGCCATGTGCCTCCCCACATTACCTGAGGTGCAGCAGAGGCTGCGGCTGGACTGGTGGCTGGCACGACGTGGACTCACAGAAAGCCAACTCCTTAAGGAACATTTCAGGATAAAATCTGAATGTGTATACACATAAAGTTTTATTTACAGCAGCTAAAGCTGCAACTTTCAGACCACATTTTCAGAGGTAGGAACCTCCCTTTCTCCTATCTTCAGATGTTTAAAAGACCTTTTTGAGCCTTATCTGTAAACATATGTAAAAATGAAATACATGTTTTCACTGAATGCTATAGATTGCCATAATTTTATTTCTTGTTAGAATATTTGAGCAACATCTTTAAACAGTTATGAAGCCCTTTCAGGACCCTGCAATGTAAGTCTTAACATTTTAGAACTAGTGATGGGAAGAAAATCAAGTTGTTTCCTGCTTTTGGTGGTTTTATCTTTTTTTTTAAAAAAATCCAAAACATGTTTAAGGAAAACATCAATAATCCATATTAAAAGAGACCATTGGGAGTAAAGATATAACTGGACCTGGTAACTATAATTTCTAAAGCATGAACACAAATGCACAATTACGAGCTCATGCGGTTTCTACCCAAGAAAGTAGCCAGATAAAGGTTTCTAAATTACACAGGTAAGCTCCCTTCAACTGGAGTAAAAGTGAAGAATATGGCCCTAAATGAACTGCACCCACCCAGCTGAAATGTGCTGCTGCCAATTGATTTTTGGGGGGTGATTTCATTCTGCTTCACAGGAAAAAACACATCTCATTTGACAGAGTGTAACAGACTGCTAAACCACTTGGTAGCCCTTGTGATCAATTAAGGGTCAGGATGTTTTGATAAATTATTAAACAGTATGAAGAAAGAAAAGACCAGCAACCGACAAATACATTCTTTCATCCAGCAATATATTACCTTTATCTTTCTTGAAGTCAGGTGTTTGTTTCATTATTATTATTATTACTACTGCTTCACTATTAAATAATAAATCCTTTCACTATCTGCAATGCTGGGGGGGAAATACCATCCACATGTTAATCAGAACACTAGCAAAAAAACAGATATGTATATAACAGCCTGTCAGTCACTAAAAAATAAAGTCTGTCACTAAAATCCATAAGTCCTTTTGTGGTCAGGAGACAACCAGAGCCTGAATACAGCAACCTGATTCTTCAGAGGGTATCACTGTGCTGAAGTAACTCACACTTGAGATAGGAAGCATGGGTTTTATAACCTTTTTCCCCATATGAGAAATTTAAATGGAATTTCTTTATAATTCTGAAAACAACAATTTATTGCAAATTCACATTTGAATTACATTCACAAATTGGGATTTGGAGATTAAATAGTTCCATTCAGGGCTTTTAGGTGCTTACAAGAGAAGCACTTTATATCCACATTTGTGAATATTTACTGAAGCAAGCCCTTCACTAGAAACACAGGTTTGCAGGAATGCACCGCTAATGAACAGATTTTTTAAAATTTGCTCTGAAAGAGAGGACACATTTTTGCTTAATCTCCCTTTTAATGTTCCTCTTTAAAGGGATTGTTAATCAAAACTTTTGAGCAGCCTTTTGTTAGAACCCACTTAGGGTTATAATTTCATCTCAGGGATTTATGAGTACCGGTCTCATTAAACCTAACAGGAGCTACACATATGGAAATTGTGGAGCATGGGGAAGAGAATATCCCCTTTCTATAGCACAGTTCCCAGCACACTGAATGAGTCCCTTGTGTAATGTGTGATTTGGCTCCATGAGTCAGGGGAATGGGCTGGTGAGACCCTGGTTTGCAGCGTGTTGATAGTTTCAGGCCATTGTCAGAAGGGATGAGAAGACAATTTACTGCTGAAATCTAAGTGTTCCATAGAGAGCAACATGGCACTAAGTGCTCCAAGGCAAGTAGATTTAGTAACAGTAAACAGAGACCAGGAGTAATGTAAATAGAAAATGCTAATAAGTTACTGTGTTGCTGAAGTAGAAAAAAATTTCCAAAGGCTTGATCCAAAATCTATTTTATATGTTTTCCTAATAGTCCCAGCATGTTTTATAATAGCAACTTATATATATATATTTATTTCTTTATACACCTGTTAGGCCGATACCTTCATTCTGCACTTTTCACAGTTTCTATTTTAGCACCGAATTCCAGTTTATTCTGTTGAAGGAAAACAACTGTCCTTGGTTTGCATCCACTCACTTTTTTTTTTTTTAATTCTTGTTGTATTTGACTGGTGTCTCATCCATATGAGTAGCTCTTGTACAACTTCCAAAAAATATTGCATTGTTCTGAATCTTTCCACTTTGCAAACGTAAATCTTTGTCTCATGAGCCAAACATCAGATTCTCTGCTTGACAGGGCTTATACCAGTGACAAATGTGACAAAGGGACACCTTGTTATCACACCAGACATCTGCTCCCACCAGGCTCATTGTCAGAGCCTGCAGTAACCACATCCTTCTTCTTACAGCAGCAACAATTCACCAAGTGTCCTAGTTTAGGGCAAATTAGGGAGGAAAACTCCAAATGGGGATTTCCCCAGGGAAATGCCCCCTCCCCACCAACTGGTCCGGGAAAGGAAAAAAAATTCCTTGGAGAGAAGTGGAAAAAGGTGTTTATTTAACAGAAATTGATTAATATTAAATAATAAAACCTCTCGCTGTTCAATGTGATGGCAAGTCTAGGAAGACTTGCATGACAAGTCACCCCAGGACAAGACAGACCTGGAATCCCTGGAATTGCCCTGGATTTGCTTTAGCAGAGGTGAAAGCATGAACCAGCGGTCTTTACTGACAACACCATCCTGACCCGCTGACTAAACAGAGCCATGAACCAACCAAACCTCCCTGCTGACCAGAGCAAGGAACACCAAAGGAAACATTGCTGTGCAATACCTAGAAAATCACCACACAGGTCAGTAAAAAACTAATTGCTCAACACTCATCTACAAACACATGCATCCTGATTGGATCTATAAAGCACCAAGCTGTTGGTTGTTTTTAATAAACCACTCTTCACCCCAGACTCAGCTGAGCTGGTCTGAGTGGCTTGCAGTGACAAGATCCCTGCTCATCTATGTGGTTGCTGCTAACACCTCCTGGTATCCTGCTTGCCCTTCCATAGCCTAGCATGACTAATTAGAATAATGGCTTTACCTAAAAAAGCCTAAGTTTCTCTTTAATTTATTTTACATGAACTTAATGGTTTCTGGCAGCAGTCTGCCTTGTAAAGCGTTTCCTCTATTTTGATCCTTCGCCTGCAGCCATGTTTTGCATTTGCCTGCATTGCTGTCACTGCCTCAGTCACCTCAGCACCTCGTATCTTGGTTGCACTTGCACTGTCCCTAATTACTCCTTATATCTCTGTTATCAACGTTACTGGCAAACTCTGATGTTTTAAAATTGATAGTTTTCTCCAAGGCAAATTAAGTCAGTCAAACCAATCAATAACGATAACTACATAACAAAACCAGAGGGACTTACACATAAATCTTTCCAGATGGAGTATTTATCATTTGCAGACATCTCCTCCTGTTTTGGAGTGATGTTGTTATGGAAGTTATCCTGTTCTATCCCCCAATTCCTTATCTCAGATGATCTGAAACTCAACTTGAAACCATACTGTGTTGTCTGGATTAGCTGGGATAGTTGGTTTTGTTCGTAGTGCTGTGTTTGGGATTTAGTATGAGAATAATATTGATAACACACTGATGGTTCAGTTGTTGCTCAGTGTGCTGATCCCTAAGTCAAGGACTTTTCAGTGTCTCTTGCTCTGCAGGGAGCAGGTGCACAAGAATCCAGGAGGAGCATGGCCAGGGCAGCTGACCCGAGCTGGACAAAGGGATATTCCACACCATAGAATGTCATACCCTTTCTATAAATTGGGGGGAGTTGGCCAGAATTGCCAATCTCTGCTCAGGGATGGGAGGGGCATTGGTCAGCAGGTGGTGAGCAATTGTGTTGGGCATGGTTTGGTTTCTTCCCCTTGGGTTTTACTCCTCTCTCCCTTTTTCACTTTCATTACTATATTTTACTTTATTTCAATTATTAAACTGTTCTGATTTCAACCCATGAGTTTCATCTTTTTCTGATTCTCTTCCCCATTCCCTGGAGTGGAGAGAGGGTTGGAAAGTGAGCAAGTGGCTCACTGTAGTTGGAGTCTGGGGTCAAACTACAAAGCGTACAGAAGCCATGGTTTGTCCCTCACCAGTACCAACATCTCCACAGAGCTGGAGACAAGAGGCACTTTCCATTCAGAGGAGCAGTCCTGGAGGTGCTCCAGGTCTCATGATCCCCCTTCCCACAGCTGGGCTTACAGCAGCCTCAGCAATACCTACACTGAGGTGACCTATGTAAGACCTCCTACAGCCCCAAGTGCCCTTTTGGGACATCAAAGTGACCTGTGGCACAGCCAGTCCCAGTCTCTGGGAGACTTTTGGGACAGCTGAGCCTCACAAAACCCTATCTGCTCTGGAAAGATGGCACACAGGCAGGAGAGACGCATCTGTCAGGGAAAAGCCAGCTGAGGTAATGAGAGACTGTGGTTTTATCTTCATACATTTACACGTGGCCAACCACAAACACATGTGCCATTTGTGAGCACTGCTTACAGCATCTGTAACACTGTGATAAAGAAGATGTTTGTCTTTTTTCAGCAGCTGACACCAGTGACACAGTAGTGCTGGTTTGCTACGAATTCCTCAGAATTCATAAATACTAAAAACTAGAATTGTAAAGTTGCATAATGGGCACCATGGCCATTCTCAGCCTCTGCAAAGGGGTGAAGAGAGCAGAGGAATCACTGACCAAGTTGGTGGGAGAGGTAAGGGAGAAGTGGGGCTGGAAAAATGTTATTATGGATTGCATGGAGGGATTTCAATTAAAATTGTCAATCTCCAGGAGTTCTTGTTTTCAAAGTATGCTGAAATTCAATGCAGCTGGCTGAAATCCACCACTGTCTCTGTCCAGATCAAACTAGCGTGGAAGGAAGCACAGTCCTGTATGAGCCACAGATATTCTGATGTGTCAGAAAAAAAAATCTGACAGATTTTCCTCCTCTGAGGCCACAGATCTGTTACATTGATAGCTTTCATAGCATAATTATAGCATTTATAGCATTGATGAAGGCATTAGGTGTGGGCTAAAGCATTCCTGTGAGGGCGAGTGTGTGCTCTGTGGGCTGTGTACCAGCAGCAGGATGTGGGAGCCAGCCAGGGACAGCCAGCCTGGCTGAGACCTCGTCCCTCAGCAGCATCCCCCTGACCCCCAGCAGGGTGATCTCAGTCAGTCTCACCTCACTGTCACCACAGAAATGCACTGGGGGAATGGAAGCAGAAGTTTTGACAAACAGGTACTCAGTAAAGCTGGAGAGTGAAAATCAAACTGTTTCCCTGATACACATTGCTCATTCTTTCTTTCGTCACCCAAACAGAAATATGAACTGTGATTTTCAGACTTTTGTGGCAATTTTTGTAAACAAAATTTTTTAAAAAATTCCTTTTCTACGAACACACAAAAAGTTGCTTTAATTCTCTATGTATGTTTAACATCTCTTTTCACAATTTACAGGACAAAACTGTAAATGTTTTACTCTTGTAAAATTGTGCAGTAATTTACTTTGCCTGCTGGTTTATCTTAACTAGTGCAATGATACAATTCTTTGCAGTTTCATAATGCCTCTCCCCCACTGTTTCAGCCATGGACCACAATGTTGAGAGTATTACAAAGGGAAGGGCTGCACAGTCAGCAGGCTGAATTTCTACCCAGTGTAGGCAGAATGGCACCCATAAGAAGCAAACTCCACAAAAACGTATTGCAAACTAACAAACATGAACAGCAGCAAAAAATTTCATGAAACAAAACCTAAAAACAAAGCTTTACACACCAAAAGAAGCAATAAAATCACAGCCAGCAAGCTCATAAGGAGAGTAAATTATTTTACTAATTCATTCCCACTTTATTACTTTAGTGACAAAAATATCACCCATGAAAAAAAATCTGATGCATTGTCCTCTGCCATATGGGATATATTAAGACATACATACCATAAACAGAAAACTAACACTGCAGTTTTGTTTCTATCTGACAACACATACAGTCAGTCAGGAGTCACAAGAATGCAAAAAGAAAGAAATGCTGCATTTCATTCCTTTGCCTGAAACTTACTTCTAGACAAAACATCATCAATCCTCAACATGCAGAAGCACTTCCAGATCAGATGGAAGAAAGGCAAATAAAAGCAAGCTACCAAGAACAGTAACCTCCTTATAAACTATCAGTCAATGTTAACCAAAACCCTGGGGGAAAAAGGCTGCAGTTATTGAAGTCTGTGTCCTCAGAAGAGCACTTTATGACTAAATGGTAAATGCTGATTTCCTGCAGCCATTTCATGTTCAGTTTAGTCCTGGGGGTGCTGCCATGAAGCTGGTGTTGGGCTGGCCCCAAGGCAGGGCTGTGTCCCCCAGAATGGCACACACTGCTCCGCACACCTGGTGCAGCTGCAGCCCCTGCTGCGCTTGGTGCCCTATGCACTTAGGGAAAACAAAATTAAAGCAGAATACAATATTCACATCTGAAGCCTAGTCAAGGCTCATGTGATAGCAGCCGATGTAACAATGTGCATGAAAATCAAGTGTGCTACAGAAAAAGGGTGCAGGAGCCCTCTACTACACAACTTCTGAATCAACTCACAGTTTTGCCAAAAAGAAGAAAGCTTTATTCAGACCTCTGGAAATATGAGGACGCCACCAAACTAAAGATCATGTGTAAGAAGGTCTGAGTTGCATTTTAGAATTTGGGATGGAAATGGAAAAAAATATTTGGACTCGAGTTGTGAGGTGGGAGTGTGAGCAGAGCATCCCAGGTGCTCCTATTGCATCAGCTAGATGCTTGAATTTAATCTTAAACCTTGCCTCAGTTCCATGAATGAACACTTAGCTGAAAGCCTGTCTCTCCCAGCTGATGCCCCCCACTGTGGCATCAGTAGTAGGATAAATCATGTAGTAGGATAAATCATGTAGTAGGATAAATGTTCCAAGATTTTACAGTGGATTTAAAAAGGGTTTAAAAAATATGCTAAGTCAAAGAAACACCCAAGGGACTTACACTAGAGAGCTGCAGTCCCATTAATGTATAAAGAGAAGGCTAAAAATGTAAAGATAAAACATGGTTCTGCTTTTTGACGTGCTAATCTGCCCTTAAAAATAAAAATACCTTGAAGAGCTGTAGCTCTACTGGGAAGTTCTCCCCTTCATTATTGTTTTGCAATGAAAAAAGTGTGTTTCACTGAGGAAGAAATTTAACTTTACATCCCAAGGTCTCAAATACATTTCTTTCTTGTTCAAGGCAGATTAGCAGCTCAGAAAATAAGGTTTCCTAATTTACATTAATCTCATCCCCACCACACATGCTAATTGAGGTGTCTTCTCCTGGGATTTCCAGATACTTTGCAATTGTAACTTTGCTGTTGCAAGCTGTAACATCAGCTCTCACAAATATCAGTCCTTATCCACATGTCCATGTTCTCTAACCTGGCACTGATTTTCGTGGAAGGCATCTATTGATTTATGAATGCAGATGGTGCTTCTGGATCCTGTTGCTCATTTATAAAAGGATATTTTCTGGTAAATAAATGCTTACCAAATCTGCATAGATTAGGGAGTTTCCAATTGATCTATAACTATGGGCCAGATATGCCAAACAGTTTGATCTGAAGAATGTGGCACCCTAAATCTGACTAACAGAGCATTATTTTGTGCAATGTCCAAATCACTGAGGAAGGATATTGTATTGCTTAAAGTGCTTCTTGGGTAGATTGAAGCCATGTTGTACAAGTGAATCCAAAGGGAGCCATTCCAGAGGGAGGCTGAAGACAGCACCGTGGTGACCACCTGGGGAAGAAACTCCATGTCTACAACTTCACAAAGACATGGAGGAGTGGGGAATGCCTGTGTCCTGCTTCCCTAAAAAATAATTCATAATAGAACATTTGTGATCACTAATTGTGGCTGTAATGAATTTATGTACTCCACACTTCTAACACTGCCTAGTCCTTATTTTGCAATTTATCTCAACAATTCACCATACTTCACTTTGAAATAATTTCCACAATTAGTTTTCCACCTATTTTTCATTTAAATGTTTTGAAATACAAGCACAACTGGAGCTGCAGATTGTCCTGGCTATATGTCAAAAGCTCCAGGGCTGCAAATGCCGTGTATATGGGTGTACTATTTTTCTGGGGTGATACATACAATTTTATTATTCCTTACACAGGTCTATGCAGTGTAGTATGAAGTACAGATAGCTCTTTGGAAATGACATCTAAGCTTCAAATAGATGGCCATAGAGACATAGTGATGATGGAAAGACCAAAAACATGCAATATGATCTTCCGGCTTCTGAATGCTTCTTTTTGCCTTGTTCATTCTTAAATGATATATTTAAGAGATCCTTTAAAATAGCAAATTAAGGAAATAAGGCATTTTATCACACACAAATACACAGACATGACATAAGCACAGATCTGTCCAAACCATATCAACAACTTATACCACTTGAACTAGCTATCTTAAGATAGTTCAGTTATGCTGAAATCACTTTTCTGAATAATTAGACTCCTGTGAGCAGCTCCAAATTAGCTTCCAGATAATTTCAGTTTACATCAGCTACTGATAAGAATATATAAAATTGTAAAACTTATGTAAAAACTGAGTAAACACTTGAGCCCCTGATGACTCCCACAGGAAGGGTCCAGACCACTTGAGCTTTAGACATGTAATGAGGCAGCTCTCACACAGCAAATGATTACAGTCCTTTTATAAACATCATGGAGAGATGGGTGCTTGTTATGGGCTCCACAGAAAGCTACCCATAACTTATGTCCCATTCAGTTTAAAATAATTCCTTGATAACAGGCATTACAGAGAGCAAAAGCTTAATATATGCAACAAAAAGATTACGATCCCCATAGTCAGCCTTACAATACAACTATTTCCAAGAAAATGAAGGAAAGAATTTTTTTTCTTGCTAGCAGGCACCTTTTATTATACTATCAAACAAAGGACTCTTGATGGAGATAACAGCCTGTGAGCTGAAACAAATTCCCAATATTCACTGAAGATGTGGCATTCAGAAATTTTAAATCTTTTTTACAACTAATTCTACTCATTCTGTGCAACTGGCAATTTTCAAAGACATGTAACATGTGCATTACTTCAGGAGAAACATGCCATTAGGGATAGCTACCTCAGTAAATTTAATTTGCTTTCAAAGTGGGAAAAAAGGTAAGATTTACTGGAAAGTTGGTCAGAGAAGAACATTATTAACAAAAAGGCTGAATTGAAGAGAGGCCATGATAGATCTCTGAACAGTAGTGGGTGAGGCAGGTTGGTTTTGGTGCTCTCTGGTGTGCTTTGAAATCGTGAAGGTAACAAAAGATGCTGTATTAGTACAGAAAATTTGAAAATAACCTTCAAGACAAATCTTTGCTGCTGAAGGGGACCGTTTTAATGTGATGTTTTATTCATAAAAATGAATGTATGGTGATATTTAAAGCCGAGCCTGAAATGTCTCAGAGCATTTGGACAAGAAAGTAATACCTAAACGACTACATCTGTACAAGTATGGTTGTAGATATAAGCGTGCTCCACATCAGTATAGGCCTTCTCACAGGAAAAATGAATCAGCTAGGACAGTATCAGATATCTTTATCCTGTTAGAATTGGATCTCTGCTAGAGAATGTACCAGTTTGATCACAGCTTCATTCCTGGAGCTCCTGTTGTTCCAGCAGTACTTATTTTTCGTGTATAAAATACATCTTAAAATCCAGTATAACATAGAAAATCTTTATTAGACCTTCTGAGACTTCTGTCCAGAGGATATTTCCTGAAGGAAAGTCTTTCTTTGGTCAGATGGTCTAAGCAGGAATAGCAATACTTTTGCTTTGAGGCTTATGCTTTTCCCATGGAGCTTTACTGAGCTCTAATGTGTGTGGTCATGCAGTTCTTCCTTATAACTACTCAAAGAAAGAACATCCTGTTCTTTACTCCTTTCTGAAGGGCCACCAGTGGATTGTTACATTCAATTAAAAATGCAGCTATGCCACATATTGCAGTGCATTCCAGGAGTGTTGACTATGAATTGAAGGCTGACTTAGAAACTTTTTATGCGCTTTGTAAAAACTCAAACCAAACTCAACATCTGGGTTCTTGGGTTAATTTTTCACACTTTGATTTAAACAGCTTCATTTAAACAGCTAATTACTCTGGGCTCATGCTTACTTCTCCCTCACTCCCATTGCTTCAGCAAACATTCTTCTCCTCAGCCTCTCCACCATCCCATTCTTTCTACTTTGTTTGCTTCCACAGCGTCTGTAGACCTCAAATATCTCTGTTTGTGTTTTCTCTGCAACCCATCCCTTCCATCTCATCTTTTCCATCTCAAGCAGCTCTCAAATGACAGTCCTCATGACAGGACTGCAGAACAGAGCTGTCTTCACTATCCTTCCTGAGAAGAAGTGGAGCTAGGTAAATATCAAACAACTAATTCCAAGGCAAACTCCCAGGGTTCACAAAATCCAGAATATATTGGCCAGAGTTTTTTCTGTCATCAGTTTTCTCAGAATGATATGCTCACAAAATCCAAAAGCTTCTGTATAAACCTTTCAAATCCTCAGGTGGCATCTGGAAATAAAATGACCCACAAAGAATGAAAAATGTGATTTCATTACAATGAAATTGTAATGAAAAGATTGTCACCAAAAGAGCACCTTTCCCTATGTGGTTCAGCCATTTGGCTGAAATCTGCAGAATTCCAGTTTGGCTCATGACAATTGTTGATTCTCTTTGTGTCATCCCCATTATTTGAAAGGCTTGTTGTTTTCAGTGTTATCTAAACAAAACTGGCCTATGTTGTAATTAAACTTTGATCAAGTTTTTAATGGGATCTCAGAGGAAAACAGTATTTGACTAATATGTATTATTCTGCACGTATTAATCAAGTGAATTCTTGTTTAACTGGTGGAATTTCACATAAACACTACTCCCCACCCCCAGTCCTGTAGGAACAAGAAAATCTGCAAGAGCAAGGACCTGCAGGTGGAAGAGACTTCACCTAAGGCCTGAGGTGCCCATGCAGAACAACTTCACTGCTCTGCAGTACTGAAGAGGAAAGACCCATCACATCAGGATTGATGTTGGAACTGAGTAAGGCAGCCCCATTTGCTCCCTGTGCAAGAGCCAGAGCTAGTAAGGAAAGAAAGGTGGCAGGTGACAGCAGCAGGCAGATCTCTTCTGAGACACAGAGGCACCCTTTGCCAGCCCCACACACGCTCTGTCACTCTGCTGAATCAACAGATGGTCACAGGACTGCTGCCACAGCCTTGGTCTTCAAGTGCTCCAGCCACCACCTAAGGGGCAGGGATTGGCAGAACAAAGAACCACCTGCTGCAGGAGAAAGTCATGTTAGAGACCCTCTAGGGAGCCTGAAAGTGCACAAGACTATGGGACCTGATAAAATGCATCCATGGGTCCTAAGGAAACAGGAGGATGAAACTGCTCATGAAGTTCAACAAGATGAAGTGCAAGCTCTTGCACCTGCATCAACAATTCCAAGCACAAACACAGGCTGGGCAGAGAGTGGATTGAGAGCAGCCCTGAGGAGAAAGACTTGGGGGTGCTGCTGGATGAGAGGCTGGACATGACCCAGCAATGTGCACTTGCAGCCCAGAAAGCCAAACATATCCTGGGCTGCACCAAAGGAATGTGGGCAACACATCAAGGGAGGGGATTCTGCCTCTCTGCTCCACTCTGGTGAGACCCCACCTGCCATGCTGCATCCAGATCTGGGGCTCACAACAAAAGAAGAACACAGACCTGCTGGAGTGAGTCCAGAGGAGTGCCACCAAAATGATTAATTAGAGGCATGAAACACAATCAGGATTGTTTGGCCTGAAGAAGAGGCTCCAGGGAGACCTTATGGTGGCCTTCCAAAACCTTACAGACAGAGAGATGGAGAGGAGTTTTTTCACAAGGGAATGCAGTGATGGGACAAGGGGGAATGGCATCAAACAGAAAGAGAGTTGTTTTAGATTAGATATTAGGAAGAAATTCTTTGCTGTGTGGGTGGTGAGGAACTAAAACAGGTTGTCCAGAGAAGCTGTGGCTGCCCCATCTCTCTAAGTGTTCCAGGCCATGGATGGGTTTTGAAAAACCTTGTCTAGTGGCAGATGTCCCTGCCCATGGCAGGGGTTTGGAACCAGCTGATCCTTAACATTTAATGATCTTTAACACTTCCAATTCAAACCATTCTATGATTCTATGAACTGAGGCTACATGGGTTCATAATTTAGAAGGAAGCTGAAGATTGCAAAAGTCTGGGAAAAAAAAAATCTAATCTGCCTTATACCTTCTGCTTAGATATAAAAATTATTTCTTATACCAAAAACTCACTGTTTACTACCTATAGATTATAAATTATTTCTCAAAAGTTAAAAGTGGTTTGATTTCAGTAGATAAGTTACCGTAAAGTAAAGAAAATATCCCCTAATAAAGGACTTTTAGACATACTGTTAAACTCACAGCAAGAAACAGCTCCTGGAAGTTCAAAGGAGAAATATCAAAATTAGAAATTAGGCATATTTTTAAACAGAGTATGATTAATGACTGGGAAAAGAAGTACACAAAGTGGATTCTTTGCTTCTTGTAGAACATGTAAGGTCATGCACTTTAGTTAATAACAAGAATACTTCCAGCTATAAGCTAGAAATTACTGAGGAGGAGAAAGCTCAGTTCACATTAGTCAGTCACTGTTTGACAATAAGCTACCAGTGTGAAAAAAGACAAACACTGCCCTAGAATTCATCAGCTCAATTATTTCTAGTAACGATGGGGGAAGTGTTAGTATGGTGCTGGTAAAGTACTGCTAAGACATCACTTCAATTATTGTGTGTAATTATGAATGCTTGTGTTCAAAAAAGATTAACTTAGGCTGGAGCAGCTGCAGAGAAGGACTACTAGGATGATGAGAAGAATGTAAAATATGTCACAAAAGGAGACAGAAAGAGCTTGTTTAGAGAGAGGATGACTGCTATCACTAAATATCACGGGGTTGTAAAGGAGCTGTTTAAGCCAAAAGACAACCATGGTATAAGAACAAAGGGTTGAAACTGGACTTGAATAAATTTACTCTAATTTAGATCCTTTTTAATCACTAGGCAAATGAAGCATTGAAACAATTTTGCAACAGGAATTTAGGAGATAAACGACTATAACCAGCTTTAAGATGGAGCTTAAATCCACGCGCATTCAAGCTACAGCATCATTGTCACAGCCCCTGCAGCACAGGGACCAGAGCCAACCTGAAAGGTTCCCTCCTGGGGATGATTCCCTGGTACCACAGGGATCATGTGCCAAAATGGTCAAATCACCCCAAACTGGAGGGCCTCCTGAAACCATCATGCTCAAACAGTGACCAAGCTGTTATCTTAATAACTTGTCTTCTCTTAAAATTTAAAAAATTAGATCTACCAAAAAGCAGCCCTGTTTCCAAGTTTTCTGTTAAAGTCAGAAATCTACTTTTAAAAGCTAATCACTAATTTATTTTTTCCAAAGCAAAGCTCAGATTACACTGAGAATGCCATGGTTAAGCAGACTTGTACGAATGTTCATATACAAAAAGGCAGTATTTAGATCATGCTGCCAAACTGTTTCTCTTGTACTTTATGTGAGAAGGAAGCATGGCTCCAGACACAAAGTCAGGTTAGCATTGATTAACAGTGTTTCAGCTTAATGCAGTAATTAATTAATTAATTAATACTTAATACTGCAAGTACCTTTCTTGTTGCATGTGGAGTGACAAAGCAGTGCTTTAATAGAAATCTAGCTGTGGTATGGTCATATATTGGTCTCCAAACTCCTTCTGTTTATCATAAAAGGTTATTTCATTACACTGATTTCCTGAAACCCTTCAGATTTATTATTTGCCTTCAGGGCACAAAAATACAAAATCTTCTTATGAAGACTCTAAGCTATTTTCCCTTGTATTAGAATAATTTTTAAACTACTTTTATCTTCCTACTACTTCTTAAATGCCTGCTCTAATTAGATTGACAGCTTCTCACTTTGTTATTCTGAAAGCTGTAGGACTGTATTAACAAAAAACAAACTACCAAACACTTCAAGAAACAAACTGCAAATAAAATGGGTGGGGATTTAAAGTGCAAGTTCCCTCATGTTTAGAATTTTTACTAAGTTTAATGAATTCAGTTTAAATTTAATAGCAACAACAACAATATATTCAATATATTCAATAATTCAATAATATTCATAATAATTATTATTCACATGAGCAAGGTTTCTTGTTCATGTGGTTTATGTAACCCATAAAACTATGTCTGTGATCGTTTCCACTGAAAATATCCACTTGACTATACCCCATTTTTAACCACTCCAGAATTCGTGTTTTTTTCCTCTGGTGCAAGTACTTGTCTTCAATATGTTTTGGGGGAGGGGGAGCTTCTGACAGATAAAGTAGTAGCAATATGATACATTTTCCTTTGCTAAGTAAAACAAGGAGAAAATTATTTTCAATTAAAAAAGACAATGAAAATAAACACAAACCAGGATCTTTACTTATTTTTATTAGACTATGATTCATGAAAGTGAGCACTACTTGAGGGAGTTGTAAACATGTTTTCGTATTTGGGTGGGATTTTGAAAATTGCTTTTGAAGATATTTATATTTAATTTATAATAAAAGACCTAGTATAAGCACAGGAGACTCAAAATAAAGAATGCCACAAGATTACAATTGGTAGTGCTGAAGAACCAAGACCTTCTTATAAATGATCAGCAGATGCCTCTGTTTGGAAATTGCAAATTAATTCAGTTCAAAATTAAATGCTTTCTGAGTCATTCCCTAGAGACTGGAATTCAGCCTTTAAATACACGTGAGAAAGCATCAAATCTGAGTCAATAAAACAATGCATGAAAAGCCACTTGTCCTGGCAAGACTCTTCTACACCAGCTTTTTAGAAAGTACTTCAGAGGGTTTGCAACAGCACAAATTCCACAGCCAGTATAAAACCAGATTGTGTTAACAGTAATCTTTCCTCCCTTTTCTCACCCTGTGCCAATAGGGTGACATTAAATACAATTTCACTTAAATTCACTTAGTGAATAAAAAAAAGTTGCTCCATGTAATTTCAAAGCTATGTTGATAGGATGCTGTAGCTGCACTGCACTTCAGCTATTCCCAAAGCTGAGCTATGAAGCTGTTTGCTACCAGAACCAGACAATACCCTGAGTCTGAAGGAGGAAGCCGGGGTGGGGCTCGGCCCCAGGCACAGACGATGGAGACGTGCCTGCGCATGAGAGAGGAGTCTTGGCTCCTCACAGACAGTGCAGGTCAGTCAGCCCATGCCATGGACCTGTGTCCACCTTGGCACATTAAAGCTGCATGTGTCACCAGCCAAAGAAAATTAACCAGCTGTAGGCTGACCTTGCCTCATCTGTGGGGAAGGGGCAGAAAGGGCTCTTATCCAGGGTTTTATTAGCATTTTACTTAAAGGCCATGCACCATAGTCCATTCCTTCTGACCAATTTGTAAGTTTATGCTTCGAATATTAACTAAAGTAATTAATCAACCTCCAGTATCAGTACAGGCTGGGGGACAAACAGATGGAGAGCAGCCCTGCCAAGAACACTTGGGGGGCTGAAGGGAGGAAAGCTGGACATGACCAGCCATGTGCAGTTGCAGCTGAGAAATCCAAACATATCCTGGGCTGCACCAAAATGATTGTGGGCAGCAGGTAAAGAGAGGGGATTCTGCCCCTTTGCTCTGCTGAGACCCGACCTGCAGTGCTGCATCCAGATCTGGGGTCCCAGCACAGGAAGAGCATCCACCTGCTGGAGCAAGTCCCAAGGAGGGACACAAATCATGGTCAGAGGGTTGGAGCACTTCTCCTGTGAAGTCATGCTGAGAGAATTGGTGCTGTTCAGCCTGGAGAAGAGAAGGCTCCAGGGAGTTCTTATGGAGACCTTCCAATACCTGAAGAGAGTCTACAAGAAAGATGGAGAGAAAATATTCACAAGAGCATCTAGTGACAAGACAAAGCTGAACAGCTTCAAACCTAGAGTAGGTTTAGTTTAGACCTTAGGAAGAAATGTTTTGCTGTGAGTGGTGAGACACCAGAACAGGTTGCCCAGCCCCTGGAAATGTCCATGGCCAGGTTGGATAGGGCTTTGAGCAATTAGGTCTAGTGGAAGGTGTCCCTGCCCATGTAGGGGCAGTTGGATCTTCAGGGTCTATTCCAAAGCAGGCCATTCTACAATGACTCTGTAATCATAGATTTACCAGATGGAAGCCCTCTGCTTTGGGCCAGAGATACTATGCCACCAATTTCTTTGCATGAAACTCCTAATATTCTCATAACATACTTGAAGTAGACAGCTTTTATCTCAAGGACTATTGTGGACTTCTAACAAACTTTATATATCTCTTATGATAAGAGCTTAGACCTCAAAAGCTAGATTTCTAGGGAACATTCCAATTAAATTTAAAATGCTTCATATGCTATTAAATCAAAATCCTACGTAGTGAAATATTCGAGTTTTACAGTCCTTCAGTCTCCATGAGCCAATCTGTCCCACCCCTATGAGTTCCTTGAATCTAGAGGGGTTTTTTTATGTAAAGCTGTCACCACAACATCCTGCATAACTGAATATGACAGTTGTCTTTCAAAACTCCTCTGGATGAACTGCAGCGAGCATCAGAAAACTGCATATCACTCCAGAAGAACTTTGCATTTCAATCAGTCCTTGGAAAACAGGGCACCTTAAGGCATGGCTGTGTGTGGCCTGAGCCAGACAGCCAAGGTCCCCAAGCTATACACAGCAAAAATGAAGTCCCTAATAGAAGGATGCTCAGAAAGAGGCTGAGGAGATCCTACTAGGAGTAAAGCACAGAAGAGAACACTAAACTTTCCTGGTTTTAAAGACAGAAACAAAAAAAACCCAGCAACTAAATTCCTCATAAATGTTCCAGGATAGAGACTGTTACTGAATTTTACATATCCTGCTCAGCATATTTAAGTGGATAACAAATAAACATTTATTTGTCCCATGCTAAGCAAAAATCCTTTAGATTATCACATATATCTGATAAATTCTTCAGAGCAAATCTGAATTCCATACTGATGCTAAATCTTTACCCAAACTTTCATCAGAAGCTAGCACACTCCTCTTTGATAGTCTCAGGGAAAATTGCAGCTAAAGCATATTCCAGTTTATTTGGTTGAACTCTTGGCAGATTATGACTAAAGATTATTTAAAGAGTTCATTACATCTTTGCACTCCTTAAGCTAAGGTTATCACAAAGCTGCCTGTGTGAGTGAATTATGACTACTGGGTGGTCACTAGTGCCTGTGATATTAGTTATTACATGTTCAGTGATAAATTTAAATCAGTAGATAACAAGGAGAAATCTCTACCAAGACCTTCATTATGGAATCTAAAAATAGCAAAATTACAGTTACAGGGAGAAAATGATAAGCTTAATGTATACATATGCTGAGCAAACAGATGGTATATTTCAGGAAATTTACTATTCATATCAAAATTAAAAATTTAAACTTGACCCTTCTAAAAATTAAAACTTGCAGGATGAAACAGATCTGAAAGTCTTTCTTTTAAATCTAGACTTTGTTAATGTTCATATTTTTCATCCTAAGAGCTAATGCTGCCAGCATTTATTGATTCAGCCTTCTAATAATGACATCATCCTTCCAGCATGTCAGAGACTGTCAAGGTGACTATGATGGCATATGACTGGAGTATGACTCCTGTGTCACAAAATATTTGTGTCACTAGTTTATCCAGAAACAGACATATAGCAAATGTCAGAGTGATAGAGAAGAAAAATACGGACTTTATTAATAAACTGCTATGTAAAATGTCTCATCACTTGCTGTAATGCTGCCAAAATAGCCTTGTCAAGTAATTATTTAAATAGGTTTTTTTTAAAATAAACTAGAGCTCAGTGAGAGTGCTTTGAACAACATCACTTCTTCCCAAAACACCACAAGATCTTTCAACATTCAGCTATTTAATTTGATTCTATCTGGTAAAATCAATCCGACCTTCTCACATAGCTGCAAAGTATCTTTACTTTCCTGCACTGACTACTTGTCAGTACTTTTGCTTAGCATGGGACTGGATTTCTTCTAAAGGTTGTGTTCCTTCAAGCACTCAAACAGCTCAAACTAAGCCTTATGAAGATACAACAGCTTTGATTACAAAATGCACCGATTTTAATAATTGTATTATTTTTCCTAAGGGTTGAAAGCAGCCAAGAACTACAGCAGATTGACTCATTTGATAAATTTAAATAAATCCTTCTTAAGGCTTTCAATATCTTGAAGGTATAGTTTTGACCTAAAAGACATATTTTCTTTCTTTTCAGAAGCAAAAGTCAGTGTTCAAATGACACTATGTCTAATATGTCACCAAAAACAATGAAACTCAAGAAATAGATGAACTACTAAACTATTAACACACATATTTTGTTAAAGAAATTTAAAATCATAATTTTTTTTCTCCCTCTCTTTCAAGAACTTTAAATAGTAAGGTGCAAAGCCACACCCAGACTGACATGACCACCCTGGAATTATGGACCTCATTCAGAAATAAAATCCAGCAGAGAACTGCAGAACAACCCTACTCCTGCAAAGTAAGGACTTCATGTGAAGCTCTGCACTTTTTCTTCCTGGGGATTTTATAGCAAGAATGACTGGACTGACAGGCTCCTGTGAGGTGATGCTCACTTACAAGCAAGTGCATGTTAGATAATTTACAAATTTCACTTCAAACTAACCCCGGTTTTCTAAGCTCAGTAATCAGCAAATACCCCTTTTAGCTGTGGCACAAGCTGTAAGAATGACCTTGCCCGTGCAAAGGCAGAATCCCTTCTCTCCCCCTGCCAACAGTGCTGGTGATAGCTGAGCTGGAGCAGCACAGAGGCACTCTGAGCTTCCCTCCTGTGCCCCAGCTGCTCCCACGACCACCAGGAACCTGGGAACCTCCTTCTCTAGTTCATGTTTTAGCACTCAGTAAAGATGCAACCCTACAAAACACTCCCTACAAACAGCAATCACCTTTCACTGGTATATTCTTGAAAACTGGGATATTCCTTTGAGCAGATTCGGAGCAGATTTTTCTTGTGAACCTTCTCTGAAAACACACAAATGATTATCAGTCACAACACTGACAAGAGACAAGCAAACAGTGAATTCAGCTGGTAGGACAGGTGATGATCAGGATTTAACAGAGGGCTCCATTTTCCTGTAAGCCTGATTTTTTACCATATATAATCCACTCCACTTTGAAATGTAGCAAACTGGCAGATATGGGGGAAGCAGTCTGATGACATTTGTTTGTCATAATATGCCAGAAATTAGTTTACAAACTTGTCTTCAAAATTATGACAAAAACAATTTCCAATACCATTTCACATTTGCAAGAGGCTTCAATGCATCTTAATTGATGAAGTCCAAGAGCTCAGTAAGTTTTGCTTGAATATGCTATCACATCCTGACAAACACAACATGCAAGGAAAGTAATAGGCCTGGAACAACCAGAAAGTCAGGAGAAGGGGCTCTGACTGTCACTGGGCAAGAAGCAGTGCAGGCAGGCACACTGGAGGTGACAAGCTCAGGCAGCCACAGGAACCATTGCTTGATCAATTCTTGAGGCATACACACACACAGAGAATGCAATTTTAAGATGGCCTTAAATTTCTCGATGATGGCCTTTTCCCCCTACTTTATTAAAGATACCCCTCTCTTACTACAAGTTACCATGCAACTCCAGCCTGTCAGTCTTGCTGAATGTAGTTCTCAAAGCACAATGACATCTTTTGGAGAGGAAAGTATTTTGTTATTGTTATTGCAATCAATGAAGGCTTAATTCATTTTTCCTTGGTTTTTCTGCACTATTATCTGTATTATAATGACAGTCGTGAACAGTAAAGATTGGGTTGTATTGTGCCAGCATGTCTGTACAAATAATAAAGAAGAAAGTCCTTGCTTTTAGAGATCACAGTCTAGCTGGTGAACAAATAGGACAAATGCTATTGCTAAGAAAATAAAACAGTAACAAAAGAGAAGTGAGTCATACATTGACATTTCCTAATCAATGGCAAGCAAGAGTGATTTACCCATTAAAAAAGAAGAGAAGATTTTAAGGCAAGATTTAGAATCATAAAATCATTGAGGTTGGAAAACATGTCCAAAATTAAGTCCAACTTTTAACCAAATACTAACTTGCCCACTAAACCATATCACAAAGTGACACATCTAATAATTTTTTGAACACTTTCAGGGGTAGTAATTCTGCCACTTCCCTAGGGACATTTTTCAATGCTTAACCACCCTTTCAGTGAAGAAATTTTTCCTAATACCCAATCTAATCATCCCCTTGTGCAACTTGAATCCATTTCTCCTTCTCCTGTTAATTGTTGCCTGGGACAAGAGGCCAACTCCCACCTCCCCACACCCTCCTGCCAGGCAGCTGCAGAGTGTGATAAGGGCACACCCTGAGCCTCCTTTTCTCCAGGCTGAACACCCCCAGCTCCCTCAGCCTCTCCTCAACAGACTGGTGCTCCAGACCCTTCCCCAGCTCTGCTGCCCTTCTCTGGACTCGCTCCAGCCCCTCAAAGTCATTCTTGTAGTGAGGGCCCAAAACCAAACACAGGATTTGAGCTGTGGCCTCACCAGCGCTGAGTGCAGGGGGACAATCCCTGCCCTGGTCCTGCTGCCACACTGCTGTTTATACAGGCCAGGTGCCATCAGCATTCTTGGCCACCTGGGCACACCTGGCTCATGTTCAGCTGACTGTGGACCAGCACCCCCAGATCCTTTCCCAATGGGCATCAGCTTTTTTACAAAAAATGAAAATTTGGAATATGTTTGTTAACAAGACTCAAAGAGGATTGGTTGAACATTGTACTTGAAATTAGGATGAAAAAAGGAGAGTGAGGAATAAATGCATATGTCTAGATAGATGGGGTGGGGGGTGTGTATCTATTTATATATTATTTTCCTTTATTTAAAGGACCTACAATTTGCACAGTTCAAAAACTGTTTCAAATTACTTTCAATATATAATAGTATAAATAAAAATAACCAACCTATCATAATGAATATTTAATGTCTTCATATATTTTGAATGAAATCCTTACCTTATTGGAGTCAGGAATATTCTCAGTGGTATGAGGTATAGCAAAAACACTGATCAGATCACAAACTTTCACATAAGTTTTTTTACGACATGCATTTTATAAAAAATTAGGAAGCAGTTGAAAATTCACATTAAAATTCAATTATTCTCTGGCTTTTCCCCATACCACTTTTTGGTCACCCAGGGGGAAAAAAATGGATTTATATAAGACCTGAAAAAAACATCACTACTGAATAAATGTACTTGTAAAACTGGATCAAAATTGGCCCCAACACTTCAATTAGCACTCTGGTTTTGGCTGTGTAAAAGTATTTCTAAAGGAATTTTCTAGTTTAAAAACTCCAGGGGCCCCTTCATGAGCACTAACACATGGAAAATGCTCCTCTGTGTCTCCAGTGCAATCATCACCCCGACCTCATCTGCAAAGCCTTAAGGGTTGCCTGTAGAATTAAACACTCACCTGCACCCACTATTCAGAGCTCACAAATATTCACTATTCACTATTCAATACTTACTATTCAGAGCTCACAAATACAAGCAATGTTACATGTGCCACACCTCTAAGGAGGTTCATTCTCTTTTTCATCCTTCACCACACAAATGCTAGCAGGAGCTACAGGTATATTTAAAAGGTAAAAGGTTTGAAGTATTTTAATGTCATCTTCATAATGCTACAAAGATATTTGAAATAAATTGTGGACTAACTCAGAGTTTTTCAACAGATTAGGCAAAAATTGGATTTTAATGTCCAAGAGCTGCTGCTGCTGCCATGGCTGGAGTTAGACAAACCTGACAAGTCCAAGAGTAGTTGCACAAAAGGATGGTGTTCAGGGTGACTGGACTGGGTGAAGCTAGACTAGAACTAGGCCACTTTATGTATTTTCTGTGTAGACTCCCTCTCCAGTTAACTTGTTCCTCCAACCTTGGGGCATTGGTATCTGCCTTACCCAATTACGTTTGGGGAATTTTCTTCCTCAGCAGTTAAAATACTTGGGGACATTTCCTTGCCAGGCAAGCACAGGTAATTACTTCCTATGCTGTGATAATGAATATATGTTGTATTAATAAAGCTAAAACCCTTTCCACAAGGCATATATGACAGTCAGTCATTTGCAGAAATGGTCAACTTTTAGCCATGAAGACAATTAAGTAGTAATTAACCATCATGACCCAGAGACTTTCAAAGTTTTATCATCATTATGGTTTCCTTGCATACCATTTGTAGGTGGAAGTATCTTAAAACTCAAATGTAAACTTTCTTGACCAATGTCAGTTTGGCATCAACTGACTATTTAATTGACTGTTAACAAATTCTTCCAGATATGACTGCTATACAGATATTTTATCTTCCTGTTAATTGGTAATTATACATTGGCAGAAAAATCACTGTTTCTTTCCAATTATTCCAGAACTCAGTGACTATTTAAACTTTGCTAATTAGCAGCGGAGGGCTGTTACATCTTCTGGGCAAATTATATTTGATAATCCCTATTAAAATATACATGGCAGTAGTTGACTTGTAACAAAGAAAAAAAAAAAGAAAAAAAAGTGGCAGTTCAAAGGGTATTAGATACAGCACAAGGCAAACGGGGGCCTATTAAAATTTCCCCAACTGTTCTAATGAGAATGCCGAGGGTCATTTCTTCCTAGTTTACCATCTGTTTGGTTTCTGGCAAATATCTCTGGTGTGAAGGGAGGGTCCTGGAGCCCATTTGGCTTGTCACAAAGTAAACCAGGGATCTGCAGCAATTTCAGTAAGTTACAAAACTGCACTTCAAGATCAGTAGCATGTACATGGCTGAAAACTTTTTTAAAGAGCTGTCATTTACTGACTATTCCTTACTTTTTAGAGCTGTGAGCAAGCACAGAGAGGCAGACTGAGCAGAGATCTATTTTATAGGCTCACCTAATAAGAAAATGCAACAGTTGGTCTTTTACCATCTCATTATGTTAGTGGGGGATATTTTCCTTTATATGTCAAAATCTGAAAACAAAACATTGTCCCAGAAGCATCAGTGTTTGAGCATAAACTGATGCTCAAAACCAAGCCTCTGACAGCTGAAAACCACAAACCCCATCCAGGATCAGGGGGAGCCTTGGATGTCTCCAATGCACGGCCCAGACCCAGGCACTGACAGAGCTGGGTGCATTGTCTGTGGTACCCCCTTGGAGATGACATGTGGGTGTCCTTCTGCCCCCCAGGCCCCTCTTTGCTGCTTCCTCTGGAGATGAAGACAGCATCAGACAGCATCACTTACAGCAACTCTGCCCTAAGCTCGCTCAGAGTCAAAAGGGATACTGGAAACCACTCTTTTCCTTTTCCCCAGTTCCCAACCCATACAGAACCAGATCAAAATGATACTCCCTCTATAAAATGAAAGGGGGTTTTGGTTAGCTATGCAATCACACACGTAACCAAAATGCCCAGTGAAGGATTATGTGAGGGCTGCTTTAATCCTGTCAAAACGCAATGGAATAGTAAAAAGCAAAGAGTATAAGATAATTTAAGTAGCATTACACTATATCTGGTGATTGCTCTTTCCAGGATTTCCTCTAGGAAATGTATTATTCACTCACCATATTTCAAAGAATATTTGTAACTATTCATTTTTTATATCCCAGAGAGTCAGTGTATTACTTAAAATAGGTATGATCATCTTCATGGTATAGAAACAAAGAATTGCAATGGAGAAAAGACTGCAATATTATCTTTTATCTTCTATTTTTTGCTTTCTAGAAGATGCAAGTTTAGGCACTAAAATGTTTCTAGGTAACATCACCCTCCTAGTTTCTTATAAAGTAGCCCACACAGTTAAACAAAATTTAAATTTCACAAGGAGTTTGTGACCTCACAGTAGAATTATCTGTTTTGAAAGATTGCAAATTACAAGTTGTGTAAACCTACACAGAATATAAACAAAAAATTTCTGTTATCCAATTAGGCATATGGCAATACTTTCCAGTGTAATCAGCTTGGATTCCACTGCCTCTACTACAATAGAACCTATGGACTTCCAAGAGGATCTTTGCAATTTAGGTTGGAAGGTTAATGCATATATAAATGTTATCATGAAATTACTTGTTAATTCCACATTTACTAAAGGTACACATCAGTGTAGTCATTATGATTTTGCATAAAATTGGGTTTTGGGAGTTCTTAGCTAGGAAGGCTCATGTTTCCCACTATAGTTTGTAAGAAACTAATTACACCAACCTTAAATATAATTTGTCACGTATTTATCATTGCAAAGCTACCAGGAAGCCAGGAAGCCTTGGGAAGAACCATGGAGATGCAGTGTGAGTGGCAGGTCAAAGGCAAGCTTTGATGTGCACAGCCCAGCACATCTCTCTGCTCAGCTAGCCTGTCACCAGGATCATCCTGTGTAATGAGACAGATTTGGGTCCTCAGCTCACAGTGCTCCTTATCACTGCTGAGGGATTAGGCTGTAATCTTCTCCTGTAATTGTAGAAATGATAGCGTGCTCCCTGCTCCCTGCTTTCCAGAGCACACAGCTTTGGAGGAGCCATGTGGTATTTTCACGCTCCTGCCAAGCTACACAGTGGTTCCCCTCTCACCCACCAAACCATTTATCCTTACTCTTGTTTGCAAGCAGTCATTCCCATCAGACCCAACACCACTTTTGTAGCTTTCTAATATTTTTTTTAGTAGTCCTGCCTCCCACTTTCTTCTTTTATATATTGATTAAACCAAGCAGTGAGAGCTCCCTAAATTACTGTATGGGAGATTAGTCTCGGTGGGCTGATAAACCCCAGAGCACAGCCACAAGACCCAAGCAGTCAAAAAAAGGCCAAACACCAACAAGAAGCCTCAGAGACAAAAGCAGAAGAAAGAAAAAGCACTGATGGATAAAGAGATCCCACAGAAGTCCAAAATGTGTCTCCAGAGACAGACAGGGTGGGAATAAACTGAGGGCTACCAGGTGGCACGTGAAAGGAGGAGACAAAGTGGGATTGCCTATCAGCCATCAATGCTGAAAGATGTGGGAACATTTCCCTGTACAGACCACACTGGTCAGGAAAGGAGAGTGGAAATGACACTGAAGAGATGCAACTGAGAGTACCTGTTGTATCAGGGGGGTCTAATGAAGAAAGAAACACTCTCCTTAAAAGCTACTTTTAAAGATAATTTCTTTGCTAAAGGATCTTCCCAGCTTGGTTTAGTGAAGTTTCAACACATTTACGTTAGCTCCCAGTTCTAATTCTAGCTTTACAATTTTAGTTTCACCTTAATCTGAACACAGAAAATGGTTCAGCCTGGGACAAAGCTGCTATTAACTTTTATACCCCAAAACTCACACATTTCTCCCCAAGAAATTGTTTGAAGGTTTCCCAAACAAAAATTTCAACTAGCTTCATGTCAGTGTAATCCCACAGATGAAATCAGGAGCTATTTCTTTGCCTACACAATATGTACTGAAGAAGAAATAAAATGTAACCCTAAGAATCAAAATACTTCATTATTTTTTCTTCAAAGCTTCTTGACATGGTTAACTGTTTAAGTAACAATGATTGTGTCTCCATCATGTAACTTCCTAAACTGGTAAAAGATAATTGCAGTCACAACACAGTAGCTCATAGCACATATGTGTATGTTAGGGAGACTTCAAATTGTTGAGCAGTCTGGAAGATTATGATAATCTAGTGTGACCTCCTGTGTGAGACAGACAAGAGCATTTCAATGGTAATATTACAAGGGAGAAAAAATATTCTTCCCTGCACCATAAGCAACCACTATCAACCCAATTATCAACCCAGAATATTACTATCTTCAGGTTTTAAAGGCCCAGCTTTGCCCTCCTCTGCCCACATCTAATCTATGATAAACCACATAAATCTTTGAATTGAGGTCTCTGAACCTGACTAGTCCTCAACATTAAAAAAACATATTAATTTCCAGCAACCTAAACTTGGATATCACAATCACTTGCCTCAAAGGAGAAACTGCTTCTTTGCTGATTGGAAATGATGAAACAACAGATGGATCTGGGGTTTCTGGAGAAAGTTCTTTATGTTTTCTTCAGAAAGCAAACAATGTCACTCCCACCTACTATTTCAATAAACAACATATTAAATACTGTGGAGACTGCTCTATTTTTCTATTGAAAATGGTAGATTTTAAAATATAGTTGCTTTTTTAAACTACTAAATAATTTTTAAGCTTATCATTTACATGCTAAATGCTTTTTGGAAGAAGCCAGCTTTTTCATGTCTCACTGCAAAGTAGAGACAGGAAAAGTTTATGTAGTTCTTAGTCCTGGGAGCCATCAGTACATCATAGATTGAGCATTCATATAAAATTGCATTTGAAAGCCATTGCCATTTTCCCTTCACTGTTTATTTTTTACTGTGACTTCAAAGACACTGCACAAAAGCATAATCTGTTATGAAACATTCAGAATGGGTTTTTTTTCTTTCTCCAATATATATATATACAAGCTTAGGAAATAGCAAAAAAATCCAGCAAATTGAGACTTTTCTTTAAAATATTTTTAAATTAACACTGTGACACAACTGACCCTACAGTTTACCCACAGAAAGCTAAAAAGAAAAAAAAAAAAAAATCAGAGATGGCAGCACTTTTTCTCTAACACAGATGGAGGCATGCTCAAGATAGAACATCAGATCTCCTCAGGCATGATATTTGAGAATTTGTATTGATGAGCAAAACAAAGTAGCTCCAACTCTACATGACTGTTTTTGCATCACTTCAGCTTTTGCATTTTTCCAGCCTGTAGGCTTGGAGTTTCTTTTGCATACAGAACACTCATGTCACCAGTTTAATTGTTGGTTATCTTACAGTGACAGAATGGCCAAAGTAACACATCAAGAGCTGGAGAATGACCTTTGGCAAGTTAAAAAAGGCCATGTTGTTTTTTTCTGTCATACATCACATTACTTTAATATCTGTCTCAATAAAACATCAACTGGAACAGACTTAGTCTACAAATGTAGATACATATTTAGGGAAAAATATAGACATTCTTTGAAAATGCACAGAGGTATTTAGGCTCTTAAAATTTTACTTAATTGTCATTCTTAAATACTTAGTTGCAATTAAATGCGACCTGTATACTTTGGCCAGTGAGTTTGCCATGATCTCCCAATGATGTGATACAAACATTTATTTTACAGCAAGGTAATAGCTTGACCATCCCAGAAATTTTACATTGCTAATTTCTTTCTGTCTTGCTTACTCCTGTAATCAGTACAGTGGGAAAGGAGAAACAGCAGTACAAATTCTTCCAGAAAAGAGAATCTTTCAGTGCCTTTTGCACAAGGTATGAAATACTTGTGCCAGCCATGATCTTCCCTTTGAAAGTCTGAGGTTGAACTGTGGTGTTATTCAGAAATGCAAAGCCCTTCTCAAATTATCCCTCAGTACAGTTTTAAATAAAATGCTCTTTACCTTACATTCTTTCATTTACAAGCAAATGTATGCCTACTGACTGACACTCAAATGCCCAGACCACTCATGCTCTACATGCTTTATAACAAAAACAAGTACCATGAGAGGTTATTACGAAGAAAATACTGAATTCTGGCCCAAGCAGACAAATTAGCATTTAAACATGCTACTGCAAGTGCAGTGCAGTTGGTGTCCCATACGACTCCTATCTGTTTTTGTACCTTCACCACAGATTCCTTGATAGGGTCACTGAGTTCCTCCAATTCTAGGAATGCAATTCTTACTATTATTTGTAAGGATATAAAAAATGCTACCAAATAACAAACTGCAGAGGGTATAGCTGTCAATTACTTGCACAAATTTAGAAAGGATTATTTTTAAAATGTTTGTCCTTAGCACAGCTGCTACTGCTGAGGGCTACAGAAGAACCTGAAATACATGATAATTTTGCAAAGCCTTTTACTACAATTCTGCTTTTGAGACATGGTAAGTAACTGGTTGCATAAAATACCTTGACCAGCATTCTGGTTTTAAGGAAGATGCTATTAACTGAGTGGAAAAGTAGGTTGACATAAGCTTAAAGGAAACAGGTTTTCAGCCCAAGAAACACAGAGGCTTTGGACTAAATGCTTCACTTTATAAAAAATGTCACCCAATTTAGAAATGGCTGTTTAAAACAATTTATCTGCTGAGGCTTTTCTTTCTTAAAATGTATATGATTCAGCATTTAATACCAGGGCTGAGCAAAGTTGAAGGTGATACAAGAAGCAGTAAAAGCTGCTTAATAGCCACCACTGCCTTATGTCATTGACTCCCACCGACTTCCATCTATTACTCATTACTCAAAGTTAACCTGTTCCAGTAATTGTGTTGCCACCGATGTCCTCTGTACAATCAAGTACTTGTTACTCTGGGCTGCAGAAGGTAAATTACATTGGACTTACCAAATCCAAAAGCACTGGAACCACCAACACTCTGGGAAGCCTGAACACTGGTAGATGTGTAGAGCCCAGTTACCAGTAAGCCATCAAAGAAGGTACTTGTTGAAATAGTCACTGAAATGAGAGAGATAAAATATGTGTAAATATTATGGTTAAGATCCTGTACATGCTCTGTGAGCAGGCTCTTGCTCTTGAATGACATCCCATCATACAGTCCAGTGAATCCATCTGAATTCCCCCAATATTTAGGCCACTTTTACTTTCAGTTGGTGCTTGGGTAGTTGCCTTTGCCAGAAGAATAAACTATGGTATATTCATGAAATGCACAATGAGTTGTTAGGAAATAACACACTGGAATAGATGTCTTGTAAGCAATTGTCCATACATTAAACTGTAGTAAAAGCAATGAAATAACCAGGATTGCTGTACTGCTCTATCCGGATCTAAACAGAGTGCCAAGGTACAGTTATCATGCTTAGTATAGTGTGATACATTAAAGTTACATGGCAATCTGAGACATTACAAATTGTGTGTATTTAAATAGCTCAGGAATGCACTTTTAAGAGATTCTTAAGTAATAGCAGAAAACATCCAAATAGCAACTACAAGTAACATTGGAATCTATACATTCTTCATTAGAATTGACAATTGTTGCAATATTTATTCAATTTTTGTGTGCATTAATTTTCATATTTTTTACTTTGGTATGTTTGCCAAGGTAACCCACAAGGGAAGCCAGTTGATATAACATTTTTGGATTTCAGCAAAGCTTTTGATACTGTCTTTCAGGATCCTTCTGGACAGGATGTCCAGTACATGGCAGGATAAACACATCACTGACTCACAGGTCGGGCACAAAGGGTTAAAGTGAATGGGGTGACATCAGAGTGGGGACCTGTCACTAGTGGGGTTCCACAGGACTCCATCCTGTGCTCTTCCACATCTTCATTAACTTTTTGGGCACAGGACTGGAAGGGATACTGAGTCCAGAGACGATACCAAACAGGGAGGAGCTGTTGACTCTTTCTAAGGCAGAGAGGCCCCACACAGAGACCTCGACAAATCAGAGGGCTGGGCAGCCACCAACCATATGAAGCTTAATTTAACAAATGAAAAAAACTCTTTCTGCTGAAGAAGAGTCTTATGACTTGTAGCCTCATACACTGAAGATGCATCCAGACCTCACACAGTTACCACACTCATTCTGCTTCATGCTTCAATCCTTCCTATTCCTTTAATTTGGGAACAATACTTGTCAGGGGTTTCTGATAAACTCTGATCACTTCCTAAATCACTTTCTACTTCCCTACATTTCCCTCTTTTGCTGGGGACATCATGAGCCAGGCCAGGAAATTGAAGCAAGGTACTCTGAGGTGACTGCTAGGACATTCATTGATGATACACTTTCAAAAGAGAAACTGGTGAATTTCCTCAGTCCTAATAGTCAGTGTTTCCTCTGTGGTACATATTTGGCTTAAAATTAGTGTTTAATATTTAAAAATACATTCAAATGTTGTCAGTAGCTTAATTTACTTTGAGCAGAGGAACAGTATTTACCATGTTTCATTTATTATTCAACTCTTCATATTTAATTATCTTCTTTTCTTTGATTATTCAATACTACACTGAATAAACCCTGAATCCAACTTTTCTGCTCCCATGACTCCAAATTTCAGTGTTTTGCAATAGACACTTCCCTGGATTCAGATGCAGGTTCAGAGCCATATGTTCAGTTTTTAAGAACAGGCTACTTCTGATAGATGTTAAAAGAACAGCAAAAGACTCTAGATTTTTTTTTTTTTAAATAAAAGATGTATTAGGGAGAGTAAAATAAAATCAAACAAGCAAACAATGATTTTTTTTTCTGCATTTGATGATGAACTGGTGAATAATACATGACCTTTTCTTCCCATTATGCCTTTAAACCAACAAAGAAGAAAAACATATGTTGAAAAGTATGCCTATGTGTTATTTTTGAAGACTTGGCAAAAGAGTCAGTGAAAAGCACTGATAGAAGGGCACTGGGCCAGTACTTTTCTGCCATTTTGTTTCCCTGTGGGGAAGCATCTTATTCTTTACTGGATAGGATATAATGCAAAAGCCTACTGTGAACAGGTGACCAGTTTCTCTGTGGGAAAGAAGTGATATTTCACAATGCCTGTATTTGACTTTGGACATATTTGTGTGATTGTCAACCCTCATTTTACATAAGCATCTAATAGGTCAATTTTTATTGTTGAAAAATTTCCAACACAGTATGGCTCCCTCATTAAGCCTCTGGGAAACTGCACAAGGCCTCTGGCACATTTTTTAAAAACAGAGGACTAGGCTGTTATTACACACGTGTCATACATTTCAGAATAATTCCATAGTTCTTCAAGAGAAAAAAAAAAAATAATCACGACATTCTCAGTGATGATTTTTTTTTCCTACCCACTGGTGAAATACATCAAATTCTCATGAAATGAAAGAAAACACACACTATGCCAAGCGATAATGACCAAGAACAGGAAAGCTGTGCTATTGCACAGCCCAGCAATAGGACTGTGATTTTATATAGGGGCTAGGGCTTGTTACTGTGGGGTCCTAAATTCCGCTTCCAAAAGCACAAGAAGTTTCCCTCCATCAGGCTTTGTTTGTGCCTTCACAGTGGCTCATGCCATGTTGTAGTTGATGTCAAATATCTGGCACTACAGAAGCAAGGACCAATGCCATGACCCAGTGGGACTTTGGAAAACACCTGGAAGGACACAGGGCAGCCAGGGCTGGGCAGGCAAGGGGGGCTCTGGCACTGCCCCAACGCAGCCCCACAACACCCAAGGGACAGCACAGCAGCAGGTGTCATCTACCAGCCTGAGCAGCCCTGCTCCATCCTCCACAAGACCCTTCTTTGGGAGCAGAATTTGGTGAGTGAAGCAGTGAGGAGGCCTTCCTGGGGACCCTGCCAGCCCACAGAAGCAGCCCCCCTTGCCAGCCCTCCCGGCTGCTGCCCAGGACAGGCAGGGATCCCCGGCTCTGCCCGTCTCACCCTCAGCCAGCAATGGGAGCACATAACCCAAGGTGCAGATGTAGGCAGGAAGCCCTCAATTGCTCTGAAATAGTCCAGTAGGAGGGACTGAGAACATATTCCCAAGAAATGCATGAGGGCTGCATTTTGGAACAACCTAGTGATCAGACAATATCACATTGCAAATTTTAGAGGCAAAGGTGGTAACTACTTTAAGAGCTGCTCAACACTTCTATTTTCACTTCCTGAGATATTTGCCAATTTTTACCCCCTTGGACTATTTGGAGTGGTTTGTTTTTCATGGTGTCTCCCTCAGACTGATTTAATTATTCAAGGAAGAAGGAATTTCAGTCAAAACATTTCATTTCTGAGATGAAGTTAGAGGAGAATATGTTGCCCTGGATGAAAAATTCCACTGTCCTTTGCTTTCATCAACTCTTCTGCTCTGAAGTGTGAGAGTGTTCCTCCAAGTTAGGACAAATTATATTTTTTATATATATATATATATATATATATATATATATATATATATACATACATATAAAAAAAAAAAGTAAATCAGAGTTCACATATGCTCAACAGAGACATTTTCATTTTTAGTATCTAAATATTTCTGCAGACTCTGTCCTCACTTAGTACTCTTAGAGCACTCTGACTAATAAAAGCTCGCTGAAAAAAGTTCCATGAAAAATATTTCAGTTCAGCTTTGTTGGAGCAGAAGTGCTTTGTGGAGATATCATTTTTTGATGATGTTTTGATCTGGAAAGTTTCTCAGTGTTTTAAAGTAGGAAGTCATATCTGCTGGTTGGAGAGAAAGGGGAAAGAGAGTGAACTTTATCAAAAGTCTAAGCCTTCTTTGAGAATACATCAATTCATCAAAATCCCACTTCTCAAAACACTGAGATCTGAAATGTCACAAAAACAAAGTTACTCCAAAAGTTTGACCAATACCATCACCAAAATCTTAAATTTAGGAGACAAAATAGTAGACCTGAGGGAAAAAGTGAACTAGGATGGAAGGTGACTGGAACCAGTACAGAGAATAGGGAAATTTTTGGAGAAAAGAATGGCATGTGACGGAGAAAGTAGCCAAGAGAAGGTGATGAAAAGCAAATGGGACCTGCACCTGTAGCCTGGAAACCCGAGAAAGGTTCAGTATGAAGAATTCACACAACAGCTGGGAAGAGAGACCAGGTGTAAAACCCAAGAGCAAAGTGTGAGTCAGCTTCACATGCTGGTCATCAGCCACAAAACCAGTCCACTGTCTACTCTTAGTCCACCTTTTAAAAGTGAACAGTGTTTGCATGATGGGTATGAAATATTCCTGTCCACAAAACACATGGATAGGAATACATGGGTGAGTGAATAACTCCAGTTTCTTTTGTAAAAGCCTTGGAAATGGTTCCATGAAAAACAAATCATATTGGGGCTGGGAAACACCATGGAGGGATCCTCTGGGCTGCTTTGCCCTACCTTTCTTTCTGTACAATGACTGTGGTCACAAAATGTGTTTCTGAGAATCATGAGGCCCTCAGTTCAATTTGCTACCAAAAATCACAGGGAGCTGCTGACTGCAACTCCTGCACACTCAGCACATACCTGCTGCTGTGCTCGGTTGCTAACAAGGCTGGTTTGGCAGGCACACAGGCTGGCCTCATCCTGCAGAGGCCACCATCTCTGGGAAGCTTTGGTGTTCTTTCCTTGGGAAGGGAGGGGATGCAGCAGCCTTTTCTGGAGAAGCCTTTCATTTTGCACAACAAGTTTCTTTGTGAGCCCTGGCACTGGTGCTTCCCGTGGGACAAGGAACAGCAGAGCCTCTGGCAATGCCAGGAGCTGACATGTCTCGAGGAGGAAGCAGGTCAGGAAGAGGGAAGCTGGCAAAGATGCTGCTGAAAATATACCACAGGTGGAGGTAGCAGCATAACAAGAAAGACAAAATGGGTTTTGGACTGTAGTTATAGTCAAACATTTTTAAGAATTTAATGCTATACTTATAATTTTCACTGTTTTCCAGTACTGTATGCCACATATACTGCATACTGATATAGAAATCTATTAATCAGCGTAAGTAATTGCTTAAAACTTACCTTACATTCTCTTGAGGGACTGATCTACTCTCCAAAAAGCTGTATTTTGATTGTTATTCAAAATACCCAAAATATAGCAAATGCATCTAAACTGTAAAAGTAGAGAAGATGCCAGGTGGAAGAAGGGGATCATCTCAAGAGACATCTGCCTCTGACAGGTCTTACCTATTTTGGCTATTCTTCAGCACCAGCTGAATGTCACTAAGAGGGCAGAAGGATACAGAAATCCCACAGAATTTGCAGCTGCTGTCGATGACAATCACAGAGTACAAGACAGAATTGATAAAGACAAAGATCTTTGATGCCCCACACACTTAAGTGAGGCAAGACATAGCCACAGTATAAAACTGCACTTCTGCATACTATAGAGAAAATAGAAAATAATTCTGGTATGCAAAATGGAATCACCACAGACAGTGGACTTACTGAAATGAGGCTTTCTTGCAGCAAGGCAATGACAGGCACTTTTTAAGGTTCTTCTCAAGGTCAAAGCCAGTTCCCTATAACACTGTAATATTGCATCATCACACACCTGAGTCATGGCTGGAAACCATCCTCTTTGGAAATAAATTATTTATACTGACATAATGTTTTTGGGGTTTTTTTTGGCTTCACTCCTAAAAAAAAATACCAGCATCTGCAAGTCAGGTGTGCAATGGCACTGTTCAGAGAGGCCTCTGTCCCTTCACAGTGCTGCAGCGTCCTGCAGAAGGAATAAAGACAAACATCACTCAGCAAAGGCTGTCAGCACCATGCTAATTCACGGAGTATGCTGAATGGAAAGGGACCCAGCTCCCAACACTGCACAGCACCATGCCCAAGAATCACACCTGTGCTTGAGAGCATTGCCCAAAACACTTCTTGAACTCTGTCAGGCTGCTGCTGTGACCACTGCCCTGGGGAGCCTGTTCCAGCTCCAAACCACCCTCCGGGGGGAAAAATCTTTTCCTGATATTGAACCTAAAGCTCCCTCAACGCAACTTCAGGCCACTCCCTCAGATCCTGTCACTGGTCACCACAGAGGAGATCAGTGCCTGCCCCTCCCCTTCCCCTCATGAGGAAGTAGTAGACTGCTATGTCTCCCCTCAGTCTCCTCAACACAGAAGATGCTCTTTGTCCCTTCCCAAATTTGTTCCCTTTTTTGGCAATGGAACCTTTCTGCCACCCTCATACAATGCCAAACACAAGTGACCCATCCAAGCACGTAATGCTCTCAAGGCACAGATAATATCAAGTCCAAATCCTTAAAATACCAGACCACTCCTGAAATGCCAACTACAGATTAAATTGCTAGTAAGAAGAGAATAAACCCTGATGCCTTATTTAAAGGCAACTGTTAAGACACCACAGCGATTAGAAATCTATAAATACTCAGGTAGAGTTTTAGAGGTATGCTTTCCAAATCGTGTGCTCATAAATGTACTTGTAAGTGAATGGTGGAGAATACATTGTTATAAGAATCCAGAAAGTGTATAAACTGAATTGTACTCAGAACCTTATTACTAAAAAAGAAACGTTTAAAAGACTAGTGAAAAGCATGTTAACATCTAACTAATTTTTCCGGCTTGCAGACATACTTTGCTTTCAAAAGAACATAAAATCAAGAAATTCATAATTATACGGCTACTTAAAGTATGAACACCAGACAGACATGCAGGAACAGTATGAATCACAGGTCTACACATCATTCTGCAACAAAAGCAGAAAACCCACAGGATTCTTACTCATACTTGTTTTGATTTTCCCCAAGTAGGTGGAAGAAAGCAGAAAAAAGACATTTCAGCATGGTTAAGTAAACAGACTTGCAGTCTTACAACTGCAAGCATTCTCACTTAGGTATTGGTTTTCTGAAGCCCACAACCAAAGCATTTAATTCAAAATAACACACTAGTGAGCTTTTCTTGAAGTTCCTGTACAGAACTGTACATCTCTAACCTATGATGCCCTCACCAGTAATTCCATTTAGCAATTACTCTTGGATGGAGGGGGGTAAAAATGCACAAGTTTTGAACTTTGTACTAAACAAAAAAAATCTTTCTACTAGACTTAAAAATCTGACCTTGCTTTGTGTTACAGTATAGTTTCAGTTCTTCTGCCCCATGCTCCATCAAATCTCTGTGTCTTTATAGCTTTTCAAATACTTTCCTAAATTGGTAATGAGAAACAGAGAACTGAAAATAGATTGCAGATGTGTGGCAAGATGTCTGTAACATGATATCCAGAGACATCATTTGTCATTGATGCAGAGTAGCCTATCAGCCTTGTGAAAGAGCTATTTGCAGAGACATTACTTATATTTTTGAAAGTTCATAGCAAGAAGATGACAATGACATCAGCAGCAATATAAAAATGTTTATTCTTATATTCCTAAACTATAAGGAATTGGTCATATTTGTTTACATGGCCCAAGATGCTTCAGAGCTCCCATCTCAGTAAAAGTGAGGAGTCCCATGATTAAACCTGTAACAGATTTCCAATGTGAGACCCAAGGGTCTGACTTCCTATGTATCAAAATCCCTAACTTAAATACATTTCTGACCATATTCAAAGCCACCAGAAACTTGGCCACATTGAGCAGAGAGGTGCTTTGTTCCAGCTGGCATCACCAAACACGTTGGCACAGCCCAGAGACCTGACAGAGGAGAGGTAAGACTGGCTGCTGTCATAGCTGCCTGCTTATAACAGATGGGCAATTAAGGCTCTCACCTAGGTAAGAGGATTGAAATCTGAGTTTCCCAACAAAATATTGGTTCAAAATACTTTAAACTCCAGTGCCTGTGTGGTCCAGCCAGTGTCCCTTAGCTGCAGGAATTGCATTTTGTATGGGAAAAAGGGAATACCAGCTGGCACAGAGAGAGGCATGTCCTCTCTTCCTTTTGGGGCAGCCTTCTTGGAAGGAGGAGATGGAGGTTTCAGTCAGTGGCCCAGTGATTATGTGCTACTGCTATATAAAGCTCCAGAGAACATCACATCTATTTATGTCACCCCATTTAGGCTGTAAATCTCACCCTAATGTTGATGTTTAAAACAGACCAGATGAATCACACTCCAGAAATGTCTGATTCTCCTCACTGACTATAAAGGGAGCCCAGACTGTAAAGCTCAGCTGTAGATGTCAACACTGAAGGTGGCTAAACTGAGATTCCCACCAAGAGCCATTCACACAGAGTAACTTAATTATCCAATTTCTGTTAAAATGCCCAACCATCGCCCACATCAGAGGGAACTGAGCAGGAATTAAGCATCCCAGAACTCAGAGCTCACCCGAGGACATCCCAGACAATGACTATCTTTATATTCTTTCTTGTGTTATGCCAAACACACCACTAATGCTTAGCAACTTAGCAAGCCCTTGTAGTACCAAAAAACTCCAAAGGGTATCAGCAAATGTCTGTTATTCCATTTGATAATTCACAGAGGCCTGAATAGTATTAATAGAGTTTAAGCAGTAAACACAATAACCTGCATATGAAACAAAATGTGTTTCACTAAACTGTGCATCAGCTATGCCTCTAAAAAATTAACCACTGAATTAAATTGTGTGCCCTAGCCAAAACAAGAATAATCATCAAAATACATTTCCTGTAATGATTGACAAGGACAGTTATTTATAGTTTTAGCTTAAGAAACACAAACCAAATCATACTATTTATTGAAATGCACCTTTGGGCAACAGAATATTGTAAACGTGAGAGGTATCAGCATAACACAAAAGACAGTAAAATATGCTTTAAAAGTATTTACTTTTGGTTAGACTCAAATGATTGTGCAATGTACTTTGCCAGTGGTAGTATTTCTCCTATCCAAAGTCCCAGGAAAAGATGGGAGGAGATGATGACCATGCCCAGACCTCACCAGCTACACAGGGCATGAAACAAGCCTGGTCACTGGTGTATGTTGGAACTGTTTTGTCCCCTTATTCAGCAACCTCCATTCTCCTTATTAAGTTTTGAAGCCAAATTCTGTCATGCTTCTACAAAAAGCACCAACATAAATTCTTTCTTAAAAACAGATAAAATGTTATTGTGATTGTCTTTTTATCACTCTAAACCTGAGAATACTGACCCCCATTTTGAAGCCTAACCTGATTTTTCATGCCTTTTAAGTTTATGTGAGGTTGCCTGTTTGATACCCATACATGAAAATTTCATATTGTTGGCTATGCTCTCAATAAATTATTTAGAAGATTTGAATATTTCTGCACTGTGTGGATTTTCAGAAGAGTTTGGTAAATCCTTTTATTCTGCTGTCCTCAAAAGACAAACAACCTCTCAATACCCAGTTAACAAGAGCATTAAAAGAGAAAATGAAGAATGGCTTGAAAAGAGAGCAAGTATAATTATCTACTAGGAAGTTATTATAACTAAGAAATATCTAAACATTTGCAAGAACTTTTGTCTCAATTCCAGCTAAGGAAGCACACCCTCTAAAACCAGATCGCTGAACATGTTTACCTCAGGCTAAAATAACACAAATCCTCTTACAGACACTTGAATTATGATGAGCAAATATCATGAAATGCAGGAGTTCAAGTGATGCTGGAGAACAAGGAAGCATCTGGCTGCCCACAGCCTGAAAAGGTGCACTGTTCACTGGGTGAAAAACTGAATGGCTGAGCCCAAAGAGTTGTGGCCAGCTACAAGTGGTGTTCCCCAGGCCCAGTACTGGGACCATTCCTTTTTAGTGTCTTTATCAATGACCAGGGAGAGGGGATCAAATTAACCCACAGTCAGTTTATACTTTTACAGCTCCAGGTGAAAAGGAGCTCCACCATTCATTTACATCATGTTTTTCCTTATTTTTAAGTTTTCTCTTAATTCTTATATTTTCAAAGAAGTGTTATATATATATATATCACTTATAGATAACTTTCACAACTCTCTCAACTATCCTTTTTCCAAAATTAAGGAAATTTACATTAGTGTCCTATTAAAAAGGAAAATGTTCTCTCTGTCCTCATCATCGTCTAGTTTTACTATATTGATTTGGAGCAGAGGCAACCGGATGCATCCATGACGCAGAAATCGGAGTATAATGTTGTATTGAACACCCAGTGGTAAAAATTCTGCCAGTTGTTTCAGTTTTCACTCCTTTCCTCATAATTCCTAAGGTTCAATGTGATTTTTTTAACTCATGCTTAGCATTGAGGTGATATATTTCAAAATTCACTCCCAGTATCCCAAATTCACTCCCAAATAATCCCAAAATTCCACATATTCTGTATTATTTTTGCCTCTGTTCCCAACCACCATCAACTTCATTTTTCAGTAACACAGCATTTAATTTTACTACCTTGAGCAACACGGTATTTGGTGCTGTTACCTTCCTAATAAGTTCTATTATCATTTTGACCACTTTTAACTTCAGGCATCAAGCCATGACACTTCTTCCTCATCAGCCACAGTCCTCCTTCCTCAGAGTGGATTCCTCGTGGGATATAATTCAAGTGAAAGCTGGCATAGTCTAATAGCTAAGATAATGAACAAGAGTGAGCAATAAAGTTTCTGATTCCATTTATCTTTAATATATTAGTTCCTGTCTTCCTTAAACCAGAGCTTAACAAGATTGCTTAATGGACTGCAGAAACGAGACCTTAAATAACCTGGTAATTTGCAGTCTAAACATGTTGGGCATCCAATATAGCAGCTGCACAAGGGACATACAGGTGTTTTTTTAATACCAGACTTGGGATTCATCTGCCTGGCTGTGAGTATGCAGAACATCATCCTCCTCACCCAAACTGCTCATCTCAGAGTCTTCTCTGTACAACAGATGTGCCCAGCAGAGTCAGCAGAGTCTGAGCTGCAGCCTGTCCAGACTCAAAGCTGTTCTCAAGTCAGCCTCTGGGAGGGCTGGCTATAGACTCTTGGGAGCAAGGGGCAAGAGTGCACAAGTGTCCTGATTAGAAGGGAGAAAATAAAGAGAATTAGCATGGAAAAGTGAAGACTGAAATGCACTGAAAGTTGCTGAGAACCATGAACAGAAGGAAGAGGACCAAAATACATCATACTGTATTATTATGGGAACGGACACGAGTTCAAAAATGTGATTTAATTTTGTATGTATGATTCATGCAACAAAATAATTCTGCTTAAGTACAGTCCCTCATTTAGTTGGTGGAGAATGCTAGTAAAAAAAACTGACACAACCCCCATCTATAAACTGGAACAATACTACTAAATAGCCTAGAGATTGATTGACATTTTAAGTTAAAGAATGGATCAAAGAAGGATTTATATGGGAAAATATAGTGGGATTTATACTAAATATAAAGCAATATTTGTATTCAATTCTGGCATATGAATGGCTGAGCTATAACAAATATTAATGCAATCCTCTGATCATACACTCTATGTTAATTCTGCAAGGTCAGATCAATTAAAACTACCTTTTTCCAAAGGTTTAAATCAGAACATGGAAAATAATCTGAAAAAATAAGAAAAACATTCACTAGTCCTCTGCCATATATAAACACCTACCGAAAATTGATTCAAAAGAATGAAAATAATGTGCTTAAAAAATAAAATTCCTAAAGTAAGAGTAATATTAAAGCTCAGTGGCATCTGTTTGTCTCATCTTTATGGTTATGTGGCTAAATGGGTCAGAGGCAGAGATGGGGACAGTCAGACAATACATATGCTTATTCTTTACAGTGTAATTCTTCACAGTGGGGTTTGTAAAGGCTGAGCATCCCAAATAACTGAGCTACCTCAGGCAGGGTGTGGCTGTAGGTACATCACTTCAGCAAGAGCTGTTGGTTCTTTGTGTTAGGATTGTTATAATGGTCAACTACTGAACAAGAAAGACAGAGGGCTGGAACAGCAGCACTGTGGCAGGTTGTGATTATGAAACATTTGACAGGACTCTGGGGGAAAATCCTCAAAGCACTTTCTCTCTATTTTGCTTGGGCTAAGTGTTGAGTCTGCATATAAAAAAAGGTTCCTTCTAGACTCCTGTCTAGACAGGTAACAGATACTTTACCACCTCTAAATGTTCACAAAAAAATCTGAGTCCAACATTCTGACCAGGCAACCAGCCAAACCACGCACACACTGAAAAATACAACTGCAGCACAGTAACTTGTGTTGAACTTGTCATTATCAGCTAGTTGCTTGTTAAATACTTTATAAATACAGCAAATTCCCAAGTGGTCACTTTCTGTTCTTAAAAATAAAAAAAAAGGGGGAACAGCACAGTTCTTGTCCCTGGTGTACATAACTATCCCAGATAACACCAGTACAAATTCCCCTAGCAAATAATGGATTTTTAACAAATCACTTCATGTCCTCTTTCCATTCTGAAATTCCTTCTGCTCTGCACATCCCAGTGAAAGTGATAAGTATTCACAGCCATGTCCCTGCTATGACTCATATCTTGTTAGAACAAAAAGAGGCACTTGGCTCTCCGGAAAATAAATCCCACAGCCGCCTGCCTTGGATTGCTGCAAGCCTACAGCTCCCTGGCTTGTGCACTGCTGTGTCACAGAGGTCTTCACGTCCCTCAGGAGACAATTACTAAGAAGCACCTCCAGAATAGGTGAGGTTCTGCATATTATAATAGGAGGGGGAAAGGGCTAAAATGGCAAATATATTTATAAAGGCTCAAAAAGCACAGTTACTCTGCAGGAAAGTCAGTCACCTGACAAGCTAAGCTGTGCAAATAGCACAGCCACTCTCCTAGACAAGAGGTTATTAGCAATAGGAAGAACTAAAATAATTGCCAGAATAGCTTGTATTGGTATCCTCAGCAAGAAGCCAAGCTAGCCAAGAGCCATGATAGCTAGCAGATCTCTGCCAGAAAAAACAATGAAGAGGTTTTTTTATCTTCCTAACATTTCTTCATCAGTTTGCCAATGAAAATTTTAAGTGTGAAACAGAGAAACTAAACAGCCCCCCTGGAAAACTCCCCAATAAACTAAATTAAACAAACAAGGGCAACGTTAATCAAGTCTATTTGATCCAAACACCACTGACTGGACAAGGCACAATATAACACCCAGTTAAATCCACAGACCTCAGCTGGTCATTCTGTCTCCTGTTCTGTGGCATGTCTTTACATCACTGAATGAATATTGCTACCAAATAAGCCCCCGGTAACACCAGACACTATAATAACATAGGCCAGAAATGCAAGCGTACCAGCTGGTCAACATCTTACCTAAATGCTGAAATTCTTCTTCCAAACCCCTGTTCCAGTGCAAATTAGACAGACACTTCTGTCAGATTCCTCTCAGGAATTACTACGGTCAAGGCAGAATTGCCACCACTGTGCTGTGGTGGGGATAAACCTCAACATCCTTTCCCACAGAATAACCAGGGGGAGAAAATACCCCAGGTATTTTCACCAGCAGATACCTACACTTGCAAAAACAAAAATTCTGAGCAACCAGTGAAAAGAAACATGTGCCTAAATATGGACGAGGAACATTTAACATTCTGTTCCAGCTCCTGGCTCAACAAGTAACATCACTGTCAATCTGCAATGCCTTGAATAGGAGAAAATATGATAAACTCTTTGCGTAGGAGACTCTACATTGGTTTTACTGCAGCTGTGTGAAGTTGGACTCCCTGAGAAGTCAAACATTTTGAGAAAAAATGGCAGAAATCTCTGGTTCACCCTCAGTGTTTTCCTCTAATTCAGAAATTAAAGCACAGAGGAATGGCCAAACACTAACAAATGTAGTCACACCACCTCATATATCATACAGATATAGCTATGAAGAAATTAGGCATAAATAAATATAAATACCGTGCTTCTGGGGAATATATATTCAATATTGTCTTCCACTTCTGTCTTTTAAATCTCACAGTTGGGGATTTAGTCAAAGAATGACTCTGACATCTGTCTAAGTGCATAAGTAAGAAGAATGAGATAAGCAGAGTGCAGAAAGAGGGGTCTGGATATGAGTGTGGTCCCTGCATCAACTGGGATGAACTGTACACTGAATTTTCAAAATATGCAATAGGCAGCAGTCAGCAAGCATGGAGAGAAACACATTTAAAAATTCTTAAAACACACAAAGAGTGTTTTAGGAATCCACCTCTGTACATCCTTCACCATATTAGTTCAGGAGGAAATGCATTTTCCCACCTAAAATCTTAAGAAACTTTGAATTTGCCATTTTGCTAAATAAACTTTTTCAATAAACAATGGAAATAGTGCATTGCCAATAGTATTTGAACATTTGTTGTTATCTTGAATATGAAAACAGGGAATAATGAATGGCTTTTAGGAGGCTGAAATGCCTAGAAATTCATAAACAATACAATATTCTTATTATGCCATTTTCAATGAAAATCAAATACTTTGATCTTCTCCAGTATCATTTCAGCTTGAAATTGAATATTTCAGTTCATTTTGTTAAACTGTAATAAAAAAAACCCTATTTTAATCTAAATCAAGATTTTAATGTCCTTTCCAAACACTTTGTGCCACTTGCTCCCTCCACCTCAGGGGCAGAACTTCACTGTGCTCCATCTTTTACAACCTAGTTAATACATCCAACTTCCCAATAGAGTAAAGGCAATAAGATCCTAATCACTGACTTTGTGATACTGCATACCAAAAAAATACAATTTAATCTTGAAAAATGCAATTTAAATCTGAAGGTTTATTCTGATTTCTTATTATTTTTCTTTTAATTTTGTTAATAAAGTTTTCTTTATACCCCTTAAAGTTTGAGCCTGCTTTGCTCTCCTCCTAACCCTTATCTTGCAGAAAATAAGTAAATAATTCTAGTGCATGCACTGGCGTTGGGTCAGGACTAGACCCACTTCAAGGTGACAAAGAATAATGTGAATTTCATAGTCAATTAAATGAACTTGAAAGCAAAAGTAAAAAAAAAATAAATTAATTTGAGTCAAACTTCCCTATGCAAAATTTTGTTTAACAAATTAAAAAAAAAAAAATCAAGAAAAATGGTAGGTTTTTTTTCCAAGTAAGGTTCTCATTCTGCAAAAGCTGCATTTTCTATTATAAATCATTCCTGCTGGAACTCTTTTTATTCCATTTCCTAGAGAGCAAAGGGGCACTTTGCCTCTGCTTAAGCATATTGTAATGCCTTCTCATGACTTTTTTTTCTCTTTCACATCTGACATATTTTTCCTTATTGCTAACTCTGAAATAAACATGACTAAACACAGTTTTCCTGTTAGCTCACATACAAAAGTAGTTTGGGTAATGTATTCATTTTGCTGTTTATATTATCCTGTCAAAAACAGGGAGAACTTGGCAGTTCCTCAAGCCTTGAAGAACAAAGTCAAAAAGAAACCAAGCCAGCATTAGGCAGCATCTCTGAGCACACTAGCATAGAGCATAGCAGGACTTGTCTCAGAGTTCAGGATGAGATCTACCTCGAAGATCCCTCAGATAAAAAGGTCATTTTATACATAATATAATTTATGCCTATTTTAGACTTCCACTTTCTCACTCCAGGACAACTTCCATGTCCCACATCTTTGTAATGAGACAGAGTATGCTCCTTTTCATTCTCACAGGTCTCCAAGGACAAGGAGAAATATGTGCTATAAAGACATATTATATCTAACTATCTCAGGAAGTCAGACAGCAAAAAATTCAAGCCATTTAAGTCAAGAAAACACTCTTGGAATCGATATTTTTGGATGCACTACAGGGCATTAACCTGTACCATGTTGAGCTCATCCTCTTCTCTGTTAAACTTGAAGTTTGCTTTTTGCAGCAACCACAATTCTGCTTCTTACTGTGGAGAAGCACTCTTCAAAAGGAAAAAGCACTGCATCAAAGCAAGATTTCTGCCTTGGACCACAGCAAATTGCTTGGCAGTCCTTTTATTATATTCTAGGCATTCTCAGGCAGCTGGGCCTCATTACAAGCAATGGTGCTTCAGCCATTAGCTTCAGAGAGATCAGGATAAAGCACTAAACGCAATGAAGATCATTTAAAACATGTTAAGGAGGAAAATTAACTAGTATGGAGCATTGCTAATGCTGTGTGCTAAACATGCTTCCTGGTGAGTGCTGCAAAACCATATCTACGTTGGCACAGGTGCTCCTACAGAGCTTTTGTCTTTCTTCCAGCCTGGTGGGCTCCTTCAGAGCACTGTTTAAGTTTTGGGGAACGAAATTATGGTGAAGAATTTTTCTGTATAGGATTTGCTGATTTGTTTGTTGAGAGTTTTAATAGCACTAGTGTTGTAAATTAATAAAGATAAATGATGCTGGCATTTGGGCATATGACCAGATTTAGAGCTAAGTCTCAGATAGATCTGTAGCCTTCCATAGAGATCTTTATGTTCCATACAGCACCAGTAAACACAAGAGGCTGTCTCACCACTGCAGTTGGGTGTTTTGGTCCAAACTTGTGGTTCAGCAGCCGCATGCCAGTCAGGACTATCCCTTCTCCCCCAGAGACACTGACACTCATTGTTCAGCTTTTTAGTGTAATTTGTTCATTGTGGACCAACACAGCTATAACCTGGTCCAAGTTTAACCTCAGACTGGATCCACGACTTGCATAGTCCAATCCTCCCCCAAATATTTCTGCTTTTCTAAGGAAATGCATAAATGTTGCAAATACAAAATTTCAGCTTTCATCCTACAGAGGTTGTACAAATTTTAACTGAACCATATTTTTTGAAAGGTACACTTAAAAAGAACTTTAACAGCTGCTCTCAGACTTTAGGTGATTAATTTTGAAGTAGGTTCTATAAAAGAATGAACAATAACAGCCAAAGGTTGAGGCATTAATATTAACCTGTAATAAAAGGAATGATGTTTAAACCATTTCTAGAAATAAAAGATGAGTACCTGGTCCTAGAGTGCTGGAGAAGCACATAGCTTAAATTATATCCAATCAGGCAAAATACAGATATTAAACATTTATGAGCAGCTCTGATATATTCTGAATTAATCAGTTCTGCACATTTAAATGTTTTAATATTTAATGCTGCTACCTCAACAGTCCTGAAGAAATATTAAACTTTTGTATAGTCCTTTAAAAGGAATAGCAAGAGATTTTACTACACACAAAATCTGAATTGTGGCTGTAGGTTTTGTGCTGTGCTGTATTTTGTGGATAACCATGATTATAATGCATTGAAGTACAACTGAAATTCTGAACATTTTACCACAGATAAAACAGAAATAAGGGCAGTAATAACACAAATAACAATTATTAAGCCAGGGGTAAGTACATGTCCAATCTGATTAAGTCTCCTAGGCATGATGGATTACTCATGAAGGCTTACTAATATCATATTTTCGTGAAATCTCTCAGATGAGTGTAAATGGCATGCTAAAGGCATTTTAGACATTGCAGGGTATTAATGTTAGTGTGTTAGTAAACTAAATCTTCTCCAAAACACCAGCTGTGGTAAGCAAAAATTATATATAGATAGAGAAATTTAGCTCAAATGCCCTCACTGTAAAAAGCAAGCACTCTGAAATTTTTTTTTGCTGCTGTGAATAATGATAAATTCAAATACAAGAACTGTATACTAATTTATGAGTAATTTTAAAATAGTGTTTAAAAGCATATTGAAGTTGAAAATGAGGACATAAAGACCTTTTTTAGAAGAGTGAATCACATATGATGCTGATTCCATTATTAAAATCTTGCTTTGATTGTAAACATATTTCTGAGATTCTCTGCTTTATTACCTCTGAATAAAGTAAAAATTACTTTAAAAATTCCTAGATAAAACACTACAACAACAAACCAAAAAACTGTCAAGGTTTGATGGAAATTTAAGAGGACAACACACAGCATAAAGTCTCTGTTATGACCATGTGCTCCTTTCCATATCCCTTTGACTGATGGTTTGGAGTTCAGACCCTGCAACACCTGAACTCCTGCCCATCTCTTTGCCCCTTGTCACTCAGTGTAAATTCAATAAATTGCTCTCATTCTGCATGGCTTTGCCTGCATTTTCACTGCAGACCACAAAACTGAATTTATCAGTGGTATTAAGTTTATAGCATGGCAATTTCAAAGAGAACAATAGCAATTATAACTGAAGAGATAGCACATAAAAATCAGAATATGTATGCTGTGAGACCAAAACACTTGCTCAGCTGATTGGAAGGCCCTGTGATAACCAAAAAGGCTCTCTCATGTTGCTCAAGGAAATCACTCAGAGGTCATCTGATCTCCCAATACATCCAAGGAAACAAACATACTTTAGATTAAGGAGGAGATAATCAAAGGAAAAAAATGGGAGTTACCAATTTCTTTTCTTACTGCCAGTGATTCGTATGATCCTGAGAAATCTCAGCTGGATCTACTATCAATGGAGAGGCATTACAACCATTGAATCAAAAAGGTGCAAATAACAGACAAGTTGCAAGACATGCCAGTGACCCTCGGTCAAGAGTTCAGAAGGAGTTTAAAACAAAAACAAAATGATGAACAAAAGCTGGCAAAATATAATTCCTAGAAACTTTTGAGTTTTGCCAAAAAAGTCAGGGAGTCCTTTGCAGATAGATGTAATTCTTATTGAGATAGCCATGGCAGACTTGGGGAATTTTCAGGGCAGAATGGTGAATTAATTAACCAATTAAGCAGCCTGACCTCACTGCACAGACCAAGTTTCTCACAAAAAGAGGATAGGGGAAAATTTGGACTAACTTGAAATATGCTAAGAGAATCTCTAACATAGGCCTCAACAAATGAGCAATCACATTGAGAAAGAGATTAAAGAATTACAAAAAAACCACCAAATTATTACAGAACACAGGTACCTACACAAGTGAACTTGGACTTGCAGAACAATATCAGAAAAAGGAAGTTTGTAACATGGACTACAAATGGAAGGATAGTGGAGACTGGTTTGGACATCACTATTTTCTCAGCAGACACAGGAAAAAAGCTAAGAGGTGAATCTCTAATTGGGTTTGTATGTGCTGACAAGGTTGGGGAGACAACTTGTCCCCTTGAAATGTAGGAAAATGGGTTTTGATTGAAAGTGATGGAAATTTGAGGAAGAGATTCAGACAATTACAGAATTACACAGTCTTCTACCTTCTTCAGATTTAATAATGGCAAACCCCCCACAAAACCCTTATAAGACAACAACTTTGTATGTAATACATTAAATATTAAATGCACTGAGATGTAGCTTCTCAAGATCCTGACCATTGTAAGTGGTGCTCTGGTGCCCCCCTGGGCAGAAACACAAAGGCAGCAAGAAAGGACAAAGAGTCACTCACACCCCTCCAGAGGCCCCAGATCTCAGAGGAATCTTAGCTGCTAAAATTTCAGTGCATTTGAGACAGCAGTCCATCCATTTGCAAACTGTTACTAAAAAGCTACAGATATATAAGATAATAATGAAAATAAAGATGGGAACTGTGGTTGTAAAGGTCAAATGTGAGATGCATGCAATGGAAGTGTGGAAAAGCTGAAAGGACAAAGAAGAGTCTCTGCTCAGTGATTTTACATTTAAGCAAGGAGCAGCAAATTGTTCTTTATGAGCGTTAGGATTCCCTCTCTAAACCAACAGTCATAAATGAGAAATTATGTTGCAATGGCTCACACCACATGGATAAGCTGTAGAGAAGGAGAAGTGTGGGGAATCCACTTTCTCTGTGGTGCAGAGAGCTAAATGGAGATAATTAAAGGCTTATTACCTTTTATCATGGGTAAGCACTACAGATGTTACACCAGGTTCATTGTGCTCTTCCCAAACTGACCTGAAGATTGGTAAACAGCCAGTAGAAGCAGATCTAGGTGGCAATGAAAGCACAGCTTTATCATATACACTAATCCTCACCAATTTACATCGATGGATGCTGCTTTTTGTGTGAGGGGTGAAACAAGCAGTTTCCCCTGCCCAGTTGCTGTATCTAGGGGATATCTTAAGGCAGGGGTTGGTAGAAATTAAATTAAAGGAGAATGGAAAGTGACTAATGTGAGATATAGATATATAGATAAATACATATATAGATATATGATAAATATGGAAATTAATACCACATGCAAGCACATACTAGCACAACAAAGACATACCTAAATTATTCCGGTGATTTATGTATAACTAAGTCTTCTCTTGCTTGTGAAACAAATTCCTTCAAACTTGTCACAGATATCATCATAAAGTGGAGGAAGCCTGTAGGTCCCAGCAGGCAGTCTCTGAGTTACACACATGCAGAACCACACAAGTTTAAACTACTGATCTGAAACCTGATTTTCTTTCTTTTAATTTTTTTAAGTGAAAATATTTTTCAAATTAGCCAGTAATTAGAAATAGAAATACATAAATCTGCCAAACATCTGTGCACCATTTTAATGAAAACAAACCTTTAATAAACATTGATCTAAAAGGTAAAGCTGTTGGAAAGTTATAAGCAAATGTAACAAGACATTTGAAATGAAAAAGTCTTCAAGTTACAGCTAGAGCACTGTGTAGATTCTTCTGTGCTATGGGGGGTCTAGGAAATAATACCAGAAACAAAATTGTAAAACATATTGGGATGGCAGGTGCTGCAGTTCATTGTTATGCTAAGAAACTCCTAACAATTGTCTATAGCAATTGCAGCTGTCTTTCTTTTACCAATGTATAATAATTATCCATCTGATTAGCAAATGTAACCACCTGCAGTTAACTGGTTTACTGGTGTAACTACTTGCAAGGATGGAATGCCTTTCAGAATCAGGCAAGTTAGTGCTAAAACTAAAGTGCCCTGTCAACATTTCATACTGAAAGAGTGTGTCAAGTGGCTTGGGACTATCTGCACTTTGGTACAAGTGCTTAGAAAATGGTTTTTATAAGATGTAAAAAATGTCCTAAAAACAGTTTCAACAGATTTTAAAAGACCAGGTAGCTCAGACACTGTTCTATGAAGGAAAACTATTACAACCACATTTTTATTACTACTGCCACTACAGGCACCTAGGAATCTCAGCAAACACATTTAAATATATACAGCCATCATATGTGGTCAAGTTTTCATCCTCTCTCTCTCCTCTTGCCTCAATAGTTGTAATCTTGTTTCTTATATGAAAAAGCTGCTCCTCTTCAGTATTCTTCACCTGCGCCTGCAAAACTCTACTCATGCCCAGGGCATTTGACAGCTGTGTAAAATATTATTTCTTTTCATTAGCATAAGTCATCATGGTAAAGGATGAGGAGGGTAGATTTTCTATCTGAACTCTCAAATTTTTATGGCAATTTCATTGGGGTGGCCTTGTTCTTCCATTTAATTTGACCAGACAACAAAATATTTTAAAATATATTCAGTTTATGTTAGTGTCCTCCTATGAGATACAGAAGTAAAACTGTTACACTTTTGGACACAAATTTTCATTAATCTCTTTAATAGCTCTTTTTCTGTATTTCTGGCTCAAGGTAATTTGTAGATAACACAAATCTTCCTCTTTCCTTGTCCCAGCTTTGCTTTCTGTATGTTCCATCAGAACAGACTCACTTTGAAACCTGCAATTCTATTTATCTACCTTCGTAGCTTCCTTTTAAATCTGAACATGAGGTTTTTTCACTCCTTTTCTGCTTCCTCTCATTTAAGAGAAAGCAGCCCATCAAGGAACATTTGGGTAAGTCTCATTTCCATATGGAAAACAGCATAACAGAATCACAAGTGTGTTTCCCCAACATGTCTCTCACTAACTGTTGATCCTACTAGCTGATTTCAACCAAACACAACCAAAAGGTAAACATCTGGAAACTACTGCTTCTCTAAATCCTCTGAAAAATCAGTACCCTGAGAAAGGTGCCCCTTCATTCCCCTCCCTGTTTGGTCATTCCAGGGCTCTAAGTCTTCAAGCATCCATATAGAAATATCTAAAATCTGAATTTTGCAAAGATTTGAGCACCAAGATTCCATTAAATTCATCTGCACTCAAATGTGCTGGAAACCCTTGAATACCTCATCAGCACATGCAATAGGTATTTAGAATCTGAGGCAGCCCACATCAAGCCTGACATCTTGGAAACTGAGGGCAGTTCCTGTAGGAACAGCAAAGGAGGCTGAACCACAGATTTGAGCAAGGTTAAATCAGAAAAGGATAACTAAAGACAGAAGTGCTCAGCACTATGCAAGCACTAAGCAAAGGAGTTCTCTGCCCCAAACCAATCACCTCCATGGCTGGGCTGGTCTCTTTGTCACCTTTGACATTTTATGTGCTTTCTCTAGTTAATTTCTTTTCAACAATTGAAAAATGCCTTTTGAAATTTAATGTGCAACAAATATAATAATGTGTTTATTAATTTTAACAATTGGGGATACATTTAAAGCAAGATTTTACCAATGCAAATTTTCTATTCAGAATGTAATTATAAAAGTAAGGAAATATGTCTAAACACTAAATTTTTCAAAGACCATGGACAAATATATATATAATCATCTGACAATGATTCATAGCACAAAACTATTTTAAAAAAACTGTAATTTTTATGGTTCACATTCTTGGGATTTCTGTTCACAATTAAGCCTTACTGCTTCCATCAAATCTGCAGGCTTATTTGTGTAAATCATTGTTGCAAAGTCACATGGCAAGTCTGCTAAGAATCTGAAATTTTGCAACGAACAGGGAATTTGAAAATTTTTTCTTAGGAATTTTTGGGAGGTCTTTAAAGGAGAGAGAGGAGTTGATAGTTTGAGCATCTGATCTTCTCGGCACCTTTTCCAACTTGTCCTCTCGTTGAACCAACACAGCTCTCTTTTCCTGTTTTCTCTTCCTGAGTGAACACCTTTCTTGCCTTCCAAGAAGAGGCAGCATTGGGAAGCCCTGTGCTCCCAAATCCCAGCTGCCTGCCAGGATGGAGCCCTGTGTCCCCAGCTGCCTGCCAGGATGGAGCCCTGTGTCCCCAGCTGCCTGCCAGGATGGAGCAGGAGCAGGCGCAGCACACGAGCACCACTTGGCATCACACAAACCTCCAGCTCCAACCAGAACAGACACAAAGGAATGTTAAAGAGCCTCTTGCTGCCTGCTCTCCCTGTTCCCTACAACAAACCTTCTGAAGGTGTTTGAAACCCTTCTACAAAATCATGATTTGAAATGTGTCTCATCTCTGCCCTCATTGAGAGTAAGTTGATGTGTCAGTTGGAGGCTGGCATCAACCATTTTTGGATTATTGGCTTCAAATCCTCTAATCAGCTTACCATCCAAATAATTGAGCTGTGTGTTGAGGAAGGCCCTTCGAGGCGTGAGGGAAGACATTCTCCCTCAAGCCCCAGAGCAAAATTAGAGCTGTCATTTCCAGCCCCCCACGTTGCCTGCACCTTCCTGTGTCAGCCAGCCAGAAGCTGCTTCATGTGCCCCAGAGTGTCCTGACCCCCAGCTCCCCACATGTGTGCAGCTCATAGAAATGCTGGGCAGCACCTTTGTTTTTCTAAGAAATACTGATCTACAGTATACATGGAGATTTAAAGCAAGGATTCAGACACGTTTTTCTTCTATTTTAGCAAAATCTATAACCCTTTCCAAACTACCCTTACCGCCACTCTGTGAAACAATAGGAGACACGCTGTGACCCTCGTAGTGGAAGCCTAACTCAGAAGTGATAACATTATTAATGTAAACATTAGTAGGGGACACAGTAACAGATGCAGAGCAAGATTTTCTACTTGTGCAGGCAGCCCATAATGGGCTTTAAAGCAAGGGCGGCATCCTGTGGGGTGATTTCCTCCCATGCTGTCCTTGCTTAAAGGGAACAAATTACTGCTTGCCAATAGGGATGATACAGCTGCCAGCCCCAGCACTCCCTTTGTGGCCATCCCACCTGGTGCAAAGCCCCCTCAGGAGGGTGAAACACCAGTTTGCACCCAAAATCCACACCAACAAAGTTTGCCCACTCCCCCTGAGCTCACAGCTCCCCTGTCTATGCCACCCAGGACACCTGCCCCCTCCAGCTTCCTTTCACAGCCCTCCCTCATTTCCAACAGCTAAAGGAGAAATGCATTGGGAGCTCTGCTTTCCTCTTCTCTCACAAACTAGCATGCCCCGGTTTTTATATCTTCCCTTTATTATCTTCCTTTTATTATCTTCCCTTATTTCCTAGTTCTCTGTAATTATATATTGGGACATCAAATGGTGAAGCAGGGACTGCTTTTGAAGGCTTTTATAATTAGCTTTTCTATTGTGTCCTCTAATGCCTCCTCTGGCTTTAGACTTACTTTTTTCTGTTCACAACCTCCTGAACATATGGCAGTAAATATGCAGCATGCTGTGAGCTTCACCTGGAGTCTACTTACAATATATCTGCAATGTAAATAACAGACTTCATGTCAGTCAATTAATCACACACCAGTGCTTGGCAGAGGGCAGGCAGATTGCAGGAAGGGAAATTGGAAAGTGGCATCTTGATCAGCATTGGACTTCAAGTATTAAATATTACCTAAGTTGGCTTGTTTCTCTGGCATCACTGCTTTTACCTAAAAATATTCTGTTACAATTGCATTAGAATTAATTCAAGGCCAAGTTCTCCACTCACCAGGACCATTTTGGTAACATTTCACCCAATGGAATAATGGTCTCATTTCCACAGAACATGACCCAAATGCAAATATCACGCAGAAATTTAATTTAATTTAATTTAATTTAATTTAATTTAATTTAATTTAATTTAATTTAACTTAAAGTGATCCCATGATGATGCACAAAATTAAAATATTGCCATTTCAGTAAAAGTGTTTCTTTTTGGTAAAACAAATTCAAATTAATTATGTTACAGATGTGTTACATTCTTGTTTTTGCAACAATGAATTTGAGCAAGACAAAATACTTTGTTTACCTGATTCACTTTATTTAACACAAGGGATTCATGAGGATATCATCAATTATAATCGCAAACACATCATTTTATGCTTAAAGAAAGGACTCTATTCCATTAGAGCTCTTCCAGTTTGAAGATCTCAAAGGATTTTCTGCACTACATTAAAATCCTTGTCATTCCCATGGAGGACAAGTGAAAATACAGAAATAAATCATCTAATATTTTAAACACACTTGCATAGTGCACAGCACAAAAGTTAAGATCTCATGGGAATAGCTTTCCTAATAACAATAAAAATCTCATTGAAGGTAATGAAGAAGCCTGCTTATGGCTGAGATCCTCCCACATCCCACTGTACCTGGCCCTGAACTGGTCTCTGCCAGGCTGGTGCCTGAGAAGGGCTTTGCCCCAAGGCTAGCTTCAGGCAAGGGAGCAAACAAGTGTCCTCAGCCACCTTCCACCCAGCTCACACCATTGCACTTCAGCCCTGCAGGTCTTCAAAGGCTTTGTATTACTGCCTTCATCCTGCTTCTTCCAAGAATTTACTCCCACAGGGATCCCTATGCTCTTTCTTTGCAGTTTCCCTTTACAGAAAGCTCCTCTTTATTCAGGAGATAAAGAAAAACTTCAGGGACTAGATCAACCTTTGGCTTACAAGCCACTGACCTCTGATGGTCACCAGAAGAACTGGTCCAGGACAGTTATCTTCTACATATGACTGGGGTTTGAAACCCAAACCCCACTGCTGCTCCTAAAGGAGCACCTTAGGTGCAAGGGTGGGAGCTGAGGCTGCCCGGTGCTGGGGCACCCCTGTTACCTTGGGGACCCCCATCCATGCCCACCCCAGTGGAGAGCAGGCAGCAGTGGGACAGAAAACCCAAAGGCTCTCAGCCCAGGCCAGACCTGTCATCCCCTTCCAGTGCCAGCGCTGCAGGTGCTGGGCAGGGGGATGTGCTGCCAGCAGCCAGAGGGGCTCAGGGGGGCTGGCACTGCTCCACATGGGGTCCTGAGCAACAAACGGGGGGAAAAGCCACAGACTTAGAGGTCAACACACCTAGCAGTCCATAACTCCGTGATTTTGCCTCCAGAGTGCAAGCATTTAACTTTACCCACACAGCAGCCTGGGTGCCTGCACGTTCCCTGGCAGCCCTGGTACAGCTACAGGCTGTGCCCAGTCCCAGGGAAACGGGGCTGTGGTTAACAGCAGCTCCAGCTCTGCCTCCAGACAGCAGCCCAGGCTAACTGCAGCCCCCACTGGATTCAATTAAGCAGCTTTTTTCTCTGGACAGGACTTGACCACGGAGCAAAGCTTGAGTCAGAAACAAAGACAAGCCCTCAGGCAGAACATCTGACGATATTTTAAAGTTAATTTATAATCGCAGTGCTTTTGCTCTTAAAAGATAAAGTAAGTAAGATTTGATGTTGTGATTAAGGTGCAGAATATCTAATTTGAGAGATGCATAAAAGGAAATCAAGGAGTGCTATCTATCAGGAGATAACTGCAAGTCTTCCTCCATCATCACTATAAATCTTCCACTTAGAAGAACGACTACATTATAAAGAACAAGAACTTAAAAAAAATAGAAATTAAAAAGTAGACATGTTAAACACTACCTAACAAGCTTCATGACATGAGCACAAAAGTCTTAAATTCAATGTCATAAATTCAATACCGTCAGAAGATTCAAATACAATGTCCTTAGAGACAGTGCCATGTAAGTCAAGCACAATATTAAAAGACACTGAAATCTTTAATATGTGTTAAATATTTTAAATTCATAGATCTGATTCAGAGAAATATCACAGAGGAATCATCAATCCTTTTTCCATTCTGACATATGTTTTTTATAGATTTGCCACAGTTTCTGCAATTAAAAGACATCCCAAACATTTAAAGAAAACAGATGAGACAGAAAACTGACCTTGTGGACATGATCACTTGCCATCATTATGCCTACTCCCATAAATACCCCCAAACAGGCCAAGATTAATACCTGCATATATTTAAATTACCTCTTTGAAAGAGATTAGGCTTAAGGCATCCCACCTATTCCCAGAGGCAGCATGCAGTAATTATTCCTTACAGGTATTTCCAAAGGGAAAATACCTTTTTCAAAAGTACTGAATGTTGTGACAGTGCCATACATAAAACCCTTTCCTTTTAGTTTCACATTTAGGGCACATAAGCCTTTATTTTCTGTTTAAATGTACTAATCTTCTTAACAGTATAATCAAGCCTTTAATATATAATATTATCAGTTTATATTTAGAAGGAATAACCATCATGTTAGTGGTGATGGACATATCTCTCCATTCATCTGACTGAAATACCCTGGATAAATCCCTTTGCCCAATTCATTTCTGCAGAGACAGCAAGCAGCTTTATTTTATTTAAAAGCATTCAGTTTCAATATATTTATAGTTAATTTGTAAAAATCCTGCTTTAAGTTTGAGAAACGTTTCTTTCTTCTTCCATTTCTCATGGGGAAATGTTCCAGTTTGTAGCTTTTTAAGTAACACAGGATTTTGCAGGCTACAAATTCAACAAAAGGTACTCCTAAAGTGAATAGGTCACAAAAACTTCAACTATCTTTGCATCCTTCCAAAGTTTTGTGTTCTTGGACAGTAAAAATGAGCCTGAGCCCTCAGGTACAAATTTAAGGAAGTTTATATTTAAACATATTCCAGAACCCTTTTTTTGTTTCTTTTTTCTCTTTTTCTTTTTCCTTTTCTTTTTTTCTGTTTTTCAAGTAGAACTGGAAGATTCCCTAGTAATTCCTTATTCCTGCCCAATATACTACCAGCTTTGTACCACATAAAAAGTGCCCACCACCAATACAAAACCTGAGCCAAATCTAAGCCACTGAAGCATGGTCTTTCTGGGAGATATTGCAGGGGAATTATAAAACACCAACAGCTCTAAAGAGTAGAGCTATCTTTTGGCACATGACAGGCATTGCACTAGGCCTGCCATGACACATACATTAAACGTAAGAAAGAGCTGCTATAGACCCAGGTCCCCAAAATACATATTAAGGTCCCTCACATATATTTCCTTGTGGCATCTCTTCTGATTCTGAAGAGCACATTAAATGTTTAGCCACCCAACATGTAACTATTCATCCTAGCAGCAACCTGATTACCTGCAACAGAAAAGCTCAAGGAACAATAAAATAGACAGGCATTAACAAAGAATATGATAGAACATGCTCTTAAGTGTATAATTAAAAGAAATTTATTATTATCCTTTAATTATACCTAAACATTTCCAAATTACTCAAAAATAATGGAGAAAATGCAATGTGTTATTATCATTCATTCCCAATTCATCTTAAAGGTAAATACCTATATAAGAAACTCAGAAGTAAAACCCAAAATCAAAAGGGCCACCAAATTCTGACCTAGCTAATTACAAAGGCATCAATCTCTCTTTGTACCAGAGCACAGTGTTCTTGATGTAAAAAACACAAAGAGAATGATTCCCCTCTAACTCAAACAAATTACAACCACTCTGCATGCTAACCATAACAAACACATGTTAAATTCAGCAGAAGGGATGAGAATGGAAATTCATGCTGAATGTTCCAGCATGCAGCTGGAACCTCTTCCAGATGGTTTGACCAGGCCATGTTCTTCCCACCAATGCATGTGCCCAGCAATGTGGGGAGAAGTCACTACCTGGAAGCTGTGGATGTTAAATCTCTGAGCAATGAGCCCTGCATTCTGAAAAAGGAGTGAAGAAGGGGAAAAATCTGTCAAGCTGAAAATCTGACTGCTCCCTCACATGTGGTCATCTCTTCTGCCTCACCTGCCTGCTCCTGGATGCCACAGTCAGCCTTGCCCCCATGCAGCACTGCCCCAAGAGGGATGGAAACTTCCATCCAGATGTTCTGCATGAGGAGTAAATATGGAAAATTTTCAAGAGCAGAGCAGGGTTAAATCTTGTTCCGCTGTCCAAAGATTTCACCTCATTACTCATATTATGCGATGCATCAAGGAGCTGTGGGCTTTGCTGGCACTGATCCTCTTCCATGGTGATGACAGTCCTCACCTCCCAGAAGTGCTAAAAGCTGGCACACTCCAAGACAGAACACACAATTTGTGTTTGTCAACAATTTAACTGTACTGAAGATTTGAGGTACCATGCTTACCAGCATCTGTATGAGTTCTGCACCTCATCTATAAGGTCTAGAGAAAATACAATTAGAACAAAAATGTTCCCTGTTTCTGACTGTTTGTATGTAGAAAATACTGCGAAAAGTGCAGGCTTTGTAAATCTGGAATGAAAGGTTACTTGTTACAGTACAAGTCACTTACTAATGTTTCTTAGCAGTTAGTGAAATGTAATCGAAAGAAATATTGTAATGTAACTTATTTTACAATGTGCTTTCTCAAATGGAAAATATTGCAATTAGGAGGATTTGCTCTCTACTGTAATCTCACTAATTGGGAAAAAGGCACTTGGGGGGGAGAATTTCGTTGGGGTTTTGGGCAAGGTCCCAGAAGAGTAGTCAATGTGTAATGCACCACTACCACTGCTCAAAGATAGTTTAGAGTTTAAAAACACCATTTGTACTAAGAAAACAGCCAGATGCCACCACGCACTGGCATTCTGTCAGTGATGAGTAGCATAAAGGCTCCCTAACACCTGCTACCACTTGATGAAACAAAACTTACATCTCTTTGAGTGAAAAGATCCACAGAGTAATCCAGGCTGCCTGAGGCTGGGGAGGGACCGGTGCTGCCAGCTCCAGCCAAACCCACACCTTTTCATCTCTGCTGGTTGAGGCAAATTCTGCAAACATCACAGCTCTGCTGAAACTCCTTTATACTTCACAACTGCATTAACTACGTGTTGAAGGAAAAGCAGGGCAATAAAGAACACAGGGATCACTTCCCTGAAGAAAATAAACCTGCATCTCTCAAATGCAATTTCTATGTCTGCTCTCAGCAATTCCTTTCTGTTTGAGGTGGACAGCCCTGCAAATACTATTCCATGAAGAAAAGAGATCATTTTAAAGACATGAAGGTCTCTTTGTCTAGTTCAATGAACCGTAATTCTGTCAATGCACTGCAACAGGTTTTCCGGATCAGAAGCAGAAGTAGCCCTTAACTGTAAGACAGGCAAGTGAGAGATCTCCTCAAAACCTTCATTACCAAACACTGTAACAGGAAAAAGATTTCTGCCAAAAAGAAAACTGAAAAATTACTAGATGCAAAGGAAAGCATGGTCAACACATCAGTAGCCACACAGTAACCACAGGTATCATTATAGAAAACATGAGTTTGTTACCGTGGAAATATTAGCATTGCTACCAACTGCCCTTGGGTGCCCTAAGGAGTGAATTATGATTCTGCAATTTATTTTGGGAACAAACACAAGGAGAATGGTCTGAATCACATCTGTGCAGTGGCCGGAAATTAAATGGTCAACTTGTCAGAAGTAGAACTGTTTGATTTTTGGTTCAGTGACCAAAGTGAAAAGAAAAAGAAAGAAAAAGAGATCAGCTTGGGCCAACATAAAAGAAGTACTGCAGGATCTGGCACAAAAAAATAAATTAAAATATCAGTTCGGTCATTACAAAAATCTTCAATGAACCCAAAAAAATTAGATAAAGACTTTTGTTCAGGCAGAAAGGTCTCATTCCAATTTCTGATTATGCATGTAACTTTTTTTTTTTTAAGTGTCACGATTAAAGTACTTTTTCAAAACAAAAATAAGAACTATGTTTTGAAAATAACAGTAATATATTTCAAGTATTTCACTCCTCCCCATTTTCCATTAAAACTTTTACCAAATTCTATTCAAATACATTATCAGTTTTTGTCTTTGACAAAATCAGATTGCAAATTAATTCACTACAAACATGGAAATTCCAACTAAATAAATTCAGAGAATCATAGAATAGTTTTGCTTGGAAGGGACCTTACTCATCACCAGGTTCCAATCCCCCTGCTGTGGACAGGGACACCTTCCACTAGGTGAGATTGCTCAAAACCCCATCCAGCATGGCCTTGAATGCTTCTAGGGATGGAACATCCACAACTTCCTTGGTCAACATGTTCCAGTGTTTCACCACCCTCACAGCAAAGAATTACTTCTTAATATCTAATATAAACCTCCTCTCTTTCAGTTTGAAGCCATTCCACCTTGTCCTGTCACTACATGCCCTTGTAAAAATCCCTCTCCAGCTCCCTTGTTGGCCATCTTTGGCTACTGAAAAGCTGCTCTAAGGTCTCCTCAGAGCCTTCTCTTCCCTGGGCTGAACACCCCCAATTTTCTCTGCCTATAGAGAGGTTCTCCAACCCCCTGATCATCTTCATGGACCTTCTCTGGACTCACTGCAACAGGTTCAAGTCCTTCTTATGTTGTGAGCCCCAGATCTGGATACAGAACTCCAGGTGGGGTCTTGTGCAAGTGGAGCAGAGGGGCAGAATCCCCTCCCTCACCCTGCTGACCACGCTGCTTTGGTGCAGCCCAGGACATGTTTGACTTTCTGGGCTGTGAACACACATGGCCAGCTCACATCCAGCCTCTCATCCAGCAGCACCCCCAAGTCCTTCTCCTCAGGGCTGCTCCCAGTCTATTCTCCACCCATCCCATGTTTGTGCTTGAGATGCCTCATGCGAGAATACTATCAACTTGAAAACTATCTGGGTATCAACCATCAGCAAATGAACTATAATACTTGGAAAGCATAAAAATATTTGCCAGAGGTTTTGGATCTTTGTCCTAACCTGAATGGCATTCTGAAGACTACACTTGGTTTGGGCCAGAGTTAGAAGAATTGCTGTACAAAAGTGTTTAACATTGAACTTTAGCCAGGGATTCTTTTTTCCAAATATACTAGGAATTATTTTTTTAAGTACTTTTAAATAGTGGTTCTGTGATTTTGACACCTGGCATACCTGCAAACTGCTGCACTGCAAGGCTGGGCAACAGTATATTAAACCAGGATCTCTGCCTTGGCCAGTTTGGCTGTTTTGTTTCTCTCTGCAATTCTTGCTATAATAATAATTTCATCCAATGTCCAGATGAATGTGTCTAATTCTGGAAGGAGTGTTGTTTTTTCTAGCAGTGCATTTCCCCTGTGAGAGAGGAACACTGGAAGGGTATTGTGGGCTGGAATCCACAACCTGTTTAGCCAGAAAGATAAACATTATCTATATTTCATGTCCTTTCCTAGGCATTGTATTGTCCTGGCGAGCAGTGGGAACAGTGGAAGGCAAATGGCAGAGACCTTGCCAAGCCCTGTGATGTGATGAATGACTTCTCACATCCCAGGGCCTGACATGAAGAGAGGCCACAGAGGGTCACACCACTGTTTTCAGATGCTAAAAAGGTGATCACCCACCCATTGCTTTCATTTCTAGCACAGGAAGAGCTCCCCCATGCAGGCTCCACAGGGAAAGACACAGCTCTTCCATGAAGTATTTCTCTGCAAGAACACAGGCCTCCTGGAAAGCTGATTTTCTGCAGCTTTGCTATCTCATTTATGAATATTCTACCAGTTTTGTTGAATGATATGACCACAAACTACGTCTCAGCAACAGAGAGAAACATATTATCAGACTTCTTCAAGTCTTCTGGGCAGCAAGTCTTGTGTGCTTTCTCTTTTCCCATTTCCTTCCCTCTGCTATCATGGACACACAGACAATCAATTTTCACTATTCCTCCACACATTCCCAAGGAGCAACTTACATATGCGACTTGTGGACAACCAATATGAAAATCCCTTCAAATCCAAGATGGGGCAGGAGCTGCCTGTAGATGGGATGCAGCAGGAAGAGGAGGGGAAAACAGCATTTGCTTCTGGATGCATGCTTGTGCACGAAAGGGAGCTTGCCTGATGGATTTCCCTGTACAGAGTTTTTCTTTGCCAACTTTTGATTATCTAACTGCACTCTTGAAAATTACACTGGAGAGATGGAAAGAGGGAAACAGTGAGGTCCCTTATTCTGTGTGCTTTTCACCAGCTGGACCGCTCAGTGTACAGCCACATCGCAGCTCTGGAAGGGGACATGGGATAGGTGCCAGCATCCAGCCATCCATGGCAGCAAGGAATGGTGAACTGGACAGTCGGAAACACAGACACAGCTGGAGCTAGGGCTGGCAGGCAGACCCTTTTCTTGTCTCAGCTCTCTTGGGTCATACCTGTTTATTTACAAAACTACCCTTCAAGCAGACATGGGGAATAATGAACAACAGTCTAATCTGAGGCAATCAGAATTTTACTTAGCATAGTGCAGGAGCTCTTGGCATTTCATCTCAGTCTGGTTTATAGTTCAGTTCCCTCAGGCCAATGAGTATGACCCTGTCTCTTGTGGGAAACAGCAGTCACAAACCTGTGTGAGTAGAAGCCACTCTGGGAAACACACAGGAACCTTCAGCCCTCTCTCTGATGATTAATCTGCTCACCCTGCTGCAGAGGACCAAGGGCACTCCAGTTCCCTCTCTGCTGTATCTTCCAAAAGCAAAGACAGAAACCAGCAACCACCCTGCATGGCTGCACACCCCAAGGCTTCTGTTCCAGGAGAGACACAGCAACAGTTTTACACATGGCTTGACAAATACATCCAACAACCAGTGAACCCCAACACCCAGAAGGCTGAGCTTATTAATAATGCTTCTCATCTAGCAAAACAAAATAAAATTTACTTGGGGCATCTCAGTCAAATACTCAGAGAGGGTCTGTGGGCAGCACTAGTCCCACTCAGGGCTGGATACACACTGGCATGTTTGTCACCCCAGAACACAGGAAACTGGAACAGAACTTGGGCATGCACTGAAGCACTTGCACAGTACAGAGAGAAACCTGCAGCACACAAAATTTTAGGAAGGTCAATGTAGGAGTTTGAAAGAAAGTGGGGAGGGGCAGGATGTAAGACAGGGTAGTGTAAGGTAAAGCTTGTACCTGAAGGGAGATGGATTCCTTGTCTACTGTCACTCAGGGCTCTTGCAGGTTGAACTTCAATAGGCACAGTCTGGAAAAGTGCCATTGATTTCCCTTCCCAAGGAGATGCTTGTGAAACTCTCACAACCATTGTTAATATCAAAGTGCTACAGAGGAGCAGGGAACAGATACTTCTGTTTTGTTCCCGGGATGGAAAAATACTGCAAGAGGGATGTTATAACAACTGTAACAAACAGTCTTCACTTTGGTATAAAAGCCTTTGGGAAAGTGCCTGAACTCCCTCCCTGCTCCCCAACAACTTTCACAAGTCACTCGTGTCCAGTCCCCCAGGACACATCCTGCTTTCTAGACTGAGATGTTCACATAAAAGACATTGTTTAAAATAGGTCGTGTGGAAACACTAAAAGGTAGCAGTCAGTGATGTCCTGATTCCCTGGGAAGACCAAGGGTCCCCCTCAGGTGGACAGAGAGGAGCCTTGGGGAGATCTCTACCTGCAAAAGCCACATCACCAAGCAGCATCCCTGAACAGAAAGCCACGCTGACAGCAGCAGGACAAGGATGAATAGCCAGCACTGCGGGGAGTCCGGAGTGACGCAGGTGATGCTGAGGTTGGCGAGACAAACAACAAGCCCACAGGTGCCTCAGCCTGAAGCTAAGCTGAACCCAGCTGCCCAGGAAACACTGATGTCACAGAGACAGCAGCCACTCCAAATGGTTGCAGGAGACAAAGTGGCTCTGTGCCTGGCCCTTGGTGCCCTCTCCAGCCCCAGCCAGGACCTCTCAAGTGCAGGAAGACAGAGTAATGTCTGGTCCTGGAGAGTAGAATAAACAGGTACAAGCTCTAATGTCCCCACAAACCCCAGTACTCCCGCTCCATGTGGGATATATACACCTCCAATATGGTCTTATTTAAGGCAAATGTTTAGTGAGAAATACATTAAAACAAAACAAAGTCTTCAAAAAACCCCACTTCCTTGACCCTTCTCTTCCTTTTAGGAAAAGAGTAAAATATGTAACTGTGGGATGTATCTGAGCACTGAAGGGACCAGGAGAAGGTCCTGTGGGTGTGGACCTGACAGATCTCTGTCTCCGTGATGCTGTCCATGGGCAGAGCCCAGCAGGAATTGTGTGACACATGCTATGGCTTTCCAGTCACTTTCCAGGACTGACCTAAGGGAAGGAGGAATGGAGGAAGACTGCCTGCTCAACAAAAAGGCATCATCTTGACAACCTAGGAAGGTCTTTCACCATGCAACCTGTTAGTGTGCTTTGACAGATATCAAAGATTGCACTTACAGGGTTTGTCCTATGTTTATTCCAGAGGTGAGTCCCAGTTGGTGGGGGAAAAAAAGGTGGGAATTACACAAACATTCCAGACACACATTGCACTCTGTGTACCTTTCATGCCCAATGAAAAGGCAGGAAATGTTAAGACAAAGAAAGGAAGCATGTTAGAAAGACTGAACCTTTCATCAGAGACTATTGAAATTCTCATAACAAGGGCTGGTATGAAAGGTTGCTTATTCTCAGAGGTAAGACAGTGCCATTTCCTTCCCTCTCCATGCAGCAAACACTCATGACAAATCTAACCACAGCTGTAGGGCAGGAGACACACAATGCAAATAAAGGTTGCATCTGAATCCATCCCAGCTGCATCACCACAGCTATTATCAAATTGAAAATCATACTTCAACCAGTCAATATGCAAATACTGTAATATTGTACCATCATTAAAAGCTACAGTTTCAAAAGAAGTGGTCTCCAAAAATCCAAATCAAGGCAATAATAAGGAAAATGAGAAATTATGCCAATCTGAGAGCCTTGTCCTGTTCTACCTAATGAACTAACAGAGGTCTGGTGGAATCATCAGTGCAGGAAATGGAGAAGTGTCCTACACACCACTGTGCCTAAGTAACCAACTAATAAATCATTTACTGGTAACCTTTGGTCTTGAAGGTTTGTTTCTTGTTATACATATATGTGTGTATATATATGTATATGTATATGTATATGTATATGTATATGTACACCTATTAATATATACACCTATTTATATATATACCTGTTTATATATACACACCTGTTTATATATATATATATACAATTACAAATATTAATTATTTATAAGAAAAATACGTGTTAGATACTTCTACTTACAAGCAGTTTACATGGACAGATTTTGGCAATAAATTCCTCACGTAAATTATGCATATTAGAAAATACCTCTGGACACAGAAATCAGAAAATATGTGCAACACTCTCACTGAAACAGTATTTTTGCACCCTTTAACCATTTACAGGTTTCCTGTATTTCCTGAGCCCAGTGCTGGGTGACATGCCATAAGAAAGGTTCGTGCACACATGCCAGCCCCCAGGCAGCCCCAGGCCTCGGACAGTGAACTCTCTGAGGCAGAGATCATTTTTTCATGTACACAGCCCAGCCCAGCCCAGCCAGCCCTACACGGACCCACAGTACCAACAATGCCGTGTCTGTCCCACAGTCAGATGTCACCTCACAAATGTGGGTCACGCCAGCACGCCATGCTGGCTTTGATTTCTGTTATTTGGGGCAATCAAGTCTCCTTTGCAGGGGGGAGCAGCCCCCTGATGAGGGGAGAAAGGATTTAACCAGAGATTACGTCTCTTCTGCAAATTTGCAAGAAAGGCTCATTTAGGCCTTTGTGGACCTTCTACCTCCTTTCATCAATCCTGTGCCTGACTACATCTTTGGCCGGGCCATCTGCTGGTGCTTACGATGCCCACAAATTAGTGATGACAGCCAAAACCGTTGAAATTTAACATCTTCCCTAGCGAAACACAGTCTGTAAGAGGCTGTCAGTTGTGACCTTGCCTACCTTTTTCTTTCAGGCTTGGCACCCTTCATCAGTTTCTGGTCACGGGATCCTAAAAGCACAACTCTTAAAATTTGCAAACACATGCCACATGAACTTTGGGGCCATACAAGGGCTTCAGAAATGCAGAACATGCATTGGTCAACATCAAGACCTAGAAACTCATATAGCCTCAATAACATACTTTGTAAGGCTCAGATCTGAGAAATTCAAACCGGCCACAGCACTCATAAATCAGCCTTCCTTTTGCAAAGCTTACTTCACACAAGAAAATCCTAAATACAGCAGTCAGGGTGTGTTCTGGAGGCTCTGGTGGATGAAGACATTTTTAGTAAATGCTGATCCAAGATTAAATTTTTATGTGCTATGAAACCCTTATGCAGCTGCAAGATATTGCTAGGGACCTCAGAAGAAAGGAGAGACTTGAAGATCAAGGGTCTTCCCCCTTCCTAATAACTCACTCACCATTGCTACCTATTGACAGATTCAGTTTTTTAATGTAAGGGTCCCTAAAGAGAAGAGTTCTAAAATAATCCCTGGATTTAACTGGACTTCCATGAGCAAAAAGTTTTCCACACTTCTTTAATTTTAAACAGAAAATGATGGAAATCTCCATTCTTCCAGGGATCAGAGGAGGGTGTAGGTGGGTAAGACCAAACGTTTTGAGGGAATTGGCTGCAAAAGACTCAAGAAGCTGATGTGGTTCTTGGGCTGATGCTGGAAAAGAGAGATGCAAACCTTCTCTTCTGTTACAACTGCACTAACATCACTTCCTGTGCATTATTTACTTCTACTGACTCACTAAAAGCTTCCTACACTTCAGCATAACTGGTACAGAAAGTATCCATGCCTGGGTTTCTGCCACTCAGTTACAACCCTGATTATACCTCAAGCAGCATCACTACTTAAATTCCAGTTTGTTTTTTTCTTCCCTTCCTTTGCATCAAACTCAAACTTGTTTTTATTTAATAATGATCTGAATTTACAACAATGAATACTGAATTTTAATAATTGTTTGAATTTACAACAATTTTAATTTACAAAAATGCCCATCAGAAATGTAAATAATCCTAATGAAAAGGGGTACTAAGTCACAATCTGTATTTCTAAAATACAGTGGCTCTTAACAAAGGTGGAATTGGGCAGACTTTAAACAACTTTTTATCAGTGCTGAAAGAGTGCACCAATACCACTTAAAATAGTTAAAAACTATTTTTTTACAACCTACCACAGCAACAGTTCTAGACAATATACAGCATATCTAAGAATAGTAGCAGTCATAGATGGAAACTGATAACTGAAGGTTAATCCGTTCTCGAAAAAAAAAAGGAACAATGGAGAGTGAAATAGAAACTCAAGTCTCATTAAAGAAAACTATTTTAAGGGCAGAATGATGAGTTTTAGCATCAATCATGGGAAAACAGTTCAAAGTTGTTCTTAAAAGATCTAAATTTGAAACCTTGGGAAAAAGGAACTGTTTGCAGTGACAGCAAAAAAAAATCTTAAGGGATAAAACAAATACAGTGTAAAGATAATCCATTTATATTTTTTAAACACTATAAATCTGACTGTTCATTTTGAGCTTTCTGTGATTAAGGTCAGTAAAGACTCAATGTTCAGTCAAGTTTATCCTTATTTCTTTATGCAGTTCCAATGTACTTATCTGTAAATCATGGTACATGCTCTCAGCGCTGAAGGTGCATTGACATGGATTTAAAAAATCAACTGCAGATTGCAAATAAACCCAAATGGAATTGTATAAAAATTTTCAATTTGTAGTGGTTAGAGCTTGATGATTTTTTAAATTTTTTTTAAAGAAATTATATTCTACTCTGCATATTACAGAAGAAAACCCAGGAGAAAACCAAAAGAGGATAGGGATGACCCTATCTTCCAGGAAAGCTGCAAGCTAGCCAGGCTCGCTCTGATGCTGCTCCCAGAACACACAGCCACCCCTTGGCTGAGAGGAAGCTGAGCAGGTGCCTACATTAAACCAGTGAACACTTTGTCAGTCTGCATTTGAGCAAGCCCGTAAGTGCTTTGCCAGCTCAAGGACTTAATTACATTTGAAATAAGCTAATTCAAGGAATAAAAGTCTGCCAAAGGTAATAAAATTGTTTGTTGATGTATCAAGTCAGTCCTCTTAATATAAAAGAGCGTATTTATATGCAGCCTGGGTCTGGTCCTATTCAAGCAGTGATTAAATATTTACTGTTTGCCAGAATAGGGCCAAATCTGGACTAATTTTAAATATTAGGGGAGAAGCGCTAAATACTAATGTATCTAATTTAACTATGCAAAGTAGGGAATATTATTGCCTTTGTTTTACTTAGGAAATTCAGAGGCACAGGGAAATAAAATGCCAGACTCAGGGTGCCAGAGAAGCCACTTGCAGAAGCTCTTGTGCTTCCCAGGCAAGTGTCCTCTGCAACCCACGCTGTTCCTCTCCTGCCGTGCTGGGCAGCACAAGGGACAGTTGGGCAAAGGGCCGAGAGCCCCTGTCACAGCTCCACTGGCTGCACGGTGGTTTGACTCCCTCTCTGAGTGCCCAAGGAAATGTCTAAACAAATTAGCAGAAAAGTCAGTGGCTGATTTTTTTTAATCAGAATTTTTTCTCTTTCACCCTTTGGCATATGGTTTCATCCAATTCCCTCCTCTTTGAGCTCAATGTTTGTGGATGCTACCTGTTCCCGTAGAATGAAGGGGCAGTAAAACAGGGCCTTACTGGAACTTGCAAAGATTCAGAACATTTTCATATACACTCTGAGCCGGTGAATTTTCATTGTACATATGTAAATCTCCCCTCATCCTGTGCTTCTGTGCAGCATATCAAAAATCCTGCTCTGTGTCCCCACAAGACCACCTTTAAAGTTTTATTTTTAAATGATAAATTCTCAACCAGTACAGACTGGCATTTTCCAGCATCATTAAACTATATTATATAAAATTTCACATTGCTTGAAATTGTTTCTTCAGATTGTATACTCTGGTTTGTTGTTTTGTTTTGTTGGTTTTTTTCTTGTGCTATATAACATTGATAATTGTTCTGTGTTAAAATACTCACATATTTCAAAATATCTAACTGATTAAGCAAGCTTAGCTCAAGAATATGCCTGCTGCACTGTGCATAGCAAATACAGTGCTTCTTGACATGGTTTGTAATGGGCAGGTTTTTAATCAATTCACGAATTTGAAAAGAAATCACCATTGCAAGTTTGATATAAATTAAGAGTCTGGCTCACACCGAGGTGTACCTACACCTTGCACTGTGTAAACAAGTTAGTTTTCAAGTTTTGCTTGTGGACTTCCTTCTGTGTTCATGTTTTGAACGCGTCCGATTTGTTTTCACTTGCTTAACACGGTGGCTTTAGGAGATCCCCCGAAGTGCTTGGGCTGCAGCCCCGCGCAGAGCTGGGTCTCTGGCAGCGATGCTCCCGCAGCGCCGGCTCCAGACGGGAGCGCGCAACCGAGGGATGGGCGGATTTTGGCCGGGGTCAGCAGAGGCTCCGGGGAGCTGCCGCAGGAGCTGCTCCCCGAGCGGGATGGGAGGGGGAGCGGGGCAGCAGGAGCTCCGCAAAACCTGAGAGCGGACAGGGAGAAAACCCACGAGGCGCAGAGGTAGATTCAAAGACGCCGCATTTTGCTGGGTCAGACGCAAAACAGCGACGGAAAACCCACCCTTGGCCACCTGAAAGGTCTGGCGCGCAGCTGGGGCGCTGCTCCGCAAGCTGGTGTTTCAAAATTCAAAAGCCCTTTTAAAAGGACGAGCGTCAGAACAGCATCCCCGGAGAAACAGCATCGGTCCCTGCTCCTCACCATGCAGGACAGCCGGACAGCCCTGCCCGATGCAGGACAGCCGGACACCCCTGCCCGCCGCGCTCCCGCTGCCCTGCCCGCCACAATCCTCTATCCCTAGACAAGCAACGACGCTGAAATGCGGGCTGAAGGCTTGGGGAGAAAGGGAAGCAGCGAGGATAGAGGTGATTCTGTCATTTACGTGGTTGAAATATAATTTCAAAAATTCAGCATTTAAAATAGTGCAAACTGGAAGTCCCATCTTCTTTTTTTGCTCCGCACCTCTGTGGTTCAGCAGGTTGAATGCAATTTACATGACCTGAGTGTGTATTATGGGCTGTAAAATCTAAGGTTCTAAGGAAAAAAAAATTCTGGTGAAGTCATATAACTTACATATGTGGGTTTTTAGAAAGGTCACTAGTATTTTAAAATCAAAAGTTTCCAATGAATTTAGTAAAACTATACTGTTAAAGCTTACACATGGAGAAAAACTTCAGGATGCCTTATATTGTGTGAAAATGAATATTTGATGTGTTTGGGGTTTATGTATTTACAGTAAAAATTTCAATTAGAATTTTCACGTAACTATTCAATAATTTACCTGAAACTTTAATTTTGAGCTGGAACATATCAAAGTCAGAAGTTTAATTCCATCTTTAGCCAGGGACTATCATACAGTATCTGCTTTTGAGCAACGTGTTCTAAACAAATATTTCTTGTAATTTTCTCTGATTTACAATTGCCTACTGCAGAATTTGCTGTTGTTATTCTGTAGCACTGCAAACTCCAAACAGACACAAAGAGAGAAGAAGGATTAGCGAATATAGCCTTAAGCAGTCTCCCACCGTTAAGAATTAAAAAATGTTTCACACGTGGAAGTTTCCTATCCAGAGAAATGGTGATGAGGCTGCTGCACCGCACAGTGCTGGTGTCCAGGGGCACTCTGCAGCCGAAAGCAGCTTCCCACAGTAGTGTACCTGCCCCACTCAGCCCTGGGCTCTGCCCCTCACCCACTGCAGCTCCAAGCAGAGACACTACTTTGTGAAAAACTTTGCCTATTATTTCTTGTTCGTTCTCCTCCGCCCGGGCGCTTATAAAAAACAGGGTTTTTTTATTAATTCTAGGCACGACCTTCCATCTCCAAAGCCACCTGTGAGTGCCTGACCCCCGCCTGTCGTCCGTGGCCCCTGCAAGGGAGCAACAGGCTGGCCGGGTCCGCGCTGGGCACATCGCGGTGACACGCGGCGGTGACACACGGCGGTGACACACGGCGGTGACCCGATGGCAGCCGCCAGCTACGGCACCGTGCAGCCCCCCAGGAGAGCCTGAGAGCTCGGTGCTCCGAAAGCCGATGGAGTGGGAAAGGGACAGACCGCCAGCAACTCGTGATGCTCCGGATCCGGCCCAGGGCCGGCTGAGCAGCGGGGACTCGGAACTCGCTCGGCTCCGGACAGCGCCCGGCGGGAGCCGCTCCGAGGCGAAGCGGCGCTGGGGCAGGAGCGCGGGCGGCGGTCGCGGGGCCCGGGGCAGGCAGGACGGTCCCGCACGGACGGGGCGCCTCGCCGCGCCGCCGCCGGGGCTGCCCTGGGGCACGGCACCCGGCACCGTCCGGGGCTCATGCTTTCCTGCTTTCCCCCCGCCACTTTCCTCCCCGCGGGACGCTCCGGGGCCGCCCGGGGACCAGCAGCGCCGAGCGCCACCACCTACCGTGGTACTCCTGGCCAGGCACGTAGGCGGCGGGGTTGCCCGCGATGTGGAGGGCGATGAGCACCTCGCCCTGCTCCCCGTCGCCCTCCAGCTCGCCGTGGTGGGTGCAGAGGAAGAAGAAGGGTGAGAAGCGGGCACGGGGGGCAGCCGCCCGGCCCGCCGCCAGCAGGGCACCCAGGGCGGCCAGCAGGCAGGGCCAGCCCCCGGGGACGCCCCGCCGCCGCTCCATGCTGCTGCCGCCGGCGCCGCTGGGGCATCCAGGGCACGGCGGGGCCGGGGCGCAGCTCCGCTCCGCGGGACGGGGCGGGCCGGGCCGGGGCGGGCGCTGCCCCCCGCCGCGGCCGCGGGAGCTCGTGGGGAGGCGGGCGAGGAGCGGAGCGGAGCTCAGCGAGGGCAGGGGCGGCACCTCCGCGCCCGGCGAAGGCTGAGCCGTCCCCGCCTGCCGCTGCCGGGGTGCGGGGCACGGAGCTGGGAGTGCGAGGGCTGGGAATAATTTATTTCCCCCGGTGCCGGGGTGGGAGGGAGGGGAAGGTCCCTCCCCTCCTCCTCCTCCTCCTCCTCCGCCGCCGCCCGCTCCTCCTGCTCCTCGCTCTGCACGCCGGTGTGCGGTGCTGCCGCCGCGGACACGGGGGCTGCGAGCTGGGCTCTGCTGCCCGCCCTTTGTCTGCCGCGGGGTCCCTGTCCCTGCCCTGTCCCCGCCCTTGCTTCCACTAACCAGCTCCTGCCCCTAGCTCTGCTCCTGGGTGCCAGCCCCTGCCCTTGTTCCTGTCTCTGCCCCTGCTCCTGCCCCTGTCCCAGCCCTTACTCCCCACCCCGACACCTGAGTCCCTGATCCTGCTCCCTCCTTGTTCCCTTGTCCCTGTCTCTCAGCCTCAACCCAAATGTCTCTGCTTCTATTCCTTTATCTACCGTTTTGTCCCTCTGCCCAGACCTTTAGCCCTGTTCATGTCCTTGTCCCTCCTTCCCTGCCCCTGTGCACCTGCCCCAGTCCCTATCTTTTTGCCCCTGTTCCTCTGCCCCAGTCCCTGTCCCTTTGCCTCAGCTCCAATTCCTGCCCTTCTGCCCCTGCCCCTGTCCACGTCCCAGCCACAGCTCTGTCTCTGCTCTAACTGCACCCACTGTAGGGGAAAAGTGAGATTTTTACTTAAACCTTCTGCACTGCCATTTCAAAATGATACAAATGCACACACATCCCCAGAGGTGGTTGAGCAGCTCTGGAGCGGGCCAGGTCCCTGGGAGAAGGCTTCAACTCCCCGTCAGTGTGCGCCCAGGCCCTTTATCCCAGACAGAGGGGCAAACCCGCTGGAGACCAGAAGGGAAATGAGAAACTGAACATAAACCACTGGCAAGTTGAACAATTCATAGCATAAATTTTTAACAAAGCAGGACTGACAGAGGGCATCAGGAGATGGGAGCAAATCCACAACGGTTTAAAGCACCCACCATGCTGCTGCTGGATCCTGCCCAATGGCCAGAGACAGCCGGGGTGAGCGGCAGTGACATGATGTAATTGGAAAGGAGAGCCTACCTGCCAGCATTTTTGAAGTGCAAAACTGGCACAGTCCAGGGGCTCCCTCCTGGATTGGTTTCAGTGCCAGAGGAAAAGGTTCCCTTCACGGAGGCACAAGCCACATGGATGGCACCACGCAGCTGCCCCACGTCCATGCAGGCTGCTTCCCTGGCCCACCTCCCACCCAGCTGACAGAGAGCCCATCCACAGTGGCCCAGGGGACATCCTTGCCATCTGCCCAACCTGCCTTTTCTGCTGGCTCTGCACAGAGCCTGAGTTCACCACCAGCAGCAAAACTTTGCTGTGTTTCCTGTCTCACTGGGTTGTGCCTCACTAGGGATGGAGTGAGGTGGTGTCCCTTATCAACTTGGATGGAGAAATGCACTGCCTTTGCTATAAAGACAAAAGGCACCAGTGGTGCACCACGTAGGGGATGGAACACCTGTCCCACCACTGGCTGGTGGGTGTCCCTGGCCACTGCTGTGGAAAGTGGACCTGACAGCAGCTGTGAGGAGTCAGTTTGGCTCCAAGGCTTCCTTTTTGGGTGGTTTATTTGTTTTTCAACTTTGGGTATTTGTTTGCTTTGGTGGTTATTTTTTAACATCTGCGCCTCCTCCATATATTTCAATGCTTGTAAAAGTGACAGACTAATAATATAATTTCCTCATGCCAAAATCTCATGCAGGCAAAAGCTGTGCAGGCTCACTGGTGAAACCGCTGCCAACAGGATGTGTTCTCCCTCGTGCACTCCTGCTTCCCTCCAGCGAGGACTTGCCAGTGAGGCCAGGCCATGCCAGAGGGGCTTCAGCTGAGCAAACACACCCTGGCTTGTGCCTGCTCTGCCTAGCAGCCGTGGAAAGTTGGCCAGTCATTTTGGAGGAGGCTGCTAGACGCATCCAACTCTCTTATAAAAAAAGGAAGTGGTAGGGAAAGGGGGTGATGGGGTCCCACTGCTCAGGGAGGGGATGCCATCCGTCTCTGTCAGGATGCTACTGTACCAGTTTCCAGCAAGCCTTTACTTTTTTTTTGTTTCAAGAGATTGTTCCCTAAATAATCTTGGGACCATGGGGTAGCTAACCTGCCAGCAGATTTTGGGGCTCAGATTAGCACTCCCTGAAGTCACTGGGATTTGGATATGGCCTGTACTGATGAATTTTACAGAATTTTCTTTGTTTCCAGCTTCTTAGTATCCAGAGAAGCCAGGGCTGTTAGTGCAGCCAGCACACCCCTTTCTTCTAGGAGGTGTGCATTACTTACCAAAAGGGGACTTACCAGTCAGTAAAAGAAGATGAAAATATAACAACTCCACTTGGAAGCCTTGTGCCTCTCCTTGGTAACCTCCATCCTCCATTTCTTTATGTTATGCCTTTCTCTCTCCTTTCTCCTTTGTTTCTTACACTTTCACAAGATCTATAACCTCCTCTTCACTGGGCAGGATGAGGAAGTCTCACGGTCATGCTCTGTTGGTGAGGAATCCAGTAGACTCCCCACTAATATTCAAGGACACAGGGATATTCAAAGGGACTTTTTGGGACCTCAAACCTCATTTCCTGCACCCTCCAGGAATAATGTAATAGACTTTCAGTTCAGACAAGACACCTCAGACTCTACACACCTAGGTCAAAAAGTGCTTCCCAAAACTCTCTTGCACATTTCAGGCTCATCTTTGCATAGGAGAGTGATGCTAGTAGTGGCCTTCATCAAAAACCAAGATGCTCAGAACCCACAAACCCCAAAATTTTGTGATGTCCCTACAATAGCAGGAAGACATTTGCTGAGACATTTGCAGGGAGCCAAAGCTGTGACCAAGGCCTGTGCATTGGGGGGAAAGAAGAAAAAGAAGCTTCCAGACTCTGCCAGCCTTTCTTTAAAGGAAAATGTATTCCTAGCCCCAGCTCCAGCACAGTCTCACTGATACAAGCATGATTTACTCATAAACCACCCCAAATTCTTACTTGATGTGAAAAATTTTGCTACAACCTGGAGCACCAGCACACCTGCACAGCCCCTGCTGCTGGGCAGTCTCCAACACGGCTGGGCATGGAGGCAGCCTCCCATCACCCTGTCCCCACCATCGCACAGGGGACAGCCACATCCCAGTGGGTTTTTGCACTGGCTTCATATCCCCTCACTGCTCTGAGTAAATAGAGTACCTGATTTTTGAAGGTGAGGGTTTTATGAAATGTCTTTGGCCAGAATTTTTAATACCTATCCCATGACAGCAAGGCTAAGATATTATTATTAATAACATCAAAACAACTATTTAAGAAGAGTATCTAAGACCAGTCCTCCTGTAATAGGAATAAAAGCTTGTAAAAATCATAATAATCTTTATTTTCTCTCTTGTCTAATCCAAGATCTTTGTGTAAGTTACAACTATTCCCTGTTAAAGGCAGGACCTACCTAATACTGCAGGATGGAGGTTACCATGAGCTTTCACCCCTCATGAAGTATGTTTTTTAACACAGAAAACAACAAGGAATAAATTGAGTTGTGAACTGAGTGAAGACTGTTGTCTGCAATGGAGAATACAATAGGTGGAATGTAAATAATTACTTAGGAGGTACAGGCCTCTCTCAAGGATGGGTGGTGGTGGGAAATCACAGCACAGATGGACATGGCTGCGGTGCATATTAATTTAAGGAAGTGATTATTCAGGCAGTAGAGCTGCTCACTTCATTCAGGGAGCGAGCTCACGCCCCAAAAGCAGAACTGAAAAACATCAGCAGGCAAGTAGCTGCTTTATTAACATGGCCACAGCAGATAATTCTGAAAATATATGGGCAGGTTGTGGAACTATTAAATAACATGGAGCAATAAGGGGCTTTGTCCAGGCTCCTTGGAACTGGGCAAAGGCTCTCATGGAAGTATGTAGAAAAACCTTTTTGTCACTGTCTCCATGTGGAGAGTCCTGATGTAAATCTTGTCCCCTGTTTTCTATGACAAAAATTAAGGAAACTGCCTAGGGTTTCTACATAATCAGCTGCAAATAAGAAAGAGATACGGAGCACCAAATTGCATGTATCATTTATCCATTGTGGTATAGCATGTAACATCTGAAAGCAGGACAGCAAGCTGGGACACTTTTGATTTTCTCATGCTAATGAAGCTATAAAGTGGACTTCCCAGAGTCGGATTTTTTCACCAAGTCTTTATTTTCTACTCATTCATACAAGCACTCAGTGTCGTCTTTGTATGTCTTTCCTCTTGACAATCAGATGTACACACAAAGCAGACCTCAGCAAATTGTTGAGAGGGACCTCTCCTGCCCACTGCAGCAGGTGGGCTGTCAATCCATCGATGCACTTCTGCAGACTGGAAAGCCCCCCACAGTCATCCCAAGGTGTGTGGGGTTTCTTTATAACCCCACTCAAGGAAAGAAATTGGGAGGATGGGTCAGAGCATGCTAAAGTAAGATGGACCCCCCCTCTCTTGGGTCTATCAGTGAAATTGAAGCTTCAGTATAAGTAAAGTTTGGCTTCAGCAAAGTGGAAACCTCTGACCTGTGAATGCTGGACAGGAAAGTTAAAAGTAATTAATAGCTAACTGATCTTGCTTTTTCTTCCAAAACAAAGTCTTCAGTTCATGCAGCCTCCTTGTTCTCTTCTCCTATTTATGCAGGGATTTACCAGAGAGGCCTGGCACTCTGGAGTTGCCTTGGCCATGCCAAATAACCCTTTGGGATGAATCCCTTTTTTGTGCACAGGACTTGTCACAGTCAGATAATAAAGCAGTCTTGCCTTGCCAGTTTCATGAACTTTGCTCTTAAGCAGAGCCCAAGTCATTTCTAAACAAAGGCCTAAATGTGAAATTATAGGCAACTTCCATGCCTATGTTATTACGAGATGTTCATTTTTTCTAGGGTAGGAACAATAGCAGCTGTTTGGCTGCTCCATTTTCCAGTGGGCTGCTACAATATGCACCGTCTGTAAACTGGCATCTCATGATTTCATCAGAAATTGGAGTATTTAACTTTACACATTTTTCTCTCTCTCTTTTAGTGCATTTCATTCAAATGGGCTTAAGCTTGTATTTCTCTATTGCTTGTTAACTTTATTGAGGTATGAATATAAAAGAGAATATTAAAAGGCTTTTCTTTTT